>NW_015090922.1:3967515-4093941 GCF_001431845.1 Calidris pugnax
TTTTTTTTTTTCTGTACATGAAAGCCTTTAAAGGAGAGGGATGGAAAAAGGCATCAAATACTTGTCACCTTAGGAGATGAAGCATCATAGCAAGGAGGAATCCAGACAAATTTCACTGAACAACTCATTCCTCTTCTTCACTGACACCAGTAGCGTGTGAACACACACAGTTCGGATTAATTCCCAAAAGAGATGTCATTTCTCCCAGAAAATTGTTTTCCAAACCCAGGATCTCAGTCCTCCAATAATGGGATCATAATAACTAGATATCGTTATGCATTCCCTCTGCACTGAGTTTTACACCACCTGGCTTTGCAGTGCAAATCTGACCTGCAGGCAGCCAGGACAGAGCTGTTCACTGGAGCCAAATTTTCATTTTGTAATGTTTTACTCCCTTTTAGTATACTATATTAATATTATTGTTTATAATATTAAATAAGTCACAGGTAAGTATCTACTTATGTAGTAAGAGTAAAGCTCTTGCATTTTGACTACCAGACTAGTTTTCATTCCTTGCTAAAAAAACATAGTTAGGAAAATCACCGATTTTTAAACTTCTGGCCATTTTTCTCTAGGAACACAGCCATGCCTTGGGCTAGGGTACTGTTACCTACAGACTTTGGCAAAGTTTCTAGAGGGTCTGAAGCTGTTGGCCATTGAAGACTGACTCACAGCAAACCCAGGTTATTCACACCCAACAGTGTGGAGGATGCAGTGGGGGAGCTCTGGGGAGTTGGGAGCTGCTGCCCTGCCAGGCACCATGGATGGTGGATCCATGGAAGAAGGGGTTTCCCCAGCTTATGACAGTTTGGGAGGAGCTGGAATCTGCTGCCATAAAGGAAGCAAGATGCCAGCAGGGGCTGATCTTGCTTGTCTGCATCTTGCCTTGCTTTTCTGCTCCTGTGAGGCAGCAGCTTCTGCCAACTTCAGAGGCACAGCTGCCCTCTCCCTTTCATTTCATGCTCTGCTCAGAGCTTTCAAGTCATACAGCTGGGACAGCAGTGGGTAGCAGCATTGAAGGGTGCCTGAAATCCTTGTTTGAGACAGGACATAGTTCTGGGAGGACACACCTACATCCCACATTTACTCTGGTAACTACTGAGAGAATGAACCTGGGTGGCCTCATATTAGTACTTAGGCTCATTTTATTGGTTTACTTGTCCATTCCTAAAGCATTGCAGCTGGGTTTTAAATTTTTGGAAATCATATTATAAATATTGGAAATAACTGAGTCCACAGGCTCTTGCAGCATTTTCCCTGTAATATGATTTATTTTTAAATTCCTCATCCCCTCACTTATTTATTTGGGCACCCCTCACTGAAGGGAGCTCCAAGGATCTGAGATGACCTATCCTTTGATGCTCCAAAGGGCCCTTCCAGAATCACTAGGGTTCACTATCTGCAGCTACTTTTGGATCCTTGATGTCAGACTCTATGGGCCAGGCTTCGTATTGAGATGGATTGGGTGTTTTTGGAGAATATGTGTCCAACTATGGAGAGGAGAACAAGCAGTTCTGACAGCCATTATGTGGGACCATTGGAAAGTTCTTTTCTTGAAAACCTTTGCAAATCTCCAAGCTGACAGAGAGGAGCTCATGCCTTAGAGCCTTCCAGGGTTTAAGTACAGACTTTATTTGCAAAGAGCCAGGGCAAACATTGTTTGGATTTCATTAGAAACTCATCAGACATGCTGGACCTGAAATCACTGCTGCCCTTGGCCAGCTGGAAAATACCCGCTTGTTGCAAGGAAACTCTAACCCACTAATTATCCTAAAAAATTCATGTAGGAACTCTCTTGACCCATTTTTTTTTTCCCTGTCCCTTTTTTTCTCCTTGAAGACATGGATCAGTTACTTTCTTAGAAAAAATTAGCTGATTTCAATGTCATCTTTTTGGTAGTTTAATCATCACAAAAAGTACAGTGCTAAGTCATGTAGCATAACTTCCACAAATTAACAATGTAATACTCTTCTAAGAGCTTTTATGGTAGGGAGAAGCATATGAGTTTTAAAATAAACAAGGGGTAACCAAATTATTCCTAATTTTAAAATCTGAACTGGAATCAAACTTTTAGAATATGAAATATTCATTTTAGCTATATTATTCACTATTTCTCATTTTCACATGCATCTGCACTTTTGGTTTCCAGCTAGGAGAGAAACCAAGGGAAGCCAAAATACCTAGACAGGAACAGATAAAAGCCAAAATACCGAGACGGGAACAGAGAAAGGCCAAAATATTAACCAGAAACAGGAAGTACTGGACATCTCACAAGACAGCCTCCATATTTGTGTGAGATCTCCAGCCAGGGGTTCTGACTGAAGAGGTTCAAATTGTTTGGATAAGCTTTGAATAATTATATAAATCTTTAGGTATTTAGTTGAAGCGAACTTAAAGACTGAGTGTCTCACAATCTGCCTATCACTTAAATAAATGACCATTTCTGAGGCAAACTAAACTTGAAGTGGGAAGAAATTTAGCTAAAATATGAAAGAATGGCTTAATAGTAGATGCTCTATCTGCTTTCTAGGATATTTAAGGGAACCGCTTTTTCCAAATAGCAATTAATTCAGAAATCATTGTAGTTTGTTGTACATTTATTGTTTGGATGTTTTGGAGTTTTGATTTTCTTCGGTTTGGAACTGACTTTTGAACAGGAAACAGAAGAAACAGGATTTCAAAGAGGGCTAATTCACCAGACAAGAATGGCCAAGGGGCTGATGGGCTTCCTCTTGCTCTCACTCTCACGGACCTCTGATCGGTGGACAGATTAGCACAATTGTACCACAGTAGTGTGTGCTCACTTAATGTTCTTTATTTGCTGCCTGCACAGGATGTAGTATTTTTCAGAACCAACAAGTTGGTCCCGTCTAGTACCTTATTATTGGGGAGATTATTGTTATTATTACTACTATCACTGTTCGTTAATATCTGTCTTGTAAAGCGAAACCCCACTCCATTCCTGCTTTTGTCCTGTGATTCAGGACTTGAAATGCACGTAATGTAAATACTACTGCTGCTGCAGAAAGGATCTTAACAGGAGAAATAACATTGGCAAAATTAAATTTTAACTATGTTGCATTTCTGGTGATTGAAACATTTTCAATGCATATGGAGACAATCACACTTTGAAATTCCCTTTTCCAATAGCTCTTTCACCAGGAAAGGAACAACAAAAAATACTGCTTCATGTTTGTTGTATTTTGGTAAAATAACAGGAATGTTACAACCTTTACTTAGCTTAGCATCCATCAGCCCTTTCTTTTTCCACTCTTTGAAAGTTTTATTGTAATGAAATGTAATAAATGTCATTATAATGTGCCAATGTTGATAAGATGATCATTTATTGAGAAAGAGTTTCAAAAGAACTCAGCTTCTCCAGTAAATTAAAATCTTTAGATAACATACCACTTAAAATGACAAAAATAAACACACTGCAATCTCTGTAGCAACAACATGATCAGCTTGAGAACATATTTGGAACTGAGATGGGGGTAAGAGGGCAAAGGAAACAGCTGATGGAGTGGTTTTCCTTAAAAACATTTATGCTGTTTCTACTAGAAAATTAAATTATTTCCTTGGTGTGTACCCGATTCACAAGACAGAGATGGTAAAGGAATTGTTTTATTTCAGTCAGGTTTGAACCAGAACTTTTTTACAGGTTAGTCATTTATCAAACTAAAGTTTTGTGAGATGAAATGAGAACATTGTGGTTTTGAACATGGAAACTCTCAAAGTCACTCTTGCAAAAACTTCATAAAAAGACAAGTGCTCCACAAGTAAGCCATTCAAATTGATTACCAAGAAACACCATTTGAAGTACTCTGCCTTGTATAGCCTAGGACAAGTGGTGGAACAGAATGTTTATCTTGTAAAGGTAGGTTGAAGGGAGGACCAGCATAAAACAATATTCAAATACATAGTAGCCCACCATAAAGAGGATGAGAATTGGAACTTTTCCATACTGAAAGTGGGTAGAAGGAGAAATAATGTACTTGAAGTGTAGCTGGAAAGATGAGTGTCATAAAAAAGTTTTTTGATATGAGGACAGCACAGATATGTAATAGACTACTTATCAAAACTAGTAGCTGCTGAAGATTTTTAAAAATAGGCTATGGAATCAAGGAATGATGAGCATAGCTGATACTATCTTTTTTGATGACACACATTCTTCTGTAAGAATGTTCTTTGTTCACTGTAACAAGAGATATAGATCAAGAGCAGTGTTAACTGTGTCCTGAGTGTTTATTTATAAACACTGAATTCTCAGAATACAATTATAAAACTTGAATCAAACCAACAGTTTACAGTTTGATAAGACTGTTAGGCTGTGGCCAATGCCACAGACTAATTAGGAGTATGCAGTTAACCTTGCGAGGCAACTCTAGGTCAATTTACTCAGGAGGAATGTCTCTCCCATCACTCTGAAACTAGCTTATCTCTGGAAGAAAGTTTGTCTTCCATCAGATTCTTAATTGCTACTTTTGAATCTGAGTGATTGTATTACCCAAGTAAATAGCCTTTTATAATCCAAGGAACTTCTGGCCTCCACAATGGTTTGTGGTGTTGAGTTTTTTTAGAAGGAAACACTCATAATATAATGGAAATACTTCCTTAATTAGTTTTACATTTGCTCCTTTTCCATCAAGTTCATCAATGGATCAAGTTGGCAGTGGCTACCTTTTACCGTAAAATCAGAAAGAATTAAAAAGAAGCTCTAGATCAGTCTAAAAATTCATGATTCTGTATATTCCACTTTATATTTTTTAACATTTCAGCTGGATTGTTTTATTCCTGTGTAGAACAAGAACCAAACATTTCCACATTTCTGTAGAACTAATGGAGGCCTAGATTTAACTAAATCTACCTGGTGAACTGCTTTGAAGTCAGGGAATTTTGCAGTATTTTGTGGCTACAGCTGCTGGTTATTCCTAATTCCTTAACTAGAAAGCCTGCTAGGGTATCTATCAGGGGACCAAGACTGCAAATTGTAGCTGTCTTTCCTCAAAGTGGTATGGTCAAAGGTAATGAACCAATTTAAAATCAAATCAAATCCCTAATTTCAGTAATTAGTGATTTGATTGATACAGTTATTATAGAAACCAAGAAAACATTAATCTGAAACTGTGAAGTTATATTGATTTACATGGATTTTACCGAGTATGATGATACAGATATAGAAAATGTAATAGAAATCCACACTGGAGAATTGTAATGATCTTACTTGCTTTAGTATTAGGAAATGTAGCTATGAATTAAATAATTGATCTGAATTTTAAGATTAAGCCTTCATCAGGTTTCCCTCTAGAGCAGTGCCTTATAAGACATGTGAAACTCGTTTCAGTGGAAGATTCTAAATACACATAAACATAAACTGAATTTTAAAGAAATGTTGATTTCTGATCTTCAAGGCAAGACTATGGAAGTAACTACAGTCTTTGCTCTTTCAAGATATCAGGACTGTCATCTTCTGGCTTATAAAAGTCTCTCCCATGTTGTAAGTCTAAAAGCCAAATGTATATTTTTGAGATGTGATGGATTCACACCAGCTACAAGTTTTGATAAATATCCTTCACCTTGCTTCACATGTAAAGTCCAACACGTTAGCGGGATATGAGCATTGAGCAAAATATGGAATCATAACAAAATATGCACACTTCAGGAAACTGCTCTCCAAACATTCTCCAAATGCTGAATTCAGTCAGACCCTTTTGGCCTCTGCTTTTACTGGACAAAAACAAACCTGAAAAAATCCCCACTTCACTTATTTCTTTTTATGAAAAATGTAGCATTACTTATACTTTGAACTAGGACTATTGCAGTCAAATTCTGATGGTAAACTGTGTTTCTGTTTCCAGTCAGAAAATATGGTTCCATTTTATTTGTTTTTTACAGTGGCCTCTCATGCTAAGTCTCCGTGTGATCATGACATTTCCTTCCCAACAAAAGAGAGACCAGAAATCCATGCACTCACACAGAGAGTTTGTGTGTCTTGGCAGCTGGGATCTGTATGTTAATACATGTTCTGCTCATGCCAAGGTCCAATTCGCTGAGATGTATGCAGCTTGTACTGCAGGCTTAAGCCACATGGGACTCTCTGAAGAACTCCTAAGTGAATTCTTAATCATGGTGTGTCCACTGAAAAAAAACCATACTATGCACCTAGAAAATTCAATTTCCAGTGCCAGATAGCTAAGTTCCCACAGCTCTTTCTGCTCTCCAAAAATCAGCAGTGTCTTTGAACAGCTGACAACATTTTAAACGGTACATCTGGAGAAGCAGAAACACTAGAAAACATCTGTTTTTGTTGTTGAACAAAAATAAACAGTACAAAGCTGAAAGCTGAGCAGAGAAAAGCTTTTCGGATACATTTAACATTTTGTTTATTGCACAAGCCTGTTTGTGTGAACTGATCTCGTGCTGGTGGGTGGACCAGAGCAATGCTGCTATGTGCTGCAAATACACAGCTATTGCTGCCAGTTCTCAGGGAACCTTCATGAAGAGGTAGGATAGAGATTTTTGGTGGCACAACAGTAGTGAGCATGTCAGCACTGGCGTGATTGCTGTGTGCGAATCACCGTAACCCAGGGAAGTCATGCCAGGGCCGGTCTGTACTGAAAACAAGAGCCCTTGGCATGGCAGACCAGGGTGACCAGAGGCAGCACGTCAGCAGGAGGACTCCTATCCTGGCTGGCTTATAGGGGAAAGATAAAGACTAGAATGGCTCCAGCATCTGGGCATTAATGTTGTATTTTGAACTCCAGAGGAGTGTTTCCATCTACTCAACCCTCCACCTCAGCTTCACTTCCATAAACTCCTCTCTTCATCACCTGTGAAGCTTTCAAAGAGACTGGGAAGAGACACTGTTACGTGCCTTATGACAACTTTATTGTGGTTTAGAAGATTCCCTGAAAATTTTGAGGACAAGGTGCAGTTTCTGGAGAGATCTGAACTGACCTCCTACCACTCCCCAAAAAGCATCCCCAAAACTGTCCTCTTCAGGTGCTGACATGGTCTTGCCACTGATTCTAGCTCCCATTGCTGACCTCAAAATGGTTATTCTGGACTTAAACCATGGTGCTTCAGTTGTCTGGGAAGTTCAATATGTATCAGTCATTCATATGAGGGATACTATGGTGATATAATAGATAATATTAACTGTGCTAGTGTCACTGAAATCAGGAATTAACTCCTTAACACCAATGTAATCTTAAGAAGCAGGCATTCTTTTATTCAGCGCTGGGGACATGGGGGATCTCTCCACCCAACATGTCCACCGAATGCAAGATTCTCAGAGCCTTATATCCATACAGAATATGCATAGTCATTACATTTCCCAGAACTCATTATAATATTCACGTCACTCTGGCACATGCGGAGTAAGCCCTTTAGGGGCTTCGTGGAAGATCTCGGGTGGTCCCTAGTGGTGTTTGGTAGTCACTCAGGAGTGAAGTCTCTGAATTGTTGGTAGTTCTTTCCTTATGAGGCCTTGACTTGGAGTGTCCTTCTGTTTGATCAGTATGGCTGGTTTGCGCTGATAACTCTTTGACTGGATTGGGAAAGGTAAATGCAGAAGCTTTTGCAACACCTCCATTTATTTTGCAGGCTTGTAAACAGGTTCTTTCTGATGCTATTCTTCACCGTTTGTTTCTGCTTGTATTTGTGAAAGCTGTCCTTAATTCTTTTAGTTACACATTTACACATCAGGTAGACTGTCAGTTCCTGATTGTAGCACTAGAAATAATTTATGAGAAATCAACTTTATTGTTCAATCATAATTGCTCTAAAACTTATTTTTGTATAATAAAACGGACAGTATTCAGAGACCCAGGTTCTCATCAATCTAGAATGAGAATTAATTACAGTTCAACTGAAAGGGAGATATTAATTATTGAGAGAGAATTACACTGAGAATAGGTGGGCCATTAATTAGTGGTATACTATCCCTTGAAGATGTATGCCTTTATTGCTTCTCTCTAAAGGGATCTGAACTCACAGTCTACAGGACCCATAGGAAGTTCAGAAAAAAAAAGCACATTGTAAGACAGTCTCTAAGGAGCAAATAATACAAAAATTCTGCCTGTGTTTCATTGGACAGGCTAACAAATGGGTGAAGAATTTTTTCTAGAGATAACTTTATTAAGCAGAGTTTCATTTTTTCTTCAGTCACTGAAAGCAATCATGTCGTTTACTTCAGTAATCTCATTATCACACTGCATTAGAAGTGGTAGAAGGCGCTTTTTTTTTGGTTTTCAGAAGACTCTTTTAGGTTGTGTATCTGGCAGTCATAAAAATCTAGCAAAATTTTGAAAATTCTTCTGAAGAATGTTTGTCAATTCTTGTGTGTTTTGTTTCTTTTTCTTTTTCCTCTCCATTTTTCCAGTGTTTTGGTTTGAATTAGGTTGTTTCAAAGTAAAAAATAATACTATTTTAAAAGTGATTTCAAAGAACTTTGAGAAGTTCTTGAAAAGTTTTTTAACCTCAACTTTTTTCATGTCAGGAAATTAATCAAACCTGACTCCTCCCCTTGTTTCAACTCCAATTTTAGCAACCTAGCAATTTTTAGTGATAAAATTCCTTTAACATTATGCTTGTGTGAAACTATCTTTTTTTTTTCAGAGACAATACTGCTGACAGCACAGGCTGGAAATATTGTTACTTGTAGTGACAAACAAAATAGATTAAGAAAAGTGTGAGCTGTGCTCTTTGGGAATAAAGAAGTCAACTAAGAAGCGGGTACAAAGCAATAGACATTAGTCTGATAGGACAACAGATATCCTTCAACATCTTTGACTGCTACTTCTAGCAACACCTAAATCACCTGAATGAGAGAAATTACAGTGGCAAAAAAGGACTACTTGAGCCAAAGTGGAAAATTAAGTAAAATAATAGAGGGTTCTTGGGAAAGATAAGAGTATGAAAATCACTGACACAAAAGAACAGACCAAAAGACAGGACACTTGCAAACTCCATCCTGTTATTGCCCTACTTACACTGCGATAACAAAGAGTTGGTTTGACTTAGCTGGGTCTTCTCATCCATTTCTTGCTTTTAATTTCTGATGTTACCCATGGCACAAGGCTGCAGCAGTGTAAGTCCAGGCTTTACATTGCTTTTGATAAAAAGTGTAAGTTGTTTTTTTTCCCCCCCCAACTTCTCAGATAGATAAATGGTGTCATTTAAAGAAAAGACTTTGGTGATGCAATCCTAAATCATATGCCCCAGCCTCTGCCAGCATGTATGTTACTGTAAGATCAGTGGCAGCAAGAGCATGAGTTTAGGCTTATCTGAATACATGGTGGCCACTTCTCTGCAGAAGTAACTCTGGCAGATGGGTGAGGTGAGCAGCAGAGCATTCTGTTGCTTTATGCTGACATTTTAACAACCTACAACTTCCACCAACCTACCCTATCCATCCTATGAACGCAGAAGTCACCACGACTGGGTAACAGAGAATGGGATATTTATCCAAATTTCAGCTTCCTCACTGGACTCCAACCTGGAAGGGCTGAGGCCAAGAATACAGTGCATTCAGCATGCTGCCTATGCACTAGGATTGACCTAGACAGATAGGGGGGATAGCTCAGATGATCAAATAAATGGAGTAAATATTTTTTACACCAGTGAGTTTAACATGAAGGGATTTTATCATTGAAGAAAATAAACAATTTAGATTTTAAAGGTAATGTTACTTTTTTGACTATTGCTTTGGTCTTGTTTGGCTTTCAGATTATATTACCATAATGGAGCTGTATCTCTCTGCAATGTTGTAGGTTGCATCTTTTATGGTTGTACTTAGCCTTACAGTTGCTTTCAACAGAATTTAGGGAAAGACGATACTCTTCCTAACTAGTATTTCTGAAGAGTGCTGTGGTCAACAATGGACTAAGCTCAAACTGATGAGACATGATGAGAGAGCACCTGGAAGCACAGTAACCTTGAATACTGAGGTTTATTCCCCTGCTTACATACTGTTTGTAATGCCAGCCTTCCCCTCTGTTCAACAAATGAGCTATGCATCCATCTAGGAGACTGGAAAGATGGACCAGCATTACTCAAGTAACCAAGTTAATGGGATGAGCCGCACCTGATGGGGAAATCTGCAGAGCCAAAAAGATATTATGTTCTGTTATTTCATTTGCACAGGTGGCAGCTTTGGAAGTAAAGTGTATGGTAAAAAAGAAATTACTGAGATGGCACTGAACCTGGGAGAGTTATGTGTCTAAGTGATCTTGAGATAATTTTCTAGCACAGTTAAAAAAAAAAAGCTCCATACTGCTTTCCAGCACTTCTGTGAGTCTCCTGGTGTTATGAGGATGTTAATTCAAATGACTGAGAAAATATGATCCAATTCACTGATTGGTTTTAAAAATAGATATATTTTTTTTAATGCACTGGAAACAAAGGCTGACATGAAAGATTCAAAATAGAAGAGAACAACTTCTTCTTAAATCAGTATAAATTGTCTCTGTGTCATGGCAGTGAACATGTTGGTTTTTGGTGTTTTTTTTTTTTTTCTTTCAGGAACTACGTAACCACAGAGTTCCTGTTTACTGTATTTCTTAAGGATAAAGTTTTCTGTGGTAAGAGACACCTGAGACCATTAGGCACGCACACTACAGATCTAAAGAAAGTCTATTTACCAGAGCTTCCAGGAAAAATATTGACAGGGCAGTAAAAATACTTTCCTTGATTACTCAGGCTCATATTTTAAACCTAAAATTACAGGAACTTTTGGAACTTTTCTCTTTTACCGATTTATTTTTAGCATCTTTTTTTTTTTTTCTTTTTTTTTTTCTTTGCTTACCTTTTTGAAGCATGCAAGTTTCCATTGGTTTTGCAAACCCAGGTCAAATTTGGTTAATGCTTCCATACACCTTATCACTTTTTTCAGTTTTTTTATTAAGGCACTAGGAAAAGATCAATAGAAGGTAAATTTACCTTTCTTCAGGAACTGAGAGATGAAGCTACAGTGTATTTCAAAGAGTATGGCCTCTCCTTCAATCTACTTTTTAATACCACATGGGCAGTGGTATCTATGTAACGCAACTAAGCTGTCTACATATTTATGTAGTGCATATTACTACAAAATCTGAACACCAAGCAAACACTGATGAATTATTCTGGAAAATCTTTCGGAAGAAAAATATTTCTTTTTTAAGATATCAAGGTACACAGATAAGCTAAAATGAATGTCAGGCTATTTACATTTTAAAGATACAGGATCCCTCAGTTTCAGGTTGGAAGGGAACTCCAAACTTCTGGAAGTGCTTTTCACTGCAGAAGTAGGAAAACACGTGGAGGTGTCATCTGACACACATACACAGACACCAAAGCTCAGTATCTCAAGTGTGCTTCTGCTCAGCCCAAACACTGTAGAGTTTGAGGGCCCTGTCCCATGAGAGGGAAAACAGTGCTGACTTCTTCTTCAGGCAGCTGAACTGTTCCTGAGGCTTTAGATTTGCCTTGCAGACAAGACATCTCCCCACTTCTTACTGATACAGTGGAAAACTTTATGGAAAGCTGAAGCTATACAGTTACTAAAAAAAAATGACAGCACCTCCTAGCTTGTGGCAGGTATCAAAAAAGGTATATACATCATAGGGTCTACCAGGGGAAAAGCTATCCCTTTCAAAATGAGCAGGGACAGTATCGGTCTTAGATCTTTCTCCTCAACACTATCTGCAGGTCTTCCATCAGCAGTTGAACCTCTGATTTGCATCAGCCTCTTTGTTTTTCCAGGAAAGTGGCCTACATACTGCTTTGATCAGATAAAGGTATGACATCTTGTTCAGAATGGGCACTTTCAAGCTTTTCAAGAATGAAGTCCTTAAATCAACTTCCATATGGAAAGATAACACAGGAAAGAAACTGCCGTTCATTTCAGATGCTCATCCTATTTCTAGGACAGAGGTTTGCAGTGTTGTTCATTCTAGAATTCTCTCTAAATCTTCTCAGTGGATATTTATCTTCAAATAATTTCCTTCTCAATATTTCAGAAATGTCACAGATTAGATAACTGTGGTGTGATCTTACAAGAGAAAGAATATAACTGAATATAATCTTAAAAAAAAATGATGAGAAGGGAAAGAAAAAGGAGAAAGTGTTTTACCACATAACCAAAGTTCAGAGACTAATCACAAGAAAACCATATCTACAGGAGGGATTAGCTTGTTTTGGAAGGATAGAGAAAAAAAAAAAAGATTTTTTTCTTGTGTTTTAGTTCAAGGATGTGTATATTTGCTATGAACATCAAGGAGCTGCTATTGCAGAGGTAACTCATGATACCTTTCAACAGTCCTGCTCACTTTCTACAAAATAAAATGCAGTTAAGCCTTTCTGAGCCTTTCTGTATTTTACTAGAGGTATTTGTTCTAGCATGTACATATATGTATGTACCTACACACACATATTATCTGTGCTATAGTGCATGTGATGCATGCAGTAAATTTTGTGGACTGCTAGAAGAGGTGCAACTTTTGTGTGGTTGTCTGCGACTGTGAGAAATGGACTGGACAAACCAAGCTGTGTTTTTGGGAAAAATATAATAAATTAATTTTCTGTATGCCTGTAAGTATAAAGAGTTTTAAGAAGAACAAGAGAAATATTGTAACCCGACTGAAAGCTACTATATTCAGGTGAAGCTGTAACTGAAAACTTTTGGACAAATGCACTCAAGATATTTTGCCTCAAAAGCAGAAGAGAACTACTATAGAAGTAGCTATTTTACATATAATACTGACTGGTAGGGAAGAATAGACCTTATAAGCGAAATGTGATTTGAATTATTTGAATGAAAGTGATTATTAAATGTTTGAGGTAAGGAGGAAGTCTTGTAAAAAGCTATTAGGAAGAGTTTTTTGATGATCTGAAAGTCTCCAAAGCAGAAATCAGGTACATAAATTATGCTCAAACTAAATAATTGTCTATAATATTGGAACAAAACAGAAGATGAAATAGAAAAGGTTTTTCAGACAGAAATGTAAAAGTCAACAGAAAATACGCAAAAAGTCAAAAGACAAAAATACAGTTCTATTGCGAAATGGGAAAAGAGAGCCAGCAATGAATAAAGCTGCGAGGACTAAACGAGACCATCCTTTCCTGTCTGCAGTCTTCCCTCAGAAAGGGTAAATTTAGACACATGAGACAATACATTTTAAGAAAGAGGGATGCACAGGCAATTGAAAGACGTCCCGCTTAATTCTGAAGACATTTCACTCTACAAGCACTCACGATGTTTCTGTGGGATCATGATAATGTTATTACTGGCTTTCAGGTAGGAGGGAATTCAATTATCTCTTCCCAGGTAGGTGGGGGTTTTTTTTGGTGGTTTTTTTTTGTTTGGTTTTGGGGTTTTTTGTGGTGTTTTTTGCATGCGGGAGAAAGAAATGATCATAGATAGTCACACAGTTCCTGGAGTATCTTGGATTCAGGACAAACATAGGCATAAGGTGCCAGGAAAGTCAGTCACAGGCTGAGATGTAGATGAATACAATTAGACACAAGGTCTCATCTCAGAAAAATGTTAACAGAAGGTGGCTATAATGGAAAACAAATGGTATCCCTGAAAGAAAAATAACTCTTCCTGAAGCCTGCTGGGAATTCTGAGTTCATACACAGGCATGCTTCACTGATCCGGAGTTCATATGATACCTTTATATCCAGAAATTCTGAGTCTTTCTTGAACATCTGGTGTAGAAGGAAGAATAAAATATTTTATTTTTCCTGGTTCGGTTGAGAAAATGTCACCAAAAATAAAAAGTACAGCATCTCAGTTCTTGACACAGGAAATTTTCCATGGTATCAATCCCATCCTGATTCTGACTGTCCCATAATTTCTCATAGAAGCTGGAAAGTATAGCCATAAGAAAATGCTTCTACAATGAGCACAGTGTGTTTCCTGTCTAAAGATTCAATGTCTGACAGGGGAGAAATAGGCATATGTCTTTTCACTGAAGTTACTGATGGTGTTCATACGTTTTCAGCTAACAGGCTGGATTAGGTCTGACTAAAATGACCTTCAAGACCTCTGCTCTTGCAAAATTTTCCCAGACCAGTCTTGCCACTGGGCTGAAATACACCTAAGAGATATTCAAACAATGCCGTAGTTTAATCGCTATTTAAGACCAAATAGACTTGAGTTCTTCCCAGAAGACTTTATGACGGGTATCAAAGACTGTCCAAACAAGAAGGTCAGATTTTAGCATGTTAAAGAAAAAGTGGTTTTATCCAAACCCAGTGATTTTTTTTCCTTAGAACATCAGCTATATTGTAATTCATGTAGTCACAGAGCATAGCCTTCCACTCCTTACAGCATCAGCCAGATTAAAGCTTTTTAGGAAGCAGTGTTTTCTTTCCTTTCTATTAGAGTATGTGTCCTTACACATGTCAAGGAGCATCATGGATACAGAGATCAGGAGATAGAGATGTACATCTAGATTTAAATAGATACAGACAAATAATAGAAGCAAAATACATTTCTGCTAATCTGAAAATGCCCGTCATATTTTTTACTGGGTGAAAATTATGATGTTTTGCAGAAGTTGTACTTTTAATTCCTCATATACTTAATATAGTCTGTAACATTAGAAAATTAATTTGAGATATCCTGGCCAGGCAAACTAGCTCAACAAGCAGAATCATATGGAGGTGGGGCAATCATGTTTTCTTAGTGGCTGAAAATTCTTTTCTTTCTCCCCAGACTGCAAGTACAGCAAAATATGATCCCAGCAGAACCCTTGTTACTTAAAGAAAAGACATCACCAGTGCTTTGAATATGTTTTCCTCCACTGCTTTCTTTAGAGATGGCATAAAATGATTAAAGAGGAAATTCTGTCCCAGCTGAAAAATTCTCACTGATCCAAGCAGGACCAAGTTTTGCTTCTAAGACACTTTCTTCTGCTAGGTAACAAGAAAAAATCTGAAATGGTCACGAAGGCAAAAACCTGAGATCTTGAATTGCTGTCCAGAACTGTAACAGTGAAAGTGTTCCACTTCATCTACAAGAATTAGTTATTAGATAAAATCACATTCATTTTTCTTCATTAACAGATGCCTACTAATTAGTATCTACTGAAATAATAATAATGAATATCCTGTACTCTTACCTTTTTGAACAGATGTCATTAAGGAATCTGAAGCATTCTATATATCACTGCTTCCCATCTTTTTCAAATTCGGAGTATTATGGCCAAAATGGACAATATTTCATTTTAGATAAATGATGTGTTTCAGATACTTATCTTACTGCTTGTCAGACTAAAAATGGAAGATTTGGAAAACAGTCTTTGCCAGGTTTCCCACCTGACCTGCTCCTAGTTCAGAAGAGTCAGGGGAGAGAAAGCCTTAAAATCGTGGCATTTTTATGTCTAGGAAAGAGATCTGAGATCACTATATGAAGTTTTAATGGCTTTTGCTGAGTCCCAATCAGCTGAAGTCAGTAGCTAAAGCACCTGGTCTCTTAAGCATAAAGCATACATAAGAAAAGTGTCTGAAATTTGTAAAATTGAAACATATTTTGTATTATAGAGTTCTAAAGTTGTTTTTTCTTTAAATATTGTGTGCATCATAAACATTCTAAGCAGACAATATGATCTGAAATACGGGTTTTAGTGGCATCATTTTGGGATGAGTATATTATAAGTGGTGAAGACATGAGAGAATTATATACATCATCCCAAATGAGTGCCAATAAATCATTTCTGTCTTTTCTGTCTCTCATCGTGCATTCTCGTAGCATAGCTGAGTGAACATATTGGAGCAAATTTTTAAGTCAATGTAGACTCTTTTTTTTGTTCAGTTTAGAGCAAAATTTGATTTTGATTAATTTTTTTGAGAATTTAAGATTCATGTAAAATAGGTGACCCAATAGTCGTTCATTAGCATTTTGCCATCATTGCTCCCTTGAATATACATGGACTGAAATCAAGATCTTGCATAGGATAGCATGTGACCATGTAAGTAAAGACCCAGATGCAGTTTCAGGAGGGAGAGGAGAAGAGAACAAAGGTAGAGCTAGGTTGTTAGAAGTATCTCTTATCTTTTGAACATCTGACTTCGGAATTTAGGAATCTTTTTATTTCTTTCTTCTGTATGAAATAATACTATACTTTCATTCATATGATTTATGGCATATATGCGTATAAAAAAGATAAATCCTTATGTTTCAGCAGAAGTGCATGATATATGCATGTATAAGTAACATTAGAAGGACTTTCCCAAGAGCCCCCTTTTTATCCACTAACTCCACTGCCTCTGGTTCCTCTCTGGTTTTGCCTCCCTGTTTTGTGGGTTATCTGAAGATTTATTTTCAAAAGTGAACTCATATGGTGAATGCAAATGGAACATTATATCTGCTTTGAAAGTATATACTGCTCTTGATAACATTGTATATCATGATAAAATGTTCCTAGCTAAAATATCGCTTCACTTCAGCCTACAGAAGAGCTGAAATATAAACAAAACTAAGGAATGTGATGAAGAATAGTTCTGATGCAAACACTTCTGTGGGCTGTTAAAGCAATAATTCAATTTTCTGCAGTAGTATACTGAATACGTTTTATCCTTTTATCAAAAATATTTGTCTTAACAAAAAGTATCTAATTGTGTGCTGATGGTTCATGTGAGGTTCAGTTTCCAGTCCTAAGGATGGTGCGACCACACTAATGTATGTATGTATGCATGTATGTGCATTTATTAGCAACAGGTGTACAAGGCAAAAGTGAGCTGTCATGCAAAGTCCTTAAGTTCATCATATTTGGCAAACATTTTAGAGATGCACATAAATCAAACTGTAGCTCTGAACAACTCCTTCAACGGAAGTTCAAGTGCATGATAAAAAAAACTTTGTATCAGTAAAGTTGCTTCTTGTTTCCCATTCCTTAGATCTTGTCCAATATGGTATGTTACATTTTTGCACCTTGTTTTTGTACTCCTCTCCAAGCTATCTAATACCCTGCAGTGCTATACAAATAACATATGCTAACCTTTGTTGCATAGCCTCTCTATTTCACTTTGGTGTATTTGAGTCCCAAAAGCCATTACAAGACATGGGAATTCTCCATAGAGTCTTGTAGTAGGAGATTTTGTGGTAGCTTCCATGTCATGTAATCATCTGGGGACCATACTCCTAGCTGCATGAGCTACGGGATAGCTGGAAAGCAACATGTTTAGGACAGTACCTTGACATTTGTGGGGTACTTTTTCACCATTTTGTCCTTGTTTTAAGTGTGCTTTAAGAAACACTGACATCCATATTACTTAGAGTAGACACCTGTGCGGAAGTAAGTTCTGGGCAACTTAAACAAGAACTTCTTGACACCTAGGGAAGTTTTTAGAGTTTTTAGGTCCAGAATGGTTTTGTGTAAATTGGAATCTGCCATAATAAATGATTATTTTGCAGAGCTGTCATAATATTTAGTGAAAGATTCCTTTCAGAGTGGCTCATGCTTAATGGGAATGTTAAGAATTTGTTGTGCTGAGCTGAAACGTTCTGTGTAACTTATTTGTTGATCTATACCTGCTTGTTGAGTTGTATTACCACCAAAAAAGGAAAAAAAAAAAAAAGAAGCAAAGATTTTGTGGGTGAGCTCCAATCCTTGCAACCTATACAGTGCATCCCAGGAATTCCACACAAATAACATGTTACGAGAGAAGACCAAGTGGAAAATCTGCCCAGCAGGGATCACACAGGACAAAAAAATCCCTATTAGTGCTGCTTTGTCTTACAGAAGCACTATGTTTCATGCCCCACCCCACTCCCCCCAAAAACCCTACAAACCCTGCAAAAAACCCTACAAAGAATTTTTAAGTTTTTTTGAAAAAAGTTCAGAGAAACTTTGATAGTTCTACACTTCCTCATAGAGAGTTTCTCTTCATCTTTCCTGTAGGGCAACTTTAAGTAAAATCGTTGTTAAGTCCTATGAACCAGCAATCTAGAACTGAAAAATGTACTGTGTATAAATTCACAAAGGGTTTTTCTGGTCCATTTTCTCAAGGTAAAGGCTTGGTTTTGGCTTATTTTATGAGAATTCAAAATTAGATAATTTGAAGAAAGTCCCTATAATCACTAAAGTATCTTTTTTTTCTTCTTCTTCTTTCATAGACAGAGATTGGAGGGAGAGAAGGGTTCACAAGTCCATCTTTAGTTTGTCTGGGCTTTTAAAAACTGATTTCAAGATATTCTAGTTCATGATCCTAATCCAAATTCTGCCAAGCACAGTGAGAGAATTCCTAGTCACCTTAATGGGCTTTGAATTCAATATTATAAAGACAAAATTTCCAAAAACCAAATTATAAAATTCGGCCTTTCCAAATGGCAGATGTCTGCCATGTACTCTGTGCACCTTTCGCATAAAACTTAAACCCTAAATATGCAGGAGACATCTGCACTGCAGAACAACAAAAAGATTATGCCTGGGAGAGAGAAAGAGGCATAAAAAGTTGATACCCTTACTTTCAGCTTGGAAACTGGATCTGGCTCTTGTGTCTGCAGACTTTCTGGATGGCTTTTCCTGACAGTGTGCAGCTCTGTTGGGAGGAGGATGCATCCCAGACTTGAAGCAGCACATGGAGATTTGAAGGCAGAGCTCCACTCCTGATGTCTAAACAACTAAACTGTATTTTTCTGAGTGGTCATTAAAAAAAAGTTGTTGATAAGACAGTGGGAAAAGAATGATTGACTGCCACCCACTTTCTTTTGTCTTATCGTGGTTTAGGAGATCAGAGACCTTGCTGAAGGTTTCCTGTTAGGAAGATTCATAAAAATACAAGCTTATAAATCCAGATAAAGGTAATTGGACCTATGCAAGCCTAGTAAGGCTTTAGCACACAAATCTAGCAAAATAAAGGAACGGGAGTCCTACACACTTGGTCTGACTGTCCTGTTGGCTTTTCTTACCAGTAAGCTTGTGTTTTAGTGAGCAACAGACTTTCCAGGGAGGGGAGCAGGGGAAGTGGCAGACTGAAGGGCACCAGGTAAAGCTTTATTGGAGCCATGTAGAAAAACCTTGTTGGTTTTTCAGTTTTCTGAATAGGTTGAGACTCTAAAGTGCATTGTAGGAAAAAATCTGATTATCAGATGTAATACTCACATAAGATTTTGCAGTTCAGTCTGATCTTTGGGTGTATACAGGGTTGCAGTGTTCCTTAATAAATTACCTCTTCTTGTACCAATTAACCCCCTTCCGTGAGGGTTCAATGTTTACTTGGGGCTGTGCCAGTGCTAACAGCTATAGTTTAACATTCTTTTTAATGGCTTGCAATTACTACTGAGAATGAAGGCTACATAAAATATTAACACTTAAGCATCTTTTACACTCCTTTGAATGTTAGATTGTGTGTATAATATAAGTGACTTTTCATTCTAACAAACCTGTTATTTGCTTAGAATTCCACTGGACCCATGAAAATGCTGCAGTTAAGTGGTTTCTGTTGATTTATTAACTTCCCTCAAAGTCTGATGGAAGTCACTCCATGCAAAAAATTGAATACATTTTGTTCTTTAAATTGTTCCATAGTAATGCCAGAAGAATTAGGATTTCCACATTTAAAAGAGATAAAGTAACTTTGATAATAACTTTTACAACATATTTTAATTTTTCCCCTGCTGTTCTACCCCTTTGAGAAAATCACACATAGAACAGCAGAATAAATGTCATGACTATCGATTATATACAAAGAATAAAAAAGCATGAAGGTAACAGATCCAACTGCTGTTTTGGATCTCAACTTCACTGCAAGTTTCCACCTTGAGAATAAAGTCAAGGGAAGCTGGGGATGTAGTTATCCTATCCATGCCCAGATTTGTACTTCTGCTGTGCATGGGTTGTCCCTTTAGACAAGCAATGGTTTGCCTGGGTCTCGAGTTGAAGAGCAGATCTGACCAAGTACCCCATCCCAGCTTGGTTCTCCCATTGGCCTCATCAGCTGTTCCACATTTTAAGGGAAAACAGACTTACTTCATCATTGCAAGTTCAGTGGGATATTAAGACAAGTGATAGATAATTTCTGAAAATCTTGGAATTGATTCTGGATAAGACTTCAAATATTTGTAACTTACATAAATCACTAAAACATCTGGGATCTACACAATGGTCAATAAATCTCAAGCAATATGGATTTCTCATGATTTTCTTTCCACGTCCAGCTTCTGTTGGGTCCAACAACATTTGAAATGAACCTTTCTCATAATATTTTGGCACATCTACTTTTGTCCCTTTAGAAATGTACAATGCTCGAATTTGATAAAATAAGGACATGACTACATGCTTCTGGACCTTGATAGACTTTCACTAGTGATTTCTTTTCTAGTCTTCTTCTAAATGGTAGTGTCTTCAGTTTTCTGGAAGAGGTTAACATGGACACTCCATACTAATTCCCTTGTTTGTATTTTTTCTCTGTTTTTTGTATGTTTTGTTTGGGGGTTTTTTGTTTGTTTTTGTTTTGTTATCCCCCCCTCCTCCCCCAAGCACATTGTCCTCTATTTTGTTCTCCTACTTCCTTTTATTAATTTAAATTCATCTGGAACAGTCCCTACCTTTCACAAGCAGCCCTTAAATTTGAAGATGGGAAGATGTGAATAATTTAAATGGAGAAGCCATGTGAAAACAAAGGACAACATAGTGTGGGTGAATTAAAATCTCTGAATATTTTGATTTTGAGTTTGAAATATCTGCTAGGTATATCTTTCAGATTAAGAGAGAAACAGCATTACTTCATGAAGCTTGCAGATATTCCTGGTAGTACAGTAAAAAACTGAAATAAAGAAGCAGTAGGATCTGGTGATTCAAGCACTGTAGTGAAGAGAGAAGAACTGGGTCTGTCCCTCAATAATTTCAGGAATATTTTCAGCTAAATCCCTGGTTTCAGTTTTTAAGAGTAAGGTGGTGAGTTTGAGGAACAAATGTTGTAATATATAAGCTTTACTTATCAACAACTATTTTTAACGGAATAGAATAGATTCCTTTTAAAAATAAATTCTTTTAAGAAAAGAATGAAATATCTAAAGTAAACAATTTTTTGTCTATAGAAGTGCAGATATCTACAACTAATATTTTCCAAAGGTCTCTGTGTATCATCAGCACAATTTTAAGGTTTGAATTCTTAAAAGAAGTTGAATCCATTCTTCATTTTTGAGCACATATCTATCCATCTTCATGCTGCCAGCAGCGTAAGGACCTTCTTAGCATCAGTAATGCTATAAATGTGTGATTAAACATGGGATTAAGTCCTTTGCAGAGCTCCCTACATAAGAATGAGTGATGGATGATACATTTCTTTATAGTTAAGTTAGATATCCTGCCTCCTTTTCGCCTTAGAAAAATGTTCCTATGTAGGGGCTCATGGCAGACTGTGAATGCATTATATCATAATCACTTTAATAGATGAAATGACCATTGTCAGAAGCTCATTTTGGAAGGAAGTGGCTTTCTTCTCCTTTCCAGCAGCTGGGTTCTCAGTGCTGTTATTTCTCCAGCTATAGATTAAGATAACACTCTGGGATGCCCTTTCCTCTTTCACTCATCCTCCTGTCCCTGTTGCCAGCCTGTGTTGAGGCTCACGAGCCACTCGGCCTCTTTCCTGAGTCAGTTCATCTCATATTTCCCTTTTGTTGTTGTTTTTGGTTTTGTTGATTTTTTTTTTCTTTCTTTCTTTTTTGGGGGTCTTTTTTCAGTTACTTTGCCAGTTCTTAGTGAGTTGAATCAGTTCAGGAGTTGGTCCAACAAGACAGCAGGAGCCCATGGGCTGGAGCAGAGGTGGTGCTGGGGAACCACCATCCCTTTGAGAAGACAGCAGTGGCAGATGAACTTGACTGTACCATGTAACTGTACTTTGAGGTGTTTCAACCCCTATGTTTTATGTTTGTGACACTGGCTGTCTCTTCAGTCCATTGTGTGTGTTTGATGCCTAATAAGGAAAGTTGGAGAAGCTGTGTAATCAGTGTTCAGTGACCTAAACCTGCTCACTAGGAGAACCTGTGCATACTGGTTTGGAGTTATGATCTTTCTCCCAAATTTAAGCCTGTCAAGGGATGTGCCTTTATGCTTTATTTACTTGAGATTCAAGACTGAGAAAAGTCTCCTCTGTATAGCCATTATTTCAAAGCCCTTAGCAGGCTCAGCTTTCTTTTTTTGGTGGTACTAGGTCATCCGTACAGTCATGAGGCCTGAGAGCAAGAGGCCCACACTCTGTGCTGCCTCTCTACAAGAGTCCATCAGTCTGCTCTGCACGGGTACAGCTCCCCGTGGTGCTCTCTGCACAGAAATGCAGGTTCCAGGAACCAAAAAGAGAGAACCAAGATTAAAACCAAAAACAAGTGTCAGAGAAAAGTAGGTCTGGCTTGGGTACATCTCCAGATAAAATTATTATACAATTAAGAAAAGCCTCAGCCCTGTACACATGCTTAATTTTATACAATAAGCCTATTCACCACATAAAGCTGAACAAATGCATAAGTGTTGTCAGAATGAAGGTCCGTCACACTAGTAGTAGATACACATGCCGTTTCCATAAGCCACAGCAGCGAATGCATAATTTAATAAAAAAGACTTTTGTTCATGTCTATTAAAAGAAACCCATAAATCCTCCAAATGGTACATTTAGGATTTGGTCCAAAAGTTACTTAAGCCGATGGAAAAGCTGTTATTGATTTTGATAGGTATTTATTATATTTGGCTATTCCTTCAGCCGTCACTCTTTCCCTCTCTGTCATCTCAGCTGAGTTCCAGCCCCATCTCCTGTATCTTACCACTATGTGGACGGCATATGTTGTTTAAATGAGAGACTTGTTCATTAGTTTATGTTTGAATCATGCCAAGCACGTTCCGATCCTAACTGAATGCTAAGATGATGGTAATAGATGACATAATTGCAGTAATAATAAAATACTGTGTTCAGCCACGTTATATACAATTTTACTCCACAATCAATGAAGAAAAAGATCTAAAATAGTCACAATATAGAAACACATATCTAAGCAAAAGCACTCTGTGAATATACCCTCCCTATTTTATTGTAACCCATTGTGCAGTTGAGAGTGTTAAAATTACTTGGTTTGTGTTAATTCATTATTTCTTTACCCCTGGAAACAGCTTTTTGAGTAAATCACTTTTCTGAATGGTTCCTCTATTTTCATGAAACCATGCAAGCACAAAATTTTGACAAAATAAGAGTTCGTCTTTAGCTCTGCTTTTATAAACCTAAATCAAAGGTCACAAAAGAGATTATAAAACTTTTGTTAATGTTCACTCCTTTTTCCCCTATGCTGTGGTTGAGACATAGAAATGAAGCAATTTGATGGGTTTGATTCAGCAATCAAAACCTTGATTTTAACCAAGGGCATGTATTTATGTCCCTTTTAAATTAACCTCTTTCTTAAATGCTTTTACCTAAGCAGATCTAGCTAACCTTCTCAGGAGCTACCATCAGCTTCAAATCCACACCAGTGAGTAACTTCTAGGAGGCTGTGCCTGTGTCTTGCTCTTTGCTGACCGTTCCATGCTGCTCCAGAGCAGCACTCAAAAGTAACCTGCATATTGACCAGGGAATTTCCTGGCCTATTCATACCTATAAGAAACTCTGAGGACAGGACTTTGTCTTAATTCAGCTTTTCTGTGAAGCTCTGATGTCGAAGGGGAATTTGCTGCATCCTTTCCTGAAAGGATCACCATTGTTTCATTTTTCAGAGTCAAACCACAGACATGCTTTGCTTTCAAAATAACAGCCAGGGGCTAAAGTATTCCTCAGAATTCAGGCGACCTGGACTCAGGTGACACTTTTGAAGTTGTTTCAGTCGGCGTCTATCACTACCTTGGGGCCACTGGGCTTCTCCTCCTGCTAGAGTGGGGAGCCTCCTGTCTGGGGTACTCAGCAGGGAAGAGAGACCTAGGGGCCAATTCCTGCTTTGTTGCTTGATCTACATTTGGCAACCAGTAGATAAAATATCCTCAAAAAACCTTTGGGAACTGTGGTTTCTCTCGCCTACCCCAGGGAGCAGCATTGCTGGTTGTTTAATGTTTGCCTCTTTGGTCTGATGTCTGAAGAATTAAAAAAATTAATGTCCTAATGAAGGTTAAATATCTCTACAGAGAAGTAGCATCTTAGCAGGAGTTTTAAGATTAGAGTTTTGGATTACCACCTAACGCTTGATTCCGCCACTTTTCTTTTGGTCCTGCTCAATTGGACCTTTCAGCTCCTATTAACATGAAGATGAAGTAAATATAATCATTCTCATTTAGAATTGAAACTTATATGACCCAGGAATATCATGAGAAGATAACGCACAGACTTCATAATGTGAGGCAATGAATTAAAGAAGCTGAAGGAAAAAAAAAAGAAAAATTAAAAAGAAAATCATCAGTACTTCTCCCTCATCCTGATTTTGGCAGGTCAGGCTTACTTGATGATGTAAGACAGATTTTCCTTTCTGAAATAAATTTGCTGAAAAGTCTGTCAAAATCCACAAATCATTTCTAAAGCATAAAGGACCTACTTCCAGAGAACTCAGAAAAAATGGGAGAAAAAAGAGGTGATGTTGATATTTTAATGAGCATTTTTCTCTTCATTCTGAGAATAGCTGCCATGTACCATTTAATTTCTGAGAGCACAGAACAATTTCTGTCATTTGATCACTATTTTTCTCACAGCCAGAATGAAAGAGAAATAACACATACACACACACGTGCACATGCGTGCAAAGCCTTTCTCTTTGTCTGATAGTTCCCTAGGGAGTTCCATCATACCTGAGTTTATGAGCCTTGGTTCATCTATGGCCAGTGGATTTAGTAATAAACAGAGTGGAAATGTTCTTCATCAGAGTTCAAAGTAAATTTCTATCAGCCCCTGCCAGACGCTGCTTCTCCCTGGCCCCTCAGCATTTTACTGTAATGACTTCCTCTGAATGGAAAGAGTATAGAAAGGAAGGCAGCTCACACATCTTTAAAATGTGTCTTGAAATATTGTAAGCTCTGTAAATGAAGGGCATTCAGACGGTTTTATAGTGCAGCTTTACAGGCTCTTCTGCCATGCTGGAAGCACGAAGCCTGGGAAGAACCTGCGACAAGGCAAGTCATAAGCATGAGGGATGCGTACTGGAGCCATATATTTAAAGTAAAGACTGTAACTTTATATTGTCTGTTATAGTCCTTGACCATTGGAAATCTGTTTCAGTTGGGCAAAATCTAAAGACCCACGTTATCATGTAATAAAATACTGGGCAGTCCCAGGGTAAATCCCACTGGACATAGCACACATAGATATGAGAAGCAAGCATGGCTAGCACTGTTAGCTGAATCTACTTTATCTTCTAATGAGATGCAGGGCTACTAGGATCTAAGATCTATAGTAAGATCCCCCCACCCTCCTAGATGTGGACAGGCTTAAATACCTCCATTCATTTTCAAAACTTGGAAATTAATTATGGAGTTTATTTTTGTGGACTGTGTGGTGAAATCATAGCACTTGGAGGAAGAAACGCTTTTAAACGCTAGTTAGACCCAGAGGACCAGCTTGATTATTTTTATCCAAAGTATAAAAATACCAGACATGTATTTTTATCTCCCTTTGAAGGAATATGTGGACCAGAGGGTAGGTTATAATACTTTCAAAGAATCTTGAGAAGTGAGAATTATAGGCACTTCAGAGAATTACCTATATCCCTCTAATAAATTCTCCTGAGGTTTGTCTGAAGATGGTGGTGGTGGTTCAGAGAGGGCCATAAAAATGCCTGGGAGACATCATAGTACCACTTTTCCCTCTTGCGACAACCAAGGGGATAGAGGGGACCACGGCAGAAACGGCACACATTATGCAATGCCCCCCATCAGACTCCAGATGTGTGAACTAGTTTAAAACTTTTATTGGGGCTTTTATTAGACTGTGATACAGTCCCAGCCCCTTTGCAGTTGCCAATGTAGCCAGTTGCTCGAAGTTATAACAAATTAAAAATACCTAATGCTCAAGCTATTCTACACTTAGGGGTGGATTAGGGAGTCCCAAACACATAATATTTTGGGTGGTTATGCAGCCAGGGTTTGCTCCTGTGCCTTGTGATCCTCCTTGTGAGAGCCATGGCATTACTCATGGCTGCTTCATGGCTTTGGAATAGCAACAGAGGTTCAACTTAAGGAGCAATCTTCTTAAATCCTTGCTGATGCTGTAATTTGTCTTTAAAACAGTGATAATCTAAAGGTTAGGTAGTTGAGGGGGAGGGGCCATTAATGCCAGTTACCTGTTTATGTTAATGTAATTGACAGCTTTGGTACACAAAGTTTTCTTTTAGTATAAAATGCATGAAAAGTTTTAACTTCATGACCAAAAGTTGTCTTGTTTATGTATCTTGCTCCTGCCTAAGTGAAGCAGTGCTAACATGAGCTGACATGTCTCCATGAGTGGCTTTGGTCCTAGTGACTTCACTGTCAGCCAGAGACCTGAGATGCAGCAGTAGGTGTCTGATGGGGAGAGGATGTATGGGGGACATCTCCAAAGCGGCAGTGAGACAGTGAGAAGGGGCTGGTAGTTCACCACCTCTCATAACACAGGAACTAAAGGAACCCAAAAAACTAGTCAGATGGCAGGTTCTAAAATAAGTAAAAAACTACAATTATTTGTTCTCCCTGGATGCTGTTATTAAACAGTGAAACTCTTGGTAATAGAATGCT
Source organism: Calidris pugnax (assembly GCF_001431845.1). Classification (NCBI taxonomy): domain Eukaryota; kingdom Metazoa; phylum Chordata; class Aves; order Charadriiformes; family Scolopacidae; genus Calidris; species Calidris pugnax. Next base: position 3,994,173 of record NW_015090922.1, read on the forward strand.
ATAGTTACCAAAATTCCACATAAGTTAGAAACCGTTAGACAAATTATTGAGAGAAAGAGCCATTTAGGACAATGAAAAACACCAGCATGCAGACTCAGGCTCAAAAATTCATAAACCCCAGGCTGATGAAAGCTAGCAGGATATACTGGAGAAGCACCATGGTATCTTCTCTATGTAACCACAAGCTTTGCAGGAAACAGGAGAGCAGAGCAGCTGGACTGCTGGGCTGATCCATTATTACATTATTATCTTTGAGGTATTAACAACTGATCTGAGTGCAATCCAGTCTGAAAGTCCTTGGATGGCTATAACTTCATGCACAGCTATTAAAGCACTGTTGAAAAAGAATTCCAGAAAGTCTCCTGGAGTCTCCAGATGTCCTTAAAATTGGATAATTCTACACAGCTCACTTCAGCCAGATGAGTATGTCTGATTTCAGTGTAGAAACTCTAAAACAGCCACAGTAGGACAGCTAGAGAGCATCACAGCAGTTGGGAAAACATGGTGAGGAGAAAAGAAAGGGTGGCAACACTTGCAGGGACCTTCAGCAGGAGATGGATTCCTTGGTCTCTTTGGGCCCTTTCCCATGCCCAAGGAGAACTAATTGCTCCAAGTATCCATTCATTTTGAACCCTATCGTTGGCCATAGCAGCAGGAAAAGAATGCATCCCCTGGGCTCATTTTTGCATTTACTTTATGTTTTTCATTGTAAAAGCAATGCAAACTGACTTTAGCATAAGGAGAATTAAGTGTTGCACATATCGTTATGAAATCACAGGGCACCACAGTGAAACTTGATATATTATTACACACATTTGTTAAATCAGCTCCCTTTAGAACCTGATTATCTTTTTAAACAAATTTTGTAAATGAGCTGTAATATTTTATATCCACTCAAAGCTTTTCAGCCCAAAGCACTTAACAAGCTTAAAGAATTGGAGTGGGAACCAGCTTTTGTTCTGTGCATGGATGGCACCTGGCACAATGGCAATCAGTCCCTGAGTCAGGTTCCCGTGTGTTGTTACAGTAGCAATACCACTAAAAATAAGAACAGTAGAATGGAAACACTGACATTTTGAGTTAAAAAAACTAGACAAAGAATGAATGAGTCAAACGTTCATTTGGAAATAAGGAGTTACAGAAAGTAAGGAGAATCCAAACTAAGAAGCAGCTGTAAATTCTGAGATGTGACCTAAAAGATCTGCCCTGTTAACATATGAATCAAAGCCTGTTTGTGATTAAGCCTACTCTGTCAAGAATAAAAAATGTTTCTAAATAAGGTGAATAAATCAAGTGGGAGGATTTGACTGGTAAGTCAATATACATTTATCTGTACCTATTTACGGTATATCACTAGGCATTTATAGACAATGTCTAGGATGAAGGATTTCTCACCCCATTTAAAAAACAACCCAATAAACAACATGCATGCTGTGTAAATGTATAGTACTTACTTGTACTGTGTCCTGGTCTCTTTTCCTTGGGGGGCGGAGGGAGGGGCCATCTGTAGTTCTGGTTGGTCAATTCGGTCAAAACCACGACATACTGTTTGGAAAGTAAGGACAGTTTCTTACTGATGTTCTGATTGAATGTTCTAATCAATATTCTGGCCAAAATTCCAAATAATTACTCTGAGATTCTTAATAGAAAGCCAGAATCTGCATGCTTCGGTCAGCAAGCCTAGTGAGCAGAGTATACAAATAGGGTGGTTTCCATGCAAATTCAACCATTTGTAATTGGAGCACATCTGCAGTTTGGATCATACTAAGTGGTGATCTATGGTCCTTTCTGTGAGTATTTCCTACTTTGGCGCCTGGACAATTAAGCCAAAGACCATAAAAAACATGGGCACAGTTTGGTGAGGTAAGAGGCCGCTGGATGTCATTATTTCTCCTTCTATGATGATGAAGCAAGTCTTCTTTAGAGGTGGAAAATATGGCTATTACAGAAGGTAGTTGAGTTTGATTTTGAATGTTCTTGGTAGTTTGGAATGCTTCTTTTTAATTTAAAATAGCTTTCCAAAGTCAGATTTCTTCATGAGTCAGTGGAAACATACACATCCCTTTGCAAATGCAAGCAAAATCTTTGAATGGCCTAGTTTTGCTACAAATTGGTTAGTCTTCAAATGGCTCAACTAACTGGACGAGTGTCTCAACCCTCCAGGCTGCTCAGACACTCACATTGTGCTCTCTGAGCCTTCCCTCCCCAGTGACTTCAGAGCAGAAAGTTTTGTGGTAATATAAAAGTAGACTAGAAACTAAGCATAAACTTAGTCATAAATGTCTCTGAGCATTTAAAATCTTGTCACTGAGACTATGGAGTCTATTCCTGCAACCACCAGAAGTCCTGATTATTTGAGTGCAATAGTGGGCACATAAGCCAGATGTAAAGTACCAAAATATTAAGTATCACACCTAGTTACTGCACAGCCATTCCTTCTAAGAAAACACTGGTAAGCACTATTCGTGGCTACATTAACAGTTGAGGTTTAATTTTATGTCTTTTATTTTTCTGGTCTGAGATATCAGTAAATGACCAAGAGCTTAGGTTTTTCTCCTCTGTTAATTGCTCCCAGCATTTGACTGTTGATTACAAAAACATGGCTCCCTTGCTTCCATTATTATTAGTAATAATCTTATCAGTCCCTGAGACTAAGCATCGAGAAAGAAGTATTTTCCACATGTTCCTTATTTTTATTTTCAGAGCTGAAGCAGTGAGCTAGATTATATTGTGTTGTGTAGCAGGAATATTACTGCTTTTGAGATTCCAAATTCTTTTCCCTTGTCTGCTATACCATTGTACATATGAGGTACATAACAGCCACTGAATATCTGTTATTGATGGCATCACTAGACAATATGGATTAGCACAGGCATTAGCCGAAGGACTTCTTTGGTCCACAAACTTTCCATGTTTTAAAAGACCTGGCTGAGTTGAAATAGTTGGCAATAACAAGAAACACTTACATATTTGTAAATGAGGCATACTGTGCGGAGAAGTAACCTAATGATGTCTTTTGCATAAATGCTTTATAAAGGCAAACTGCTCTTGAACTCCATCCTGTTGCTGATAACACTTTTCACTTTTTAGTTCTAAAACCAGAAAGCCCTGAAGAACCTCCAAGCTTGTCTGCATTGCTTACCTTCAACAGTTCGCTATATTTATCCATAATATTTTGTCTTCTGAACAAAGTCATAAATCTTTGACAGCTGCAGAAAGATGAGAAGTTCTGAAGGTGGAGATTCACAGGTTTATTCTGATTTTGTATCAAAACATGAGGTACACAAGCAAGATTTGAAATTAATTCTCATCATTGTAGACCACGTGAAGGTAGAAGGGACCATACCTACTGAATTGGAAAACTTGGAGAATTAAGATAGAATTAGTCATTATGGACATCATGCAAGCAAAAAGGAAAAGCATGAAAAACCCTTATTTAGAATTCAAGTAAATATCTAGGAGCACTCTATATTTGACTTTTTTAATATGTATATGTTAACAAGTTGATCATGAACATTTTAGGAATTTCTAAAATGGCTTTATTATCTAACATAGATAGATAGAATATCTAAAAATGCCAGAATTATTTTCCTTATTGCCAAAGACACAGGCAAAACATAAGTTTGGAGTTAGTAGCTGTTTTCACTGCAAATGGGAAACCATTCTTTTAATGTACTATTTTTCCTTGAAATTTTTCAGAAGAAATAAAACTTGCTCCCAACCAGCTCCACATGTGAGTTATTTGAGTTAAACTGCGTGCAATTAAATCATAACAAGGGACCAATCTGAAATCTATAGAAATCTCCAGGACCCTTTTTGTTAATTAGAGTGGTCTTTTGATCAGGCCTTACTTGAAGAAACACATTTATGAGCCCCGGAGATGGAACTCATTAAAATACATTTCCTTTATTTTACATGTATAATTTAAATGATTTTATATTTTATAATTCCCTATGAAAATATTTTATTATAAGTTACATAAAAGTAGGAAAGTTCTAGTGATACAGGAAGCAGAAGAAAACTTTTGCTGGTATAAATGTATATTGTTCTATTAGCTTTTCAAAAAATACATTATTTGCAATAACAAAAGATAAAGGCATATGTTAGCTCTTACACTCTTCTCAACAACACTACCTTTTAGGTAAACATTATAAATATGATTTAGTAAAAATGTGGTTCAGCAAGATCCACTGGGGAAAGTGGGTTAAAGGTATCTGAAGTGTTTTTACTCGAATAAACCAAAAACTAACAACATTCCAGCCTTACCTCTCGTCATTGTTGTATGTGTCCAAAACCCTTGTGCGAAAGATGCATGGCATCATGCAAGAGGAAAGATGCTCAGCCTTATGGGTAATATTTTTGTGGAACACAGAAAAAGGCTTTTTTTGCCGTGGCCTAATAGCTTGAGACAACTAGAAGTACAACACTTAAAGGGCAATATGTGGCCTTCATACATGGCAAGGATGGAAATCTTGAATGTAAAACAGCAACAGGTACTGTTGAACCTTGAGTGCTGACAAGCTGGTGTGAAGTCATGAAAAGGGAATGACATAAAAATTGATTTTTTGTTGTATTTTCTCCATCCCTCTCCCTCAGAGCTGTCATGGCAGTGATGTGATTCTTGAGAAGGGAGCTTGAGTTATTGTTGGATTTCTGTTTTCTGCCAAAGACACTGCAGAAACTAGGGCTTTCCTACTACAAGAGAGTATTTTGCCAAAGTTCTTATTTTTCCTACTAATTTCAGTGTAAGAGAGCTGAATGATAATACAGAATGCTTATGTACCTGTGTCATGGTTGGCCAATTATGGGCAACAGATGCTATCCCCCCACCTCTCGCTCCCAGAAGAGGAGGAGGAGACATAAAGAGATCTATGAGTTTAGAAGGAACTAAACTACTTCAATGAAATATTAATAATAAAATAGATACAATATATACAAAACCATACGAAAGTCCCAGGATGATGACATTGGCAGGCACTGGGAAAGTCCCAGACTGGACTCAGTGACAGATGGGAACTGAATTTCAGTTCTGGATTCAGGAACACACGGATTGGGATCAAAGACAAATGAACAGACAGGGTCCTCTTCAGACATCATCCATTGAAGAAAAAGGGCTGCCCTTTGATCCCTGAGGTTTTAGACTGAGCATGGGGCAGATGGGACGGGATACCCCTCTTGGTCAGTTTTGGGTCACCTGCCCTGTCTGCTCCTCCCTGCAGGTGGGACCCCTCTATGCTTTTCCATTTCCGACCCTCCAACAAGGCAAATGATCGAATTAGCTGACCATGGTTGTTATAGCAATAAGTATAAGCAAGACCCTCTCTGCATACCATTTCTTGGCATGAGCTATAAACATTGGTCTTATCACTCTGAGAATGAACAGTTCTCTGCATAATATGCTGTTAATTTCACAGAGTTAGCAAAGGTCTAGCTAAGAACTAAAATTACTGAACAGAAAGTTGCTTCTGTTTTACCTCAAACCAGAACAACCTGCAATTTTGAAGTTGTTATGATAGACTGTCTTTTGTAAGCAATGGTTATTGACAATATCCTGAAAAATGACTCAACAGCCCATGAACAATACTGAAATTGTTGATATCATTATAACTTTTGTTTCATAGAAAGAAAAATTACTGGCAAATATTTTGAATTTAAATTTGCATGCCAGAAAACTGTTAGTCACAAGGTTAGGAGGCTAATCTAAAAGAAAAAAAAATAAAAAGAAAACACAAATTGTTTCTTAGTGTTGGAAATACAGGACAATAGCAGGACTATCATCAAATGAAAGAGCATTTTTCCACTGATAGTCTAATTAATGTCCATGGCAAAGCTTTCTTGAAACCAGAATTTCAAGTCCCTCAGACAATGATCATTGGAAATTATTCATACAAGATACACACAAATAGTCTTTAAGCACATGGATTAATATTTTGGGAACAGTATTAAGTACATGATTTCATTCAGCCTTTGTAGTTAGCAAAGCAACAGTCACAGGGATTTAAATAATTTAAAAATGTTGGCCTTTATCTTCCAAATCGGTATGTTAGTTTGGACCTCAGTGATCCACGGTCTTCCCATTGATTTAGCAATTTGGACAGGGCTCAACATTGACATGTAGGGTAAACAAGACTTGTAAAGAATATTTCAATTGGTTTTTTGTTTGTTTGTTTTGTTTCTTATATTAAGGTAAGGAATAAACCTAGTGGGATGTATATGTTGTTACACAAAAATAAATAAAAGATTTACATTTTTTCAAATCTTAAGAAAGAGAAAGGGAGAGTTTGAGGGTTTATTTGATTGTGCACAGTGGAAATGCTTATATGATCTATATGAAAATTATTCTTAAGTTTAAGTAAGTTGAGTTGTAATTAAATAAAATAAGCAGATTTAAAGAAGTTTTAGTTCACTAAAGTTCACTTTAGTTCACTTAGTGATCAGATGTCAACATTCAGCAGTTACATACTCTAGAAACACCAAAGCAGTAGTTTGCAATATATTCCTTATTTAGCTCCTGAAAGTACATTGCTTTTTCTTGGTCTTACCTATGTCACATTAGAGAGGGAGCTATATTTCTGTCACTTGTCCTATCATTACTTCTTTTTTGCCACTATTAATGTCTCAATAGATTTTTGTGTGTGCCACCCTCTACGCCAGAAACATTTACAAATATATATACAGAGAAACTATTAGAAACAAACAAAGAAATCTTGTATAAAACAGATAAGTTTCTGAATTGAAGTTGTTGTTCCACTTCAAAGTGAGAATTAATATTAAGATATCTAAGATCTTTAAAAGGTATAAACTCTTGAAGAATTCCAATGTGCCTAATATAAGCCAAAAAATGAGAAAAAAGCCCTTTGAGTCTTTAAAATAATATTAGTTTTGCATGTCAGTTTTTCTTTAACATCAACTCTTTTGACTGTTTTATTGAAACTTCAACAGACAAGACAGTAGGTTATTTTTCCACAGACTTAGGCACCTGAGATTTTTGGCTAATGGATGTAAGATAAGTAAAATTTCCTATAAAATGTAACTTTATATGAGAACGTACATGATGTTTATAGAATATATTCCAACATTTGCTTTTTCAAGAGCAAACTTACTTGATATTTTTGGGAAGAATGTCAGCTGTATTGCAATGCAAAAGTGAAAATGATCAGCTGACAAATACAAATGAATAGACATGTTTTCTCTGGAGTCACCACTTGCTTCCTGAATATCTCTGTTTCCCACTTAAAGATCAATAAATACCAAGCACAAAACTCATTGAAATCCTTTCTATTGCCTTTAGTGAGCTATGGATTAGACCTTAAACTGAAGACAAAGATGAACAAAGACATGTTTTTAATGAGAAATTTCTGGACCAGAAGTCTTCTGCAGAAAATATTCTGCAAATTACTGACTCATTTACTCTTGTTACTCTTCATTACACATTATTTTAGAAAAATGGTCCACTATTGGTTATGGATTCGCAAATAGTAGCTAGCTAAAGGCTAGACTACAATAGACTATACTCATCTTAATGAAAATGACGGTATTTCAGAGCCAAGAACAGCAGAAATAAATATACATCAGTACTGGATTCATCCTTCAGAAGGAAATAGGTCCAGATACTCAAAATAATATATCTCCTATGAACAATCTGTCTGTTTCAATTACCAACAACAAAATATTAATTTCAGATAAGATTCTTCTCAAATGTAATTACTCTCTGTCAAGCAGGGTTTCTAGTACAATATTTTACTCAGAAAGTGAAAAATGAGATAGAAAGCTCTATAATGCAATAGAGCAGATCAATACACGTCACCCTTTCTGCAAGTCATATGTGAAAGTATTCTGAAGAGAAGAGACTTCAGTGTTAATAAAACAGCACCCATCAATTGGATCTCTTACCTTACACAAAAGTTTCTGAATAAGAACAAAATATGTGGGATTTCTGACAGTAGGAGTTATGCTTAGTTTCCTCCTTGTACTTTACTCCAAGCTTCCTAAAAACCCCTTTATCTGCTACTTGCAAACAGGTCAACAATTTCTACAGTTCCACCAAAATAGACACCCAGACCTTAATTTGCCTTTCAGATTTCACAGAATTCAAATGGAAATTCAACATTAAACAACGCAAATTTAAGCCCCTAATTTGGACTGATACATGTTTACCCTTGTTCACTGCCTTAACTTGCAAATGGACATAGATAATTTCTGGGAAACAAACATCAGAGTAGTATCACCCAAAGGATGGTTTCTGGTCTTCTTTTCTTGAATCTGGTCCTATGAGATGGAGAGCACCAAATTTGGCATGTGAGAAATTAATATCCCACTGAAATTCAAGAATTTAGAAGGTAGCAGCAGCTGCTTGTATCCTGCCAAAATCTTCCCATATACTCATCTGCATGCTTTTTTCAGTCACCTTGGGTCAAATCTAAGAAAGGTTGAACTGATGTCCATCTGATTGCTCTCTAACAATTGCTCTGAACAGGTTTGGTGACCATGCCTGGACACTAATGGATAGGTTTTTATATATAAAAAGCTATTAATAAAAACTGTTGCCCTTAACAGAGAGGTAGTGGACTTATATGCATCGTCCCTTTCTTTTCTCCTTCATTTACGATTCTTTCAGATCTCTTCTTTTGCGTGCAAGCATGTTACAGCCTTTTCCTAAGTATCTGAGACCTGGGTTCAGTGAACGTGCATAGGGAGACGTCTCTTTCTTTGCCTGGACCTCAGAAGCTGCTGTTCTGCATCAAATTTTCTAAATGCATATTTTTTCTCCTAATATATCTTGAATTTTGGAAGTTTTTCTGATTACTGGTTGAAGTTCTTAGGCCTTTCTACCTGTGTCAGTATTCAGTCAAAAATGAATTAACTATCCCATTTCTAAGGAATAACTACTTCGAGAATTGACACTAAACAAAAATATGAAATCAAACTTTCCTGTTCCTGCAGAAGTAAGGAAAAAGCCACATCAAAATGTTATGTAACCCCCAGAAGTTAATTATTCCAAGGTTCAAATCATATTTCTCACTGAGGAAGACCATAGCACAAGGCTACTTATTTCAGTTGGCCCTTGCTGAATCCACTCCTAACCTGCTGACCCTTGTTCTAGTCATATTGCAGTTTCCCAGAAGGGCTAAATCCCGGGGTACAGCTGAGGTTCATCCCCACAGGGGAACAAAAACTCACCATATTTCACTGTATACCATTCAGTCAGGATTGTTCACACTGATATAAAGTCTAATTGTATCCCTCTCTTCTCTTTTCTCCTCCCAGGTCATGGCCACTGTCCTGCTAGTTCTGCTTCTACCTATGTTTTAATCCCCAATTACTTCATTAAGTATCAGTTACCAAAGTTTTTCTTTTGCTTAGTGGACAAAATTTGCTATTATTTAAGATCTGTACACACATATTTGAACTGAATGGCTCAGTATGATAATAGGGGGCCATTGATCAGAAAGGGAGCTGGACTGGAAGATGTTCAATCAGCCTGGACTCCTCCGTGCTGAGGATTACGTATGGACTCTGTCTGCTCCTTTATAAATAACACGTAGATAAAAGCACTTCAGACCTCAGCTGAAGTCAAAGAGTCTGAGTAGGTCTTGAATCAGCTTTATGTCATAATTTCTCACAGTCATCCCACTGTTCTGCTGTTTTCATTTAGAATTAATATAAACTATCCAGCTTTAGTGTGAGTGTCTGCTTTCAGAAGCAGTGCACTTAGGGATTCGCTAAGTATGTGAAACAAATTCTCAGTGTACCAGTTTTTAAACAGGGATTGACGCTAAGTAATGGAAATAGCTGGGCCCATGGGATTGATTAAAAGTGTTTTGTGTTCTCTAATATTCAAATCATGGTAATTAGAGCCTATATGACACAGAACTGTAAAATCCAGTTGATCAGATGCTCATGTACTTGGGCTTTCCTTACAGTTGTTAACTCACACCAGAAGTGTTTCTTATCTGTCATGGAAAAAGCATTGCTACTTTAGGAACCCAAGACATTGCATACTGAATCCACATTTCCTTTACAGTAAATTGCTGTTTATCTGGAACATGTCATACTATTCTGAAAGTCTATCCAAAGGTCCATATTTTGTGTTGAGGAGGCCACGGTGATTACACTCCTCTGTCTGTCATTTGTTTCTCTCTGAAAACCACCATCTAACCACTGCCCAAAAAGAGTGTAGAGGCTGGGGGCAAAGGAGGACACAATTATCCCTTTTGTCCAGTCAGGGTGGGAAAGCTGATACAAAAGTAGTAACCAAAAGCCAGGTCTTTCCCACATCTATTGTCACGACCTATCATGGCCAGTAACATTTCTTTATTGTAAAGGCCTGGCTTCTGTGGAGAGATTTACTATCAGCCTTAAGTGTAAACTCTACTAAAAAACCAACATACTCATGGAAATAGTACTACAAGGATGAAAAAATAATGCATAAAAGTGACCCACTGATGCATTTACTGTAAAACCCAAGGACTAAAAATAAAATAACCTCAAAATATAAAGTGAGTACAATGTTTTTTTCTTTCCTTTTGAAACACAGAAGTAACTCTAATGGATCATAGACTAAAAAAAGTATATTGTGGTTGGAGCTAACAAACAATATTTTCACATTCTGCCCTTCAAAGACTCAACTCAATTTCATTTTTACAAGGCAGTGTAATAAAAGATCTCTTTAAAAAATTAAAAAAAAATAAAGGTAAGAAAGATCAGCAGGACTGAATAATAGTGACTGATTTTCTGTCATTCTCACTACCCCAGTTGCTGAGCATTCAAATAGTAAAAGAAAACATACCACAGTCTCCAGAGATGCTGTGTCAACAAAAACTTCTTCCGCTGGCATGATACAATATCTGTTTAACTAATCAGGGGGAAATTTATCATACAGGACTTGGTGGGGTTGTTTATGGAGTCATTAGCACAATGGCACTCAGCTCTCAGATGTCAGTTGTGCTCTTCAAAAGATGAAATGTTGCAGCTGGCTGGGACATGAATGAAGGCCAAAACCTAAGTTATAAAATAGAGGAGTTTTTACTTTAAAAAATTCTATTGCTGGGATTTTGTGTATGTGTTGGTTGGTTTAGTTATTTACTAATTTATTTACTTTTTCTTTTAGACAAATGACCAGATGCTAAAGAATATAAAGATGTAGAGTCCTGAAGCATTTGCTGACACTGAAAAGCGTTATTGTAATTTCTTCTACACTTTGCTGCACTCTTAGCTAATGGGCTCATAAAAAACCTTTTCCAAACATCAAAGTAATGGAATGAATTCTAGGATAATATTCAATTGCCTAAATTCTGTCTGGTGCTCTGTCTCTTATTTCCAATTACAAAAGTGAGATAACCATTTGAATTCTAAAAATATTCCAGCTTGATTAAAGATGCCTACCAAAAGTCTTCCTGCAACCTTATCCTTGTAAAATATGGCTTTAAGGAGAATTTTAGTAAAACAGAGTCTAGTTCTTCACACATATATTATTATACATCTAATTGACATGGACATTACAAGGATTAAGTCAATAGTATTTATAAAATGCATTGAAGATACACTTGCAAAAGTGCTTTATTAGAATTGACCAGCAGATAAAGTAGCAGATGAAATTCAGGTTAGAGAGATATAAAGTAGTGCACATAGAAAAAGTAATCCTTGGAACAAATAATTCCATGAAACAATTCTACAAGACTCCACTTCGATGTATGATGTTGAAAAGAAAACAGAACAAAACGAAAACCAAGTAGAAAGCCAGGAATAATTAGGAAAAGAATAGAAAACATTAGTCATCATTATGCCACTGTATAAATCCATGGTTCATCTGCCTCATAACTACTATGTGTGGTTCTTGTCTCCTCATCATGAAAAAGATGCAGTAAAATTGGAAAAGGCTCAGGAAGTCCCTGAGCCACAAATTTCTGAGAGAGTATCCTGAGGCACTATGAATGATGGTATGCCTGCTTGTTCTCTGACTTTTTCTTGTACATCCCATTATCCATCACTCTTGGAGACAGTACAGTGAGCTGGCTGGACCTGTGGGCTGGTCTGGCACATCATTTCTTATGTTCTTGACAGATTTAAAAAAAAAATGAAGTGGGAGGGTAGTTTGCTTTAGTCAGTGTGCTTGTCTGGGAGTGAAAAGGGAGGTGTTCTACTGCATAGAGAAGAAAGAAAGTATTTTCACTACTGTGAAACATTGGCTTACCAGAAGACCAATAGATTCAGAAGAAGCTGGAAAAGGCTGAGCACTCTTAGGGAAGATGAAACGGACACTTAGGAAACATCTTAAAGCGGGTCCCTTTTCTCACCAGCAGCACATAAGCCCTGTCAGGATTCAGCTACAGTTAAGTGCTCTTCATGCAGACCCTGACATAACTAAAGATCTCTTGTTCTGCTGACTGCAGAATATTGGCAGTGTATTTCACGGGCTGGAGGAAAGAGCGGACAGAGTGGACAGCAAAACAGGGTGCCACTTTTTCTTTAGACTTACGAGTAATGTGTTCCATAACAATTAGTAAGGACTGGAGCACTACAGTGGCATTTCTTGCTAAAAGGGTACATTGCAGGATGCTTACTAATGCAGCCCACTGGGACAGTGCTGCTTGAAATCAAGGAGAACCAGGGTTTCAGTAACAAAGCAGAGACCCAGCACATCCTTGAGAATAAAACCGATCTCTTGTCCTACCTGGGACCTGTAGAGGCTGGGATCAGAATGACATTCTGAGTCACAGACCTGATTCTTCCTTTAACTGTTCCTCTTTTGCCAAAACCCCTGTGGAAGACCACAGTGGAACAGTAGACAAAAAAAACCCCAAAATCCAGAAGAAAAGGAATTGTGGTCATCCCACTGAATATGTTTTGATGGAAGATGAACAGCCTCAGGGAGCACAACTTGCTGGACTACAGTTTCTCCAAGTATATGGCACTGCTCAAGTTCAAAGACAAACACCAGAAAGAGCAGACTCTCATTTGCATGCCCATGGGGTAGATACCCACACATAGTCTGAAAGGACCTAAGAACATACAATAAAAGAGTACTGTCTTGTTGCTATGGTCATGACAGAGTTCATATAATATCTCTCCGTTTGGTGATATTGAGAATCCCTCGTTTGCTTGCAGAATGAAAGAGAATCATGAAGATGCCTGGTCTTTAATTTATTAGTATTATCATTTATTGATTCCCTCCACTGCAGCTAATGCTGAAGATGAAGGAAAATAGCATGCTTACCTTTATATGCAGTCCTTTCTCCATGTGTGAAATGAAATTAGCTCTGCAGCTTCTTCTGTACGCACTGTGGTATCCCTTACCATACAGCACCTCTCCTTTTACTGAGAAGCGAAGGAGCAAAGAAGCATAGTGCATCGGCAGGATGACTCCACCAATGCACGCAGCTTCGCATTGTTCTTGCATGTTGCTTTTGCTGGAATGACAGAACACACAGTGAGCCACACCAAGACTGTCATTTATCAGTCACCTTTAAGGTTTACCCATGGAAATAAAATTTAATAAAATTCAACTAGTTGTTCATTGAATTGAAAATTTTCTTCCAAAACGTTTATGAGAGTTTGTGAAACTTCTAAGCGCAATTATACCTTGAAATGCTTATAGGAGAATATTTGTTTTCAACTTCAGAAAATGAATCTGGCTTATGCTTGGAAGCTCAAAGACTTATTCATTACAAATGTTTAAATGCAGCCCATTTAACCATGACTTTATTAGTATTATGGAAGCACTGATAGCAACTCTATAATCAATGTTCAGTTAGACATGAAAACAAATACTGATTGAAACGAAATTACTACACTTCAGTTCCTCTTACAGACATGTTGTGCTTCCCAGGCAAAACATCTGGAAAGCTGCCCTAGCAGGGCCATTGAGGCTTTCCTTAGTGTCAAAGGATCCCTGGCAATCTGCGCAAACTTTAGTCCCAATTTCTGCAAGTTATTAGTAAGAGACACAGATGTTAGGTTAGTGCTTGCACGTGCCTTGTGGGCATGAATCCTATTGCACTTCTGCCGGTATTATTACATTAGGACAGCTATCAATTAGTTAGTGTGGGTTTTAGAGTGGGGTTACAAATAAGTTCAGCTGAGTGTTTGGTCTGGATCTGAAGGGCTGCCATAAAATTTTTCCTTATCCAAGACATTCCCACTTACAAGTAGTTTATCTAAGAGTTCCATTTTTTACAGAAATTAAAATTAGCCAGAATCTTATATACTGGGTAAATAGCGTCAAGGAAAATATTGTAAAACCACCTAAAAGGAGGGTTATTTACATTGTTTCTCCTTACTGTTGGCATTAAACAAACAGATGAAGAAAATGTTAGTCAACAAATTGCAATGTATCAAACATATCACAGACCTTAAAGCAGAACAATGTTAGTAATGGACAACGTTGGGGGAAGAAAAAACAAGTCAGAAAAATAGATTTAAGCTCTGTAAAGAAAAGACATGTTTTCCTTGATGGAAGGCAAAATTGTCATTCTTGGATCACAGAAAATTATTAGAGAAGGTGTTGCCTCCAAAACGTCCTAGATCTAAGTCTGGACATAAGGGAGCTACGTGACCATGGGCCTCATTAAGGGGAGCTCCACGTGGAGGGTAATGTACATCCAGGAGTGGTGGTGACCGTCAGAATTTTAAACTGAGCCACTCCTCCCCAGCTGGAGAAATTAGAATTAAATTTGTTGTTATGTTGTCCTACAGTTGAGGGGTCTCAATTCTCTTGTTAGTGTGGAATGCAACTGCTTTGCTCTCCTGCTCTTTTTCCATGGCAAACAAACTCACCAGAAGCAGACCTTTTTGCATGATTTCTTTTCATCAGTCATCACATCCATCCATCAGGTACAGAAACATCTGGGCAAGCTAGTTAATGTGTAGCTGACTTCAGTTAATGTTTATAATTAAGCCATGAGATTCAACAAGCAGTGCATTTCTGAGGGATTATCACACACCTCAGGTGCAGTATGAGGCACCAGCCAAAAGCCCAGTGACTTCAGCTACTCAAAGAGTGCAATAATCCCTCAGAAATCTATTAACCGTGACTGCCTTATAGCTATTATGGTATGGAAACTCTAAGGTAAAAAGGTCATACCTGTGTTTTTAATGAGAAATATTGACACATGTATGACATCACTGTCAGCCAGTCAGAAATCACCATTGTTACCCAGTGTTCGCAAATCATTTTATAAGAGCCCAAAGTTATAAAGCAGTTTGCAGTGCTCTGAAAATCGAACAGATAATTTATATATTGAAAACTCATTAAAAAAAAAGAAAGATACCTTTTATATAGAAAAAAACATCTAGGTCTACCCTTTCTTCTTGCCCATCTTTAAGTTCATAATACAAATGATTCAAGCACTGGAATTGCTCATATGCATAATATCAAACACATTAATTATTACAAACTCTACATTTTCACTAATATTTGTAGGATTCAATGAATACCTATGTCTTGTCTTTCATGATCACACTCCTTCTGTTCCAGTGCTAATCCCAGCATCCTAACTGCATATCCTTGTCAACTGGTTGCTGAAAGAAATCCTCTTCACCAAAATTAGACAAAGCTGGCATATGCTACATTCCAAAATATACTTTAGCACAGATGAACAAATATGAGGGAGAAAATGTAGAAATCTCAGATGCAGTCACAAAGATCGAATCAAAGAAAAGAACTTACTATTTGCCAAATGATAGCTAGACACAAATTTTATATATGATGATTTATTCAGAGTATAGCAAAACTATGCACAGTTTTTCTTCAAAATTGGAAAACTTTCCCACTTACTAAAAATGGTAATTTGCAAGACATTTATGTTACTGCATCAATTGGTGACTCCTGCTGCAATAATGTGGTCCCTTGGGCATGATGAAGGACTATTTAAATGCGGGGTTTTATTTAATTGCATGAATATGACTGAACAACAGTAAGCATTCAATGTATAGTGGTTTGAGAAAATAATTGGGCCTTTATGAATTGCAGAGTCAACAAATAACCTCTGTCAGGCCAGTGAGAAAAAGTGAGTGGCAGATCTAAGAAGCTTTTCGGAAGAACACATGGATATTTGAATCTGCAGTTTCTATGCTCTAGCTGATGTCAGCCATTGGGTGAAAGCCTAGATATCAGGTAGCCAAGACAAGCATCTAGCTGCCACTTAAAAGCTATCTCTTTCAGAGAAGAACTGAAGTAGTATTCTTTCTATGGCTGTGCCTGCCAGGCAGCAGACAGATGCCCGCTGTGCTAGCTAACCCTCCCCTATTCTAAAGCGCAGTGTGCATTGTATGAAACCAAGCTATAGATTACAAAGGACCACAGCAAAGGATAGACTCATGGATTTCATCCCTAATTGTTGAGCCAAGGGCATTAATGGAAACGCAACATAAGCTAAAAGATAGAGTCACAAAAGGCACTTTATTTTTTTAAGCAGTGATGACATTATGAAAGCATTGGTCATAGAAAATAACCGTGGATCAAATTGATCACCAGCTGAGTCAGTTTAAATTACATGGAAAGTGACACAAACAAAGTCATAACCAAGATTTCTTTATTTCAGAAAGAGAAACTTCAGTACCTTAATATACCCAGTGTGTGAAGTCAATTGGGCTTCAGAATTCCCAAGTATGAGCATGGAGGAGGCTCAGCACACTGCAATTCAAAACTTTCTGGAGTCTGAGACCTCAGGAAATGGAAACTTGCAGAGAAGAGGTCTGGAGGTGGGGTAGAGCACTGCCAGATGGCTAACAGAAACAAGGGGATAGAAAGGGATCATGCTGAGGTAGAGGAAAAACAACTCAAAAAATCTTAATGCATTCAGATCAGAAGAAATGACTAATCTCTTCCCTTGAGCACATCAAGAACTGGCATGTTCTTGCATCAGCTCCAGTAGTGAGTGGTTTTGCTACCCCAGCACACTGCATAGAAAGTTTCCTTGTGATAGGATCATAGCACATATAACAACTGAAAGACATAGAATAGAAACTTATGCACCAAAGAGATGAGAAGAGTGGATAATGGCTAAAAACTAATGAAGGAAAATCAAAATACAGTTCTCTGGTGAGAAAGTGCTGTTAAATACAGTAAAAGTGAATATTCTATCAGGAGTCCCTGCAGCATTTCATATAGTGTCACATGGGAAATATTTAAAATATAAAAGGAGAGGATTAGTATTGGAACGGGCAAATGGGTTTGACTCTCAACTTTGGGCCCAGGGAGAACTTTTTTCTTCAGTTCAGATAGCTAGGACCTTGCTGGTATTCACCTTCCACTGTTGCATGGTCCATGGATTGCTTTTTGTGAGGAGGTCACTAATGTATTGTCCACAGCTATAGCAGTATGGGCGTGAGTGGAAATTCAGATAATCCCTGTTCTTTTGCTGTAACATGTTCTATGGTTTCATCTATAGACTGCTTGGTTTAGGGGTATTTGGCTACAACACAGTATCAGGAAAGCAAATCAGATATAATACTCCTGACTATTTCAAGCTAGCATTAAAAATTTCATTCGAGTTTTTTGGATCGCCTCACTGGCTTTCTTGGACAGGATGTAAAATTCAGATAATTTTTTCCCTCACTTCTTCCTAAATATTTTTTGTTTCTCTGGATACTCTCAAAGACATTCTACGTTGGTTGTGGCATGCCACTATGCCAGTCTTCATTAAATAATTGGTAATAATTCAAATAAATATCTTCATCCTCTCTTCCATGTTACCAAGCATGAATGCAATTTTCTAGAGAAACGTCCTGAAAGTTTTTTATATTCCTCCTTCAAAACTCTGCTGATGTTGCACTTAGTTATCTTCTGTATACATAGTTTTAAACACAACAGCTAGTATTGGCTTCTTTCCTACCCTCCTTACTCCACTTGTCTCACCTGGTACATATATACTGTGAGTTCTTTACAGCAGGAGCCAACATTTTGATTTGATAACATCTACAACAGGGACTTCTGGTTCCTACTGGAGAGATACTCCTTCAGTACAAGAAAAGAAAGCAAAGGATACTGTGTGGTCATGAATTAAAACAAAAACTTTTAGGTAAAAAGGAAAAAAAAAATGTCATTTTCTGCATCAGAAGTTGGTAGGAAGCAGAGGTTGAACTTTAGATGATTGCCATGAATGCTACAACTGCCTTTTGTCATTTTAAAGAGTGAAACTACAGTGTTACTCCTTTGGAATGCAAACTGAAACTTGAAGGCTGTCTCTGGAACAAGAGTTTTCCATGATAAGTGGAGTACAGACCATCTCCTTTACTCAAAATTTGGAGGGATGGGTGCTGCAGTGAGCCCTGCTGCTGTTCCACATTACATTTGATAATAGGGCCACTACTTCTCAAATGAGTGCTCCATAGACAACCTGAACCAGAAATTATGGGTGTATTCATGTTCTAAGAGCAGCATCACTACATGTGTGCTCAGTTGTCAAGAGTTCAGGCCATTCCTCAGTTTGAACAGATCCTTCCAAACTCCCCAGATGCTGCTATGACCTGAAATGTTTGTCCTGATGTGACACAGCGGCCCTCCTGCAGATACACAAATAAAACACGGCTAATGTAAATATCCTCATATGACCATTTATAGCTTTCTGACCTCCAGTATTTTCTCTTTCTTTCCTCTTGCCTTACAAAGAGCTGCTTATCTAAGATCTCAAAAGTCACCCTGGGATGGCTGACTTCAGTCCAGTATCCAGGATCTGATTCCAGTTTCAGTAAAAGTGAATGCCTTTTGTTTAAAAATGCAGCAACAAATCACAGTAAGCTCAGGAAATAGTGGCACTGTACACTTAAGATTTAAAAGGATGTTAACCAGCTGCTCTGTCCAAAAATCTTGAAATGGGGATCTATTTCATAATACTCTTCCAGATTCTAAATATATCACAGCAAACACAAATTACCACTGTGCCACCAATGTGGTTATTAAAGCCCTGGAATGTCTTTTATTATACTAACTCCAGCATTATTTCAGCATGCTCTCCCTAAAATAGTCATTCCATCACCCTAAGAGGTAATTAGCAGGCCTGAGTTCTCTAGGATATTGTGTTAATATGCTGATATTACAGATTTATACCCCTTGGATCCAGATCACAGTTGCTTGCAATCCAGGCCAACCAATGAGATAAAAATCAGTGTTTGCCAGATGAAAAAAAGGCAGAATCACCAGAAAGGAAAACATTATTTAGTTACAGCTCTTCTGGGCACATCAAACAGTGGTGATTATGAAAGCCAATGGACATTTTGGGTCAATACAGACTATTTGTGGGTCCAGCTGAGGTTGAGGTAAATATTAAATGAGTAGGGTGAAATGGTGGTCACAGTAGCAAAACTCCCACTGATTTCAGTGTGATCAGGATTTTACTCTTCAGGGCAAATAACTGCTCCAACCGTTATCTGCACCTGTGGCTCCATAGGTTCAATATCCAAAATGAGGCTGGTCACTAAGAGACCCTTAAAAATTAGATTTTTCAAAAAAAAAGAGTAACTCTATAAAAAAAGTATTTGACGGTGTCCATAAAAATGGAATTACTGTTCAGTGTAAAATGTAAGCTGAGGTGATAGCCAGAAAAAAGCGACTTATAAAATTTTACTTGATATGGAAAACAAGTGTCAGCTCCTCATTGCTGTATTGTTCGTACATGAAAATAAAAGAAATCCTATGAGGTCTATGGGAGCTTATTGTGGATGAGTAATATTAAAGATACCCACATAAAATGCATAATGCAGTTGGTAATCCTTAGCAGATCTCAGGGGTTTTCTCCCTTTTCTCTCTTTTTTTTTTTTCTTTTTTCTTTTTTTTTTTTTTTTTTTTTTTTTTTTTTTTTTTTTTACTTTCCCTTCTTTCTCAATATCTGTTTTAGGTCACCCTTGAATCCCACCTTTTCCCCAGGAAAGCAACACAACAGTGTGCTCAGCAGAGCCCTCCAATACACCCTCACACACATTCTCCAAATGACAAATAATCTCCATATATCTTCTGGAACAATAAAAATCGTTGGATGTGCTCCCAGAGCCCTCAGGAAGTTCAAAAATCTTTAGAGGGGGGCCCTGGATTGAGGCTTTATCTCTAGAATTTTACATAACAAACTTGGTAAGCGTTGTGTAACAGTTAATGCATATTCAATGGCAAAAAAAAAGAAAAAAAAAAAGAAAAAAGAGACATTAAAAATAACACTGGGGAAGGTCAAGTGAGTCAAAGGCCTGGTGTGCTGTGATCACTCCATGCTGAGGGCTACAATTCCTCTGTTTTATCACATTTGTGCTGTGCTCATCAGTGTTTTGAAACTGCAACTGCTCCTGGTGATGGAGTGCTGTGCAGTGGTGAGCTCAGACAGGAATAACAAAGCTGAATGGGTTTAACGAGTTCTCCTCCATGCCGAAGTTTTTTTTCCTTCCCATGTTTCCTATATTGTGTAAAGTTCCCTGGCACCATCTCCACAGTTTTGTCTGACACTTTTGAACCTGTTTAGATGACTCTTTCCAACTGTTTTTCTTTTATTAACTGTAGTCTTGAGACTGGTCAGCTGAGTCACATGGCACCGGTTTATGACTGAGCTACTAATACTTTTATTAAAAACAGGATTTTCTAAAGATCTGTGTAGATGGTTCTAATGTGTATAAAAATACCTGTGCATGCAGACACTTAGAAAAGTGTCTCTGCATGAGAAAACCAAACCACCTTTGTGAACTACCACACAAATGGAATAAAATAAATTGTTAAGGAAATGACAAACCTTAAAAGTAAACTAATGCAGCACTGGATCATTTACCCATGGAAAAAGAGACAAATTTGTTCACTGTTATTTTTTAGATTGATGGGTCTACTGATTGTAGATATCATCTCATGAGGAAGTGACAACAGAAGATGACCATTCACCATCTGGATATCATAGAAATAATGAATAAGTGACATTCAGCTGCCTCATTCATACTACTATTTGTGTGTATTCAGGCTTTTGTTATATGTTTTTCCTATATGCTACATGATGCAGTGTAACAGTCGCAAAGGGCCAAGAATGAAACTCTGTGAACTCTGACAATAATATGCTTTAGCCCTCTCCAGTGAGTTCAGTCAAGCTCAAATAATCTCTGGTAATAATTATTTCCAAATTGTGACAAACACTGATTTCTGGTTAGTTCTTCTCCCATAGTCATGGTCATGTGTCATTCATGTTACAGTAAGTGAAGTGAATCAGAGGGCTGATAATGACATTTTTGATTGATCCTCCTGACAGTATGGCAGGTTCTTTTGCACTCAATTATACCAATTTTTAATAACAATTGCTTCTAGTGTTAAAGCACGGAAAAACCTTAGGTACCAACGCTGGCTAAATGTCATCTTATAGTGCTCAGGGTAGAGTAATTCACCCTACCAGCAAGCAAGAGAGTATTAGAAGGAGGAAATTCTGAGGAATTCCATAAGCGTGGAATTCGTCCCTGTATAGAAGGCCAGAATGAGGCCCAGGAGCTATTTTGGTGGGACTTTAAGCCATAGCAATTTAAGTGGGATTTAAGTTGTGTGTAGATCTGTGCTGGCTTCCTGCACAGAAGAGACTTTTAACCAAAGACATTATGAGGAAGATGCAAAGGGATTACAAGCTTTCTAGGTAGATTTCCATTCCTGAGGCTCAGGATATGAGTGCACATGAAACCTACAACACAGTAAATGAGAGTGCAAGCCCCCTGTGTGTTAGCTATGCGGTCACGGTAAGCGAGAAGTAGATTTTCTTTAAGGAAAAAAAAGTTTCTGCAACACCAGTATATTTTAAACCAGCTATTGCATTCTTCAAGCACCTCATCCCTTCCTGCCAAATGAAAGCAAACCGTATCCTTCACCAAACCCAACCTTTTGAGATGCAGGGTCAGTCACTCTAGACTTAAGGCCACATTAAACGACTTTGTGGCTTCCAAGCTGCACCTAGTTTGTGTGGAGCTTAGGGAGGGTGAGCATATGGTTGTCTGTACACACACTATAAAGCTATACCTTAAGATAACTAAGCACAGGCTCTGAAAAAGCCAGTGCACAAAGCCAGAAAACCTCTGTATCATCAAATGGCAAATACTCAGAGGTGAAGGATCACCGAGGACACCCTTCCCTGGATGAATTGACCACGTGAAGGTAGCTTTTCTGCCAAATACACAGACTCCTGAAGTCCCCCTGCACCACTTGCCGGCCTTCCTTTAGCACATCCCCTCTGTTAACAAAAACAATTAAGATACTCCTTAATAACTGCTTTAAAGACTTTTTCCAGCTGAAAATTTACCTCCTCTTGCTGGGTTAATATTAATACCGATCATCTTCCCAAGATGGTGGCTTGGGGAGCTGGTGCACTAGCATAATGGCAAAAGTGGCATGGAAGGATGTGGCATGCAGTCAACAAGGAGAGTGGAACAGACAATCTTGCTTTTTAACAATGTATAAATGTTCACAAAATTATAGCATGAAACTCTGTCTTTTGATGGGAGTTAGCTGTCTCTCTTTAGCTGTCTTCCTGCTGAAGTGGGTGCAGAGGAAGGCCACAGAAACGATCAGAGGGCTGGAACACCTCTGCTATGAGAACAGGCTGAGAGAATTGGGATTGTTCAGCCTGGAGAAGAGACCGCTCCAGGGAGACCTTGTAACAGCCTTCCAGTACTTAAAGGGGGCTTATAAAAAAGATGGGGACAAACTTTTGAGCAGGACCTGTTGTGATAGGACAAGAGGCAATGGCTTTAAACTAAAAGAGGGTAGATTTATACTAAATATAAAGAAAAAAGTTTTCACAATGAGGATAATGAAACTCCAGAGCCGGTTGCCCAGAGGGATGGTAAATACCCAATGCTCCATCCCTGGAAACATTAAAGGTGAGGTTGGACAGGGCTCTGAGCAACCTGATCTAGTTGAAGATGTCCCTGCTTGTTGCAGTGAGTTTGGAGTAGATGACCTTTAAAGATCCCTTCGAATCCAAAGTGTCCTATGATTCTTCCCTTAGGATTTAAAACCAGGAAGCCTAAAGCTTGAGGGCTAGATATATCAGACTGTCACTGCACAAGGCTACTGGAGGAAGGGAAGGTGATGGTGGCTGTGGTTGTCTTCTGCTTCCCAAATGGTTCAATGTACTATGTTGTTGTCTGGGACTGGTGATGAGCTTCATCTGAAATGAGATTAATCTACAAGTGAAACTGGACTTAATGAACAAGCCACTGGAAAATGGCAGAAGACCAGCATGGCTACCACTTTTTCCTTCTGGTGATGGTTTACATGAAATTAAGTGTATTTGGAGCATATTGGACATTTGGGAGATTTACTGAGAAAAATACATCCATTGAAGTTGGCAGACCTAAATTTTGGGTGACATGCCAGAATTTTAAGTGCCTAAGTCCACTTAGTGAATTTAGTTCTCAGGATATATGTAAAAGGATTGCAGTCATTAGCACACAATATCACGGTTAGAAAGAGAAATTTGCCAAAGATTTAGAACAAAATATATTTGCTTGGAAAACACCTTTCTACGAAATTTACTAGTTCTAAAGAGGATATATATTGATTTTTGGCCTCCACAATCCTGGAAATCTTTTCTCTTATAAATAGTGAGGTGCAGCTTCTGAAAGTTTTATGTACCTAACGGTCTCACTAGACGTCGAGGAGAACTTCTACAAAAGATTAGGCAGATTAGTTCTTGTTTTTGATTTATTTTAGTTGGAGTTAAAAATAGACATAATTCTACTTGTACGGACAGCAGAAATCATTTTAATAATAATCAGACTTCACTGACTAATGTAGTTCAATTTTAACATGAATATTCTTTTCTAGTAATTCTTCGTGATAAATGTTAGTGATATTTCTGGGTGAACTCTATTTTTAAGTAGTTTAAATTTTTTTTTGAAAACTACACTCAGCTTCTTCTGGAGTACTTTTGCAAACTAGAAAACAGGCTCAGCAGTCTCATTTCTTAAATTTATTTAACATAGTTACTGAAGCAGAAACTTATCATGCATGAATGTCATTTGACTTTGACCGGTGCATACCTTTGAATACAGAGATAAACTGTACTGAGTCATGTATGGTATGTTTTTCTGAGCATTATAGCCATGCTCAAAATATCAAATTTCTGCCTGAGTTTCAAAGCTTCAGTTTTCTGGATAGGAGGTAGGCTGTATTTTTAATTTTTTAACAAAATAAAATCGGTTCAAGTGTGCTGGCCTAAGCATAAGAAATAGACATTGTGTAACTTCTTTTTGTTGCTATCTCTCTTTTTTTAAAGATGTAGACTTGTTTATGAAAGAGAATAACTTGTATCCCAGCATCAAGAAGCAAGGAAAGAATGATGCTTTCTTCCTTAAGTTGCTAGACTATGATTAACAAAATCTACAAGAAATTATTCACCTCTCTATGAACATCTTGGGTTGTCATTTAACCTCATAGTGCCTCAGTTCCCCATTTACAAAATAGGCATAATATTTCCATGCTTTAATAGACCCTAAGAGGATTCTTTAAATGGTTTCTTCTTTGAAATGCCCAAGATTTCAAGTACTGTAAATGAATCAGCCTTATTTATAGCTGTGCCATAAAGCTACTTTATATATCACTATATGAGAGGATGCCAGAGTTCAGCCAAGTCAGCTGAGGATGGGATTTTTGTATGGAAAGAAAGTTAAGCTGTGTTGGCCACAAAGGTCTAGTAAGAAAGCAAGGGGTGAGAGGAATCGGGGCTTCAACTTCTCTATTTGTTTTAGGTTTAGGGTTCTTTGGGGTTTTGTTTTTTTGGTTTTTTTTTTCATATTTAAAAGTTTCCTGAAGTTTTGTGTAGGTGCTTTTTGCTCTGGAACAAGTACATCACAGATAACTAAACAGTAAATTTTGACTCATGGTTATTTAGTTATCATGGAAAGGCTGATTCTGCAAGGGGAAATATGTAGCTAAACCCTAATGCCCATGAAGAACCTTACTAGGGTCAAAGAGTCTTCTTCAGAAGACCCCTCTACTGAGCTGCTGCTGCCAGCTGAGCTTAGGCATCATCAGCGTACAGGTAGAAGGTGAAACCACATGGCCCAGTAGTGTGTTTAGGGTGATTTCATTACAGAATCAGTATATTGCCAAGAGAGCCCCTGGAAGCAACCTGGAAGAATTCCTATGAGCTTTTAGAATCTTTAACATTTACTCTTACCTTTGAAAAAAATTCTGTTCACTTAAACTTCATCATGAACAAGAAAAAAATATACAGCACCTCCACATCTCACCTGAAGAGTGTTTTGGCGTTCCTCTCAGCTCTACAAGGACTTCAGTGCTGGGCAAGTAGACCAAAAGGAGACGAGGGCTGTCTGCATCTGCGCAGAGGTGCTGCACGTACGTGGAGTGCCACTGGGGTCGTCCTGCAGGACTGCATACAGCTTTTTCCTTTCCCATTTCCTCTGCACTTCACTAGCACAGCATGAAACACACTATTAGAAACAGAGTTTATTGCAGACTTGCAAACATTTATTGGGCAACTTCTAGCTTGGTGTCAAGTTATGGTCATATCGTGTTCCCAAGAAGGTCTTGGAGAATGTTAGTGTTTCAAGGAAGGTCCCACAGAGAATTCTCCTTTTACAGGAATGAAAGGCAACACTGTTTAAGGAGATGGAGGTAAAGATATAAAGCCCCTCTTCTGGGCTGACCCAGCAAAATATTCCATTAGCTCAAATAGCAGAGTTATTGCCTTCAAAAAACCAAAGATAAAGTTTTAGATCCCCCTGCAGATATATTCTGAGCATATCATATCGTAACTGGCATGTAATTCATATTTAATTAGACAGCTCTTTGATGGTCTGTAGCTGAGAGTATTTTAGTAACTGGATTTTTTAGTGGAAAGAATATTAAAATCCTTTTACATGCAACAGGATCAAATTTTGTGGCAAAGAGAGTCACAGAAATATGCTTTTGCTAAAAAAAGGCGCCTACTGGTTAGAAATTATTTGATTACAGCATGTAAGTACTCTCACAGAGAGAGAGAGGGGAAGAAAGCATTAAAAAATCGTTAATCTAGTAGACGAAGTTTTAGCAGGAACCTATGCTGGAAATTTAAAGCTAGATAAATTCAAATTAGCGATCAGATACACTTTTTTAATAGCAAAGCTGATTAAATAGAACAAAGAAGAAGGGACAGGCTGCTTTCTCCTTCTTTTGATGTCTCCGTACTAACACTGAATGCTTTCTGAAAGGTATGCTGCAGTCAGATGCAAACTCCTGGCTCGGTGAAGACATAGCTCAGTGAAATTATAGGATGTGTTATATGCAAGCCAGACTGGATGACTTAATCACTACTTGTGCCCTTAACATCTATGAATACATATGACACTGTATAGCTTGTTTCTTTGAAATTCTAGAATGAAAAATGTATTTTTATTAGTTAATTTGTTGCCATAGTAGCATTCATTTGGCTAGAGAGGCGCTACCTACCTGAGGGACACAGATCAGGTTTTTTTTTTGTAAGAGTTCTTTTTCCATCTGCCATATTACCACTGCTGGGGTTTCCAAAGCATCCTAGAGCCAAAAAGTAAAGCTCCCAGTAGGTTTTTTGGTTTGTGTTGGTTTTTTGTGGTTTTTTTTTGAGGACCCTCTGATTTTTTCTAGGCTTCAGATTTCAATACCTGAATGGAAATGTAACTAAGCTGACCAAATAAATTAAAGATTGTTTGAATGATTTTTATGGCAGTGATATAATTATTCAAAAGACTGACATTTCAGATTTTCCTAATGGTGTTCAAAATAACAGAAAAAGGTTAAGCCTAAATATACAAAACATATCCAGGGTGGGTTTTTTCATTTCCATTTCAAAGCAATTAACCTATTTTCCAGTCTTTCCACAAATAATGGAGATAAAGGTTGAAGTGATTCAGAAAATACTTGGATGGAAGACATGATTGTCTCTGCACACTGAATCATGTCACTGAACCCAGTTTATTTGACAAACTTGTCAATTCTAAATTGCGAAGTTTAGAATAATAAATGATTGTTGAAAAACACTGTATAAATATTTTTTCATATCACTGTGTCCAGAATCAAAATGAGCCTTTTTTTCAATGTGGGAAACTAACAAATCTTACCTGTCGTATCTATCAGAGATGTACATGCACTGATAGAGACACACTCCCTACATTTAGGGATATAGCCACTCTGCCTCTGTAATAGCCCTGTAAAAACAGCTGCAAGGCCAGTGGGAAGCTCAGTTCCTGAGTTGAGCTTTCATTCTTTGCTGGGGAGAATGGTCTTAGTTTCCACTTGTTTCACAAGACCATTTTAGTCTATCAAAGATTTACAGAAATCCCTTTGTTATGATTGCTAACTTCAGTAGCCATGGGGCTGAAGGAAGAGCTTGGAAATGTGACTGATAAATTCACAGATACTGAGGAACACGATGTCTGTTGGTTGCTGAAGTCATCTAGACTCTTTAGCTCAGGTTGCTGGCCCATTACTTTGACTAGAGTCCCCTGGCAAACAGAGGTATAGCCTCTATTTGCCTTATAGGTGTGAATAAAGATAATGGGGGCCAAAGCCTCTGCAGAGTTGAACTGTGCAGGGCAAAGCTGAATATGTCTCATCCTGGGAAGAGCTGGTGCTAAAGGAAAATTCTGGGCCAGTCAGAAGTGGTCTCCAGAGATTGAGCAGCAATGGGGATGGCAGAGTGTCTGCATGTTTGTCCCTGCATGCTGATAGCAGTCACTGTAGCAGAGTGGCCAGCATGGATTCAGGTCTCCTGAGGAGTAGTCATGTGAATTCATGAAGCTCCAGGCAGTTTTGGAATGTGATCCTGAATTATGATAGCCCATGAGTGGTCCAGAAGAGGGTTGTCCTCTTGTGGAGTTGCCTTCATCTCATTTTGTTTTGATTCAGAAACAAAAAGACAGGCAAGCTAAGTGAGTAGTTATGGAATGACGTGCAAAAGGGATAGCTCTTGTATAATATCCCTATCCTCGCTCCTCCACCCCTCTTCTTGAGCCAGAAATGAAAGTCAGTGTATCATATCCAAATAAACAGCGACAGGCAAAAATCACTATGTGGAAAAATACAATGAGATTGACCAGCGTCATCCAGGATTCACACATGACTGGTCATTCAAGAAATTTCTGCTCTTTGTCTGCCTTAATGTCTACACTCAAGCTGTGCTTTCGGAGAAGCAGCAGCTCATGGGAACAAGCTTGCGTGCTTAGAGGTACATGGAAGTCCTTCTCCTTGACGCTGCCATGCCAGCAGAGACAGCCTCGCACATGAGGAGGCTGAAGAGGTGGTTTGTCTCTAGCATTTTGAAAAGGCATGGCTGCAGCATCTGAGTGGGGATCTCCCATGACATGGGAGTGTGGTTGGCGAGGGAATGTGGTCTCCCAGGTGCTGTCAAGTATGTTTTTCCAAAACAATGCAGATACAACCTTTATGGCTTAAAGTGAGCACTGTACAGGAAATTAAATACATGTGACAGAGACAAGCGGAGCTAAGAGACCTCATAAATGCAGATGGAGCCATCTGTATCTCCAGTTCAGAGAGCACCTGTTAACAACTTACATGCCACATGCATCCTGCTGTTAGAAGAGTCGTCAGGAGACCTGATTCCAAATCTACCTCATTCATCACTGGGCTTCCCTTTTTCCCTTAGAGAGGGTCATAGCAAGGAGAGGGATAACAGATGCTGATCCAGCTGGTGTGCCTCAAGGAGAGAATTGCCTGGAGGGCTCATCTGCAGTAGGAAGTCCCACAGCACTCAGCACTGTTTCTTATACTGGAACCTTAAGGAAGTGTCAACCCCATTCCCAGCATCTATAACCTCCACTATCAGGGATCCCCAGAATCCCCTGTGAGTACAGCCCTGGAAACGCTCACTGAATAGCCCTGCAGACCACAGCTGTTAGGTTGGACCTTAGTAAAAAGACAGTTTCTGAGGCTGCTGGGTCTTTACCAGGACCTTTGAATTGGATTCTGAATTTAATTGGGCAAAAAGCAGCCAACAGGTGTTTTCATACCTATTTTGATCCCACTTCAAAATGCAGTGTAACCAACAGGGATAGAGCAAAACAACAGCAGTGGCACACAGGCTCAAATCTGCCTCCTTGTATTTTCTCTCTTTATCAGAAAAATTGTAAAGTTCTCATTGCTCTGAAATAAGATGAAGTAATTGAGTACCTCTCCAAAATGGACAAATGACTTGATTTTAAGGACTCCCAGTGTCACATGCTTACAGAAAGCCTTAGAAAAACTTCCAGATGACAGAAATCAAAGAAGAGAGTGAACAGTGTGAGGCATTTACTAAAGCATTAGATGCTAGCAGATGCCAGGAGAAAAGCCTGAGCTTTTCGCATTTAGAAAGCAAGAATCTACTTGTAACCTCATTCCAGATAAAAAGGTAAGTAAGATACAAAGAGAGGTCAGGAAAAAGAAATAGCAAAATGGTGTTGCCAATGTCACTTATCTATAACAGGTCTGTCTTGTGCAGTCCTAATGCTCTTTACCAGCTTCAATTAGTTGTACCAGAATTTATATCATCTATCACGCCTTTTTGAACAAAAATGTGGCAGCCATTAACAGAACTAATACAACCAGAATCACAGTATCCGGTGCAAAAAGTCTGCAGTGCAGGCTGGAAGTGCTTGCTAGTGACTGGCTTGATATTTCTTCCCTGGAAGGGATTCACATGCAAAAGAGCCTTCTGACCCTGGCTGCTTCCCTGTGTGTTGTTTCCACTGCTGCACAGAGTAAGAGCTGCTACCTCAGACTTGTGCTCCAGCTCTGGTGCAGGCTTGTCTCTGAAGAGTCAGAGTCAGGGATGGATCCTGCACAGAGATCTGTGGATTTGTTCCTCGGGCTTGTTCTCATTTGGTCCTTACTAAACATGAAAGAACATGGGAAAACATGGGATCCATCGCTGCCTCCTCTGAAACTGAACTGGCCACTGAGTGCAGCATTGCAGGATCAGGACAGATATCTACTCCCATACCACCAGTGCAGAGCTCCACTGTTAGGAGACAGACTAATACCTTCTGGAAAGTTTTCATTATCACTGTTTAATGTGGAAAATTAAAAGGACATGGTGGCCTCTCACATATGACTTACATGCTTATATGAAGCTTTACAGTGCTGTCAAGCACATGGTTACAGTTCTCTGTTAATAATGAACGTGTAAACATATGCTACGTATCCAAATAACATGTATGAACTATTTGCCCTCTTGAACTTAATTTATACCACTGTATTTTCAAATGATGCAGAATATTGTATAACAAATAACTCTACAATAAAAGGTCAAGCTGGAGTTTTTCTAAGACCAGGAATGAAAACAAATACTACAAACATTACACAACAAAAACCTAAATATTATTCCATAAGGGACTGTTATATTCTGAAGAAAACTGTGTTACTAACAAAGAATTCCTTGTGGACTTCCAGCAAAGATATTTGCTTAGTATGCCTACGTGCTTTTCAAATGCTCATCAGAACAACAGCTGGTGGTGACCAAACTCCTCAAACATCTGGTCTTGTCCTTTCACAACATGCTGAAGCCCCAAGAAAAAAAAAATAAAATCAAGAAGCAAGATATGTGTAAAGCAGAGACTGGTTTTTTTTTTCCATGAGGCCACAGTGGGCAAAGTGATTAATTTATTTCACAAATAATTTTTTTTTATTTTTTAAATAAATTTTAATAAATTTAATCAGCAGTAAGATGCTACCTACAAAACGAGAAACTCTTGTGAGAAGCTGGCTGTCTTTTTTTGCACATCAAGAAGGGATGTCACTGCATGTCTCACCAGCAGATCAAATGCACTAGCAATACTATCTAAGAGATCTGAGAGGGAACGAACAGTTATTTTTCTATTACTGACTCTCAGTTCTTCATATACAACTATAAACATCATAAATGGGACCAAATAACACTTTTCCCCAGTTAAAACTCTAAATACCACACTGAATACCTACAAGTTTTACTTAGTGTGATGAACCAAAATATTGGGGACTTCTGATTACATATGGCCCTGAAATGTCTAGATTTATTGAATGCAAATACACTGGTTCTTTTGTATAAATACATTTCAACTAGAATAAAAAAAAAAAGGTATGCTCAGACAAATTAGATTTTGCCTCTAAACTTAATACACAGAAAAATTAAGCACCTCAAAAGTTTGGGTGTTATTCAAAGTCAATGGAATATTTTTGAATTCTTTCCACAGTGTTTGGGCAGTCCTTGTGTGACCACTAATGAAAATCCAAGAGATACTGCATAGCTAAGGGTTCCCAATCTCACACAGAAAGGAAAATCTCATTGTATCTGCTGATTAATAGTAATAATAATATTAGTAAAAAAGTGACATGATACTAGATAGGTAAAGTGTTGAAGAAAGTATCATTATAATTCATATTCATGCAGACTGGCTCTACCTCTGTCTTAAGAGTGTATCACTAGCTAGACACACCATATTTTACATCCTCAGAGTAAGAAGCATGAAAATATCCTTGGATATTTGTTCATAAATATTAGCTCAGTTTTCATCCTTGATCTTATTTAACAGAACAGAGTAAAAAATGAGTAAACAGCAAGATTACATGTTCTTGTGTCTTTTTTATCACAATTTTGCTCATTGGTTGCAGCAGATATGATACATAATGATGAAGATATATTTATTTGTGTAGAGCCTCAAAGCCTTTAGTGCATAAAACTAGGGCTTATTTCTGATAATAAGTGCTGAAAACTCTATACCAGAGGCTGTTGTTCAATATCAGATGTCGATGGAAACATGTATATATCTATGTCTACGTATAAATATATAAAGACTGTAAAAAAGAGGTTAAAAAGTATATTTTTGTTAATCCTATCCTAGTAAATGCACCTCACGTAAGAATTGAAGATATTGCTTTCCATTAGGAGAGTGAGCCAAATTTTAATACTCAGTTATGTGACAGAATTATTGTTTGAACTGTAATGGTGCACCAAGAAAGCCAGCCGTTGCCAGCAGCCAGCTATCCTATGGTTGCATGTGAGGTACAACAGCAACTAGAACACGCTTCTAGGGGAGCTCTGATAATCATGTTCACAGCTGGAATTTTTCATGGGTACCATACAGAAATTTGACTTAAGGCAACGCTCATTAAAAAGAAACAAAAATGCTTGCAAAGGCAGTTTTGAATTCAAATTTCAGAAAACACTTAAATGCTTCTGATTATTTTTCCTTTCTACTTCCCCAGTTACATTCATGGCCTGGAATGTACATCTGCAATGAACAATGGTTTAATTTTCAAATTTATCTTTAAACAGAAGTGATGTCTGGTTCATTTTATGGCTCCTCAAAGTCCAAAGGTCCCTGATATTGAAGTTTCAAGCATTTAGATAAGATTTTAAATAAAAAGTATATTAAGTTGGTCAGTCATCGACTATCCTGAAAAAGTGGGAGTGTTGCATACATAATAGATGATTTCCATTAAATGCTATATATCACTTCTTCATATCCAGTGCTACAGTGAGCTACTGCCTCTATGGATCTGTTTGCCATGTGGGTTGCAGACATCTGTTGAGTATCAGGGAATGTAATCAAACAATTTGCCAAGAACTCCATCAAAAACGTGCCTTTTACATTTTTGTTAGTTGAGAACACCATCCACAGTAGATTGACCTAATAGAGGGTAACACATTCAACTGGAAGCAAAACGTTCAAAGTGATGCAAGCCCCATTATTAACCCCATGCATCCTTCAAAATGTTGTCCTTTAATGTCAAGGTGTGCTGCAGAATGGATGCAAATGTGACCAAGCAAAGCTCCTTGCACCACCTTGCTGATGGCCATAGGAGCTGGCTGAGGATGGGCTCTATCCGCTCCTCACTGTTTGTGCAGGGTTTATTTTTGCCCTGAGATATCTAGAAAGACAATATTCTCAGCTTGGATGACCATATTTCCTGGGGGAAATGAGAACAGCTGGATGTATCTGCTTGCCTCCCTGATTGCCAATCAAGGGAAAAATCCATCTGCATCCACCCAATTTGCTCCTACATAGTATCTCACTCCAGCCAAGAACTGAACTCCACAAAAGCCTATGGAAACAGAGCATATATTCACAAGGGAGGGGAGACCTTCCTTTCGTGTTGTCTCATGACACTTGGTGTTGCTTTTACTATCCCAATAATAAAAATAAGTGTCCATTCATCATTCTCATTTCTTTCTACAATAATAAATAGAAAAGTAAAAAATAGCTACAAATCTAGGAGTCTTAAGGTTTTTATAGCTCACAAATTGCACAATCATGTTTTCCATATAGCATAGGGTCATGATATGAATACTGCGGAAGTGACTTAATGGAAGAGTTCTGGCATGCTTCATAAACTGCTCTATGTCACACAACAGAAATATGCTCATGTCAGCGGAAGCTTTACAGTAATTAGCCTAGTATAATGGTACCACCCACTAGGATGGTTAGAGTTTAGAGTCTGCTCATCCTCTCTGACATACTTGTTCATTCCATGATTTATACTGTGGCATACAAAATTTCTGTCCGAGGGTGAGTACTCGTTGTGTGGTCATTTACAATTACAGAAAGAGGGGAAAAGAAAGCTTTGGAGATTTAGATTTTTTCACAGCAATTGAAAACCCCACTTAAATAATACCATGATTTAAAACATTCACACTAGCGTTGAGATCCTAACCCTGCTCTGCCAATGGGGTAGGTCAACAATAATTTCAATGCAGCCAAGAAAATTACAGGTAGGTAAAACTAATGTTGGAGAAACAAAGCCATCCCTTCTCAACAAGAAAATATTCCGAACTGAAGATATTCCTCCTGAAGGAAAGTGTCTAAAACCACTAGCAACTTCCAGAAATCAGGGCTGGGGTTGTCATTAGTTTTATCCTAAAGGAAAGGTCAAATCAGGAGGCTCAGATCTATATCTAAATGTTCTTAGAGATTAAGGGGAGTTCAGTTCCAACTATTTCGGGACAATATCTGCTGGTATCACTGAGTTTTGACTATGTAAGCCACATGTAATTATCCTCCGCAAACACTATAATGATAATATGAATAATAATGAGTATGTGTAACTGGTAGTAGCCCAGCTGGAAAACATAAAGTTTCTGTATATATCTGCCAGTTGGACTTTTAATGACAAAATCACAGACATTTGGACTATTTGAAACAGGACAAATGGAACAAAACCCACACTATCGCTGTGAGAAACTATTTGATTTGCAAACTGCAGCATTGTAAAACAAATGTCATATGTGTAGAAAAAAAAGAGAGTTGAAATTGTTCTTGAACACATATGGAAGAGAGTTTCCTTGATTTATTACTTATTGCAATAAAACTTATTATTAAAAACGCAAAGGCAGGAATATCTCTGCTTTTGACTATTTCTTA
This sequence comes from Calidris pugnax, assembly GCF_001431845.1. Lineage (NCBI taxonomy): Eukaryota > Metazoa > Chordata > Aves > Charadriiformes > Scolopacidae > Calidris > Calidris pugnax. The sequence goes on from NW_015090922.1 coordinate 4,028,487, forward strand.
GTGTTCATCCAAAGGAAATTTCTTTTCTGGGGGAAGAGCGGGAGTAATTTAGTAATTTCTGACCTCAACTGATACTAAAGCTCTCTGAAACATTAAGGCCCAGGGGTGTCAAAGGCAGCTGCCTGAATTCCTCAAAAAATATATTTACAAAGTCTATTTTGAGTTCCCTGAATTTCTGTAATGGAATCCAGCTGTTCTGACCTTTTGAAATTACCTCGTACAGTGTGAACAACAGCACAGATAAGTGTTACATTAAATTGCAGTTAGATTCCAACTGCTCAGCGTTTCGGTTAAAGGGTTGACATGAAAGAAAGTGAAATGAGACAGAAAATTATATCTTTGGTCTGAGAAGTAAAATAATAAGTTCAGTCACCCAAAATAATGGTTTGATGAGACCCTCACAGTCAAAATAATTTATGCTACATAAAAACTGAACATGTGCAAGTACGCTCTTATAAAACACCAAGAAACCAAACTTGAAAGAGACAATCCCTCTTCTCATCTCACTCCTGTAATAGTAACGTTACCTTCATTCTTTCTGGACCATTTTAGGAAGCAGGGCCCTGAACAGGACTTCAGTTAGGAACAGCTTTATATAATATTAAAAATTTAGATTTCAAATTTGGTAAAAACTGTGCAGAACAAAATGGCACATATGGAAAGGACTAAGATAGGGTCTGGCAAAGAGTGTGCCTTTCTTGCCTACCTGGAACAAACTGACAGAAGACAGTGGATAGAGTGCTATGAAGCAAATAAAGTTCAGGGATAAAAGTCCATGGACACTTTGTCTTCGGTAAATGTCAAATGAGACCTTAAACTTGCTTGTGAAGCAACTTTTTCTCCTTCAACAGAAATCTGAAAGCATTCAAATACAACCAAATATATCCAAATACAACCAAACACACTCCATGTTTGCCCAGCTCTAAGTAAGAGGCGACATGCCCATGTTTCCTACCATCTGCCAGGGCTCACCTGGCACTGGCTCCTTCCAGAGGGGAAGGTCCCTGCCTTGCCCAAGCTGCATGTCCCACCAAGCACTGCACTCATCCCTCAGCTGCACCATGGCAGCAAGCAGTGGCAGATGGATGTGATGAGCTGAGCATGGGACTCAGAAGGTTCTCCTCACCCACAGGTCTCAGTGGCATCGTTGCTGCTTTTTACAGAGCAAATCCTCCGTTTTCAGCCAAGAGCTAAACATGTGGAAGCAGCAAGAGCTTTTAAAGTCATCAGGGTCAATGTGACTCATGTCCTTTGAGGATGTGAATTGGGATTTTTTTTTCTGTTGCTCAGTATTTTTATGCCTTTTTTTGGGGACTCCTAGAAAACTGATGAGGAAACACTTAGAGCTGTACAGTAAACCCTGTGAAATTAGCTTTACCTGGGGCAACATCAGAAAGCAAAAAAAAAAAAAAAGAAAAAGGAAAAATTATTGTTCCATTTGATGACTTTAATTCAATCTTATTGCCTTTCCAATATTTACCCAAGTACTTTTTAAAGCTTGGGGTTGGGCAATGTTGCTGAATCCGACTTTTGAGTAGTTGGTTAAGCCTTAGAGCATATTCCCAGGTGGAGAGTGCACCCCTTGGATCTTCTCCAAATGTCACTGCCACCCACAAGCAGCTTTTCCCTACTGAAGTCCTTCCTGGGGCAGGGGAACCAGCCCCTCAGGGTGGCTGAGCAGTGCATGGACAGGAGGTGCAGCTCCACAGCCCTGGAACCCCTTCCAACTGCTTTGTGATCATGCTGCTTTTAAGCACAGACTCTGTCTCACTCTGCTTTGTACAGGTGTGTTCACAGCCTTTAAACTTGCTTTAGGTTTATTTAGAAGAATTTATATTATTTGCTGAAATGCAAAAGCAAGGCAGGCTGCTGCATGAATGAATGCATAAGCTGGACAGACCCGTGATCCTGCTAAGATCAAGGCATACTTGATAATTATGTGAGCCTTCAGAGAAAGGAAAATTATGCTTTTGCACATCCCTCTGGCCTTAGGGTGGCAGTCTTGCAGCTGTAGTGAGAAAGACAATGTGTTAGTGTGTGCTTGTCCCTTCTCCAAACCCAGAGTCCCTCTGAGATCATCCAACTTTGGGCATGTTCCTAGCTCCTTCTTACAAACAAATCCACCTCTAACAGAACTGTAGAGCATGCAGCAGGACTAGAAACTCCCATGCTGCCTGCTGATATCATCTGAGTCAACAGAAAAAAGCCTCATTTGGTGTCTTACTTTCTCTGCCCAGCTCTTACACAGTCCCTGCCATCAGATGGTAAGATAGAAATGATGCTGCTGGACACTTCAGAAGAGAATTCTGGTAAGTGATGACAGATAAGGAAGGTTTTCACATCCAGATGACCAGCTCAACAAAAGAGAACCTCATAATCATTTCCCAGTGATGGCTGTCCTAGTGTGTAAAACATACGAAATGAGCTTTGTGCTCTCACCTAAGCTAATACAGGACTTCGCCACAAGAACCAAAGTACCCGGTATCAAAAAAAATGAGCCAAAGCCAATAGAGTCATTTCATTTATGTATTGTGAAATCCAGGACCCCATGAATTCTGGATTTTAGTTTCCCCATCAGTGGGGACCAGTAGCTGAAACACGTATGTGGAAAACAAGAAGGGAAGAGAGAAGGAGGGTAATAGGGAAGAAAGGTTTATGAAAGAAAGGTAAAAAGAAATAACCTTTATATTCCAACCTAAAAGAACTTTAACATAACATGAAAAATGTTAGGCAATGAACCAGGGAATCAGGAATAGCTGTCCTGTAATATTATTGGCACAGAATAATTCCACTCCTGGGACTAACTTCCAAACATGCAGAACACTTAGTTCAAATGGATAAAAGCTGCTGGTGCACAAAACCTTTGGAAACCATGTCTTTTATGTTTAAGTTGTTTTTTGTCTTTTTTCTCCCCCCGCCCCCTCCCCCCCCGCCGTGGCTGAATGTATTTGAGGAGGCCAGCTGGATTCAATTGCTAGGACAGTAGTATTACGCTCCCTACCCCACCCCCAATTTTTCTCCTTTTTCATCAGTATGTTGGCAGAAAGGTTATTGGCATCACTGCCCAGAGCCAAAGGTCGGCATGAAAAAAGAACGTGTGAATACTTTTATGAAGACAATCCAAATTGGAAGTTCATATTCCTACTTTACAAAACTATCAAACTATTTTTTTATTCAAAGTTAGATTGATGGGGAATCAGATTCCAGAATCTGGAACATGCATAATGTAGAAAGGTCAGGGGGAATGAATATTCAAGATTCAGAGGCAAATTCAGAGGCATAAGCTTCCCACACATTCCATCCAAGACAGAATTTTTCCTTTCATATTCTGCTGGTGGGATATTATACATTGGTTGTCAGTGCTAGGCTCCAAAGTGCAAGTTTATTTTTTAAATTATGCAGTTCATGGTTCCAAAACCAAATTTCCCCACTGAGCCACTTATTTTTAAGTGGCTGTTTTTTTCATTTGACTCTTGCATTATGACCCATGGTAGGATGCCCTTCGGCTTGGAATGGATCTGTCCACAACTTGGTGTCAGAGGAGTCTCAGTGGAGGCCCTCTTCTGCTTGCTTTGAATATCTGCCAAAACAAGGTGATATTAAGGGTCAGTTCTACTCTGGAAAAAAACTGTCGGGAGTGGCACAGTGTTTATCGTGTCAGTGTTTCCATCTGATATTTGAAGAGCTTACATGTTAACATGTTTTTTCTAAGGGCTAGCTCAACGAACGCAGGCTAGGTTTAAAAAAAATTGAAAGCTTCTTGTCTTCTTATGCCTAACATCAGACAGGAGCTACAGACCCCACTGTTCATGATTTACATCAGTACATCCACACTGCCTCCACCTATACCAACATAACCCCCTTTGAAAGAAGAGGAAAGAAAAATCATACTCAGAATTTACATTAAGAGGAAGTCCAGATGTGATGAGACCCCTCTCACCAGCAGTCTAAACTAGCTAAGTTGTACAGAGATCTCCAGCTTTTAACTTCCAGTGGACCAGTTCACCTGGAAGAAGAGTCTGCCAGCAAAATCTAGCTGAGAAAAGAGCATCAACACTAATTCATGTGCCCTGGGAAACTGCAGAGGAGCATTGGTGACTTTCCGGCCATTGCATCTACATTTATTTCCTTTCAGAGAAGTCCTGTTTTCTTAGAGCTGCTTGGTTGGCTCATTCTCAGTGCTTGGAAGGTGTCTTCCTCTGAGGATGCCTGCCAGCTGATGTGGCTACTCCAGGTTTCTGCTTAGGGGTGGTGAGATGGTGTGTTAGTGAAGAGCTGAGTTCAGTCCTTCTTCCTGCCAGCTGGGACCTGACAGGAGTGTGACATGACCGAATTTGCTATTTCCATTTCTAAGCTAGTCTGAGTATGTAGGATGAACTCAGCAGATAAGCTCTGCTACCTCTATTTGCTTGGAAATAGCAGTTCCAACAGCAGCACATTATTTTCAAGAAACCTGGAACAAGTTTGAGAATTACAGAAGCTGGGCTGACTCTCTCAAATCTGAAAGAAGGGGTTAAGAGGCTAATGATTCCAAGACTCATCATAGGGAGAGAAATTCACATGTGACAGGAATTATTTCCTCTGGCAACTGCCTTTGGCAGAGATGAAGGAGGTAGAAGAATGACCAGCCCCAGTAGAAAACTCCCATACCTGATGTGGACTTTGCAGGTCAGCTGTTTCCCCAATATGCTCCATTTGCTACTTGGAAAGAAGAAGAGGTGGGGATCGAGGGAAAGGGATGGTCAAACTTAGACAGCTGCAATGAGTAGTGGCCAATTTCTATATGATCCACTGTTCACCCCCAGCAAAAGATGTGTGAAGGTGCAGGAACATCTGCACTTCCCTCATTCTTATCTTGCCCTTTGGGACTTGTAACCAGTTGGTCTAAAGCTATTGTAACTTATCCTGGGTGTTGGATCAGCTCATACAAGCTATAACCAGCACCTAAGTGAACCCACCTTGGTTTTGGCTCAAGTGGCTTCATTCAAATAACATGTCTCTGCCACTAACTTGGGTTTGCTCAGATGGACCTAACTGTAAGGTTTTGTAAAAAAGTAGCCAGTGAGACTTTGCCAAACACACTTTCCTCTCTGGATAATCCTACTGTTCAGCTACAGAAAGTTATGAACAACTCATCATGAATCTTGAGGATAAACAGTGGCATGCTGTGTATCACTAGAATCACCTGGTCTGCTTGAACGTTCCATGTTTATAAAATGTAACATGGGCTTGTGATACAGAGCATTATTTTTTTCCTCTGAAAAGATAGATTTTGTTTCCTGACCTAGTTTTGCATCTTATTTGTTTGCTATGTTCTTAAGGACATGGTATTGCTTTTCAGATACACTTTGGATCCTTTTCCACATCTGCATCTTTTTTTTTTTTTCATCTGTCATAAACATGGTGCATTATTTTTGCCTTTTCTGCACTATTTAAATGAAGCAGGCCAAACCACATCTTTCACTAGTGATCTTCAGATAAAAAATACAGGGAAATAATTGTTTATCCAGCTATAAGAAAGCTTTTTAAATGTATCTGGCATATAGGGGGGTTACTATACAAACCTTAATTTTGGATTTGTTTTACTTCACAAGTAACTTGCTTTTTTTCAAATCTCAGTGCTATTTTCTTCTTTGAGGAAGGTCATAAGAGGTTCAGTAATGGCTAAAACATCAGCAATAATTAGGAAAGGAAAGTGCATTGTTCTCTGGAAACAGTGAGCCTTACATAGAAACCGATTTTGAAAGCCTATGCTACTTTTATATTGAGTTAGGATACAGTTATGGAATAAATTTGCAACCAACATCACAATGCTCAGCATGACTAATAATTAGCCAAAAATGTAACTAGTAGTTCATCAAGACTCTTTTTGTGTTTAGAACAAATGCAAGTGCCAGGTTTTATTTTTACTTGCTTAAGCACGATGTAAGGTTTCTTCCACTGGAAAATCCCCTATTAGTAAATTTATCTGGATTATATAATATTATCCGTGGGGCTTTTTCTTATGATGATGACTTGCACCTATGGAATTCACTTTATAAACAAAATTCTCAGCTTGTGACTTCAGTGGCTGTTGTGCTCAGGAGTAACCGGTCTCTGACACACTTCTGCCCGCAGGCAGCGTCCAGTCCCATCCTGCTGTTGGTGCTGCTCGTGGAGGTCTGTTGACTCATCCGGCTGGATTTACTTTTAAGTGCCTCTGTTTGAAATTTGTTGAGAAAGCCAGAAGGAAAACACATGTAACTGCTTACTTCCCATGCACTGCTCCGCAGCAACCAGTGATGGCCTACCACAGTCATACCTTGCTCCATGTCCCACTTGAGTCAAGGTTTGCAAGAGGACAGATGATGATGTTAAGCACAAAAGGGTTGCAATTCTAAACTCTTCTCTTCTAAAACCAGAGAAGTGGCACTAGACCCTCAAGTGGTCTTTGGCTCACCAGAATGGATGGATAGTTGTGTCAGCTGCATAAGGGGATGGTTTTCCAAAGCAATAAGATCTAGAAGGTGGGATGAAGGGTCCAGAGACTTGGCCTGCAGGAATAATCCAGTCCAATAAAAAGGCTTGAAATGGTATAATAAAAGTCTTTTGATTATAATGAAGAATAACACCGCACTGCTTTTTTTTTTTTTTTTTTAAACACAGGCTGCATAAAGAGCGTTTCCCTCCAGACTTCAGAGGTTCAGGTTTAGAGAAGTCAGGATTAATTTTCATTGTATTTTCTGTTGAATATATATCAGGAAGACAGTTCCACATATCAGACTAACTGCATTGTGCTAGTGTTGAGGAATCACAAAGCTAACTACTAAAGAGACCTACAAGAGAAGAGCATGGTTATAATTGTTTCATAGAGTTTAATACATAAAAAAATTATTATGCTCTTCACAAAAAAAGATTAATTTATGGGTTTTTTTTATAGATTAAATGAAAAAAAGTGTGTGGCTTGGCTATTTTAATAAAAAGTTTTTTTTTCTTCTCTGAACTGCTGACTAGTATTATATAATAGAATAAAGGGAGTTTACCCTTGGGATAATTCCCAGAGCCCAATTTAATTGGGATATGTTTTGACCCTAATTTGGAGGACATCCAAACAAACAGGCCCATGAAAATATCTGTCTGCACCTAACAAATAAATTACTATTTTCTGTTGTAAGAACCATCAACAGGGGAGAAATAGGATGCTCAGCAGAGTACTCTTCATCCAAAAAGTCCAGATAAATTCAGTCTGTTTTCATGGGTGGATGGAAAAGGGTCCCTTTCAGATTCAGCAGTCTGGTGATGATCCGCTGCTGGGTTACCATGTACCATGATCTTGTGTTCAAATGCTGGGACAGAAAAACCTTACTAGTACCAAATGCAGACATCTGGCAAGTACTGCAGTTATTGCAATTATTAGGAAAGCACTTTCAAATGCAACTCTTGTAGCTGCAAAATGCTATTGTTTTAGAAGCCGCAGCTATTTCTCAATTAGGTGAGGATGACTGTGATACCTGCATGGAATTATGTTCTGTAAGACAGATCTTCAACTTCTCACTGCACTTGTCTACAAAACATCCCACTGCAACAGCCTGAACAAATGTCCTCAAAATAGAAGGTTGCCTTTGGACTTGGCTCTAGGTGAGACCAGTAGAGCCAAGACTGTGGTTTTGCCACATGTCCTGGAAAAAGGGCCGCAAAATTGGGCCATCCTAGGGCTAGTGGCCAATTTGTTTCTCAAGATTTCTTTCTTCCTCAAGAAGGTTAATAATCTGCATTTCACCTGTGCTCAAAACCCAGCCAGCTGCATGATGTTTTGGAAGGGGAACCAGAAGCCTTTGCCTTCCCTTACTGGAGGATTTTCTCTTTTGGCTAGTCTGCAAGATCTTGGTGCCCTCAAAGTCAAAGGTAGCACAGATAAATAGCAAGGAGGATGATCAGGCTTTCATGTAAGGATTAATGGTTTTCCAGAGAGGTAAGTGACATTCAGGCACAGCTTCCTTGGCCCACTCAGAGTGCAGCAAACAAACTGGACAACTGCTGGGTTAGCTCCTTCCATCCACACAGCTCACACAGGGCAGGGGAAGACTGAAGGGGGTCAGTGTCCTACCCAGCCCCATGGTTTCTCACACCTACTGCCAGCAGGTGTGGACCCATTACTTTAAAGGAGGTGCATCTTTAAGAGAGGTGCAGCAAGCACTGGGGATCATGTCACCTCCAGCAGCCATCTGCTTTTGTGATGTTCACACTTGCATTCCAGGGAAGCAAAGCCCATGCTATTCCTGCTCTACCACCACAGCTGCTCACCCCAGCTCTGATGGGTCCAGGAGGCATATCACAACCCTTCACTTGCACTCTGGCCTAATTGCGACATTTCACTCCATCGCAGCATTTCCTGCCTGTCATTTATTAATGCAGTGGTAAATGTTGCATCACACCCCCCTCATGCCAGAGAGCTCCTCCCTGGAGAGCAGCATGTGCCCCAGCAGTGCAATAAAAAATTCTTTTCCCCCCTTTTCTGTGGGAAAAGAGAGTGTTGTCTTTGCCAAAGGACATATTCCATGCCTGTGTACTAGGAGGGAACTCATAGGATTGTTGATTCTTTTATTGAGCACTGGTGGGAAACCCCGAGTCCAGCATGAAATAAATATTCAAGAAAAAGCATGCTCCGTGTACCTATGCAACCTACCCCTCTCAGTGATGGGTCCTCTGGGTAAAACTGAGGCCATTTAGCTGACTGCATCTGAGACTGCAGGAGAGCTAGGAGGCTGTAATGGGTTCCCTGAATCATTTAAGCACCACCTCTTTTGTTTAGAAAAATAAACTAGGCTGTGCAAATACTTTGCTGATCACAAAATCTACTGGCAAAATGATTGTATTCTTCATCTTGTACAAAAGGGAAAACAAATGCTGGCAAGGATCACAGTGTGGAAATTTATGTCAAATCCAATAAAGGGAAAAAAAACCACTAGCACTAGTCAGCATCTGAACTGATATGAAATCAAAAGCCATTTTTGTTAAAGTTGGTTGACATAATCTAGAGTAATTCTTAATAAATCCTTTCAACCAGAAAGATGTAACAAGTTCAGTTTAAACTGTGGGAGATTGTTGCACAAGATTAAGAAAGAAAAACTGAAGGGCAAGACAGAATGAGAGTATAGAAAACAAGAATAAGAAGCTTTTAATAGAGAAAGTGAAAGAGCCATGATAGGGTAAGGTACCTTGTGAAAATCTAGTACCCATGGGATAGATGGTTCTTAAACATGCAGATAGTACCATGGTGGTGGCAAGACTTGCCACAGCTTTCTGCTGGGGAGCTGTGAAAAGTTTACAATACATAGAAGCAAAGCTATCTTTTTCTGTAACCAAGATGTGCTTTTTGCTTGTTTATATATTCTCCTTTCTGCCTGAATTACAATGTAAAAGATTTGCCTCAGATGCTTAAGCAGGCATTGCAGTGTTATTATTATTTTATATTATGTACTATACAGTAATTACTGTTTTAGGGTGTAATAAGATAGGCTAAAGCCTAAGTCTTTCAATTCCACTTCCAGCCATGAAGCAGCTATCACTCCCCTTCAAGGTCCAGCTAGATTAGCATCTGATGAACATTTAACCAACTTTTGTTTCAAACCAATAGAAACATTTGCTTTGCAATGTCAACTCTCGAATTTCATTTATACCCTGCTCCCATCTTTTTTTCATCGCGAGTGAGAAACGGTGTTTCATAAGAGCTGAGGTTCAAACTAAGGATACAAATCAGAGTGTTTCAGTTTCAGGCCACAAAATTTAAATATTTGAATTTGTTAGTTCTTATGAAAATTCTCAATTTTTCCAGAAATTATATTTTCCCCATGGGTTCAAATCATGTACTGATTGACAGCTGGGCAGAGAGACACCATGGAGAGGATGGCATTTGAACCATCTTGTGGCTAACTTTGGCAACAGGAGAAGTTCTTCATGTCCTAATTCATAAGTCATCCTTTTTATTTTTCTGGAAAGCTTCTTTTAAAAGACAAACTGACTTGGCATGATGATAAATGGTCATGAACTTAAATCACAGAAAGAAAAGTACCTTTTTATAACTATTTCTTTTAAGACTCAAAGAAAAGCAGATGACCTTTGCAAAATTTCCAGTGGGATAAGGTTCACATTCCTCACTCAGAAACAGCTTGTGCTTTTGTTTCAAAAATAGGTAAGCAGATGAAGAAACTGGTAAGAAACCTTGTACACAATGTACGGATTGATCCATTATGATTTGAAGACCAAAGACTGAACAATATTTTAAATTGCTACATTATAGCAGAAATTTATTGCAACAGATGGTACTTCCCTAAGCTTGCTTTCTGGGTTCCCCTGCCCCATTTTATTCTCTTTAAATAGACTGAATGTTTCAATACAATTTTTTTTTTTTTAACCTGTAACTAACCCATTACTAATGAGCCAACCTGCTGCACAGAAGGCAGGATATTTTTGATTATTAAAAATGCATTCTCTTACTAGAGAAAATTAAGAGAGGGAGAGAAGCAAGGGAATTTCAGAATGCTGCAGGCACAGGAACAGACTCTTGCTATAAGCACAGATACACATATATATATATATATATGCATCCAGGTGGAACTGCCCTGGGGTCAAAGCTCTCCTAAAGATTTCATGGCTGGAACAATATGCTCTGCTTTATGAATTTGCTAGGAGAGGCATTTGCCTGCCGTGTTACCTGTTTTCAACTTCAAACCCCTTGAAATCAGTTGAATACGAATCTTCAGCAAGATACAGGTATAAGTTGTGGGGAATCCCATTTGGGGCACTATTTGTTGATTCAGGGCTAAATTACTGAATCTGTTATTTATTTAAACATTCCATTTACCAGTACATAGCCACATAAAATGTGGAATCACATTCCTGTGAGAGTCCTAGAGCCCAGTAGGCCACTGTCCCATGCCAAATTTCACTTGAGTCCATGCCAGGTTTCTTCAGTTCACATATACAATGAATGAGAAAATGCAATCCACATATTACAGGAGATGATCATCAACTTAAAGATATTTGATTTATACCTCAGACTAAGGCGAGAATATTTCCCTTCTATTGTACAATCATCTGGCAGTGAATGCAAGTTAAGGAAGTACAACTCAGTCAAAGCATTTAATTAAGATCAAAGCAACATTTGATACCAGCCAAACCTCTCTTGTAACCACCTCCTCAAATCCTACACCAATATTCTGCTGCCAGAGAAGGGTTACCTAAGGCACCCACTTTTCCCAGGAAGATATCTCCAGTTCGGAGTTGCTCTTCCTTGCTATTACATTGTTACCTTAGTTGTGTCCCTGCCCACAGGTGGAAAATGCCTTACTGTAATGTATACATAAATATTGGTTAAGTGTCATCCTTACTCTACAGGTTACCTTGGTGCAAGACTCCAGAAAGTATCATAGAAGCATGAAATTAATTGTTTGCTTGCTGGCTTCACTAAATCGGTCATTGGAAGAGAAAGTTTAGACAGCATGAAAATGAGTAAAATATTTGAACTGTTCTCATAGGACTTTCCTTTTCATTATTTAGTCTGTTCAAGGTAGGGAAGGATCATACATATGCTGTTACATATGTAACAATTTTTAAACAAAAAAAACCCACTTAATCTCCACCTCTGTAGAAGCTAGCAATTAGCCTGCTTTGCTATGTGGATCATTTTAAAGAGATGATTAAAACATGCAGTGGCAAAGCAACCTCCTCCAATCAAACTTAGGGAATGCTTTGCGGAAAAGCTTTAACCTACAAGAGGTATTTGACTATGTTTTCCAACTGGAGGGTCCATCTGAGCTTCTGGCACAGTAAAAGAAAAAGTATCAGTCTGAGACATGCGCCCTATAGTAAGCTTCCTCCATCTGTAAGATTTCAACTGGAAACATGTAGTTTCAGTCTAGGACAGTACTTCCCTTACCTATATCTACTAGGTAAAGGCAGGTAGGTGATGGGGAGTCAGGAAGGCATTATGTTTGTTCTCTACTGTTGAAGGGCCTGTTTGTTAGCCTGGACTCTCTCTGAATGACTTACAAACAATTCACAAGAATTTAAAGTCTGGCGCCAGGACCTTAGAATTCACATTTGACACTCATCTCACGGATCCAAACATAAAAACTATATTCATATCTTATATTCTATACAAAGCATATTTGATAACAGAAAGTAGAAAATGAAAAGGATGTGCATTTATCATTCCAAAATCAAGCTCCTCATTTACATTTTAAGATGACTAAAAGTTGATTGAAAAGAAAAAGCATAACTGAGATTCAAGCAGAATATGTGAGCTACCATTGCTAGCGTACAAAGCTACCTCCATTAACAATTAACAAATGCATAGCATAGAAGCAGGTAGTGGGAACACAAGAATACAAACAAAAAAATAGTAAAATTCCAAAACACAGAACTTTAGTAAGCTGTATAGAGACTTGCATGAGACCATAAGCCTGCAAGCAGGAGTGAATTGCCTGATACAGCAAGGAAGAAAGCTAGAGAGAGAGACAGCTGACTGGTAGCAGAAGAGATGGGGTAGGTAACTTAGAAAAGGAAAACAAGTTCATTAGAAATGCCTGTGCAGGTAAGAATACCACCAGTGAGATGTAGTAGCCATAGATGGTGAATTGTCCCCTGGATTGGGGAAAACAGAAAGAAGCCCAAGCTACCCTGAAAGCAGGAAAATTAAGAAGTGAACAGAATTATCATGACTGCTAGACTCATTAGAGACACCCCAAGGGCAGATAGATACTTTCATCTGCTTTGTCCCTTACCTGACTTTGATTTCCATGCTTCTGTCCAGGTTTTGGCTGCTTCTTTTTATTTGCTTTAGCAGCACAAGCTAGTTCAGAGCACATAAACTAGCATTTTCCTCTCTAGTGTGCACATTTAGAAACAAGCTGCCCCGCTCAGCTCTCAGAGCTGGTTTACTACTGTAGATGGAAACTCCTGGCCCTTTTGACACTACCTTCTAAAAAACATGCACCTTTTGGCTATACTAAACCTACAACAAAATAACTGTCTCAGGTCATTCTCTACCCTTTTATAACCCGAAACCCCAGCACTTCCTTCCTGGTGCCTCCAGAGTCAGCCAACAGCTGGACAAGGTTATCCTAATCAGTGGCAATCAATGCTTCTTATAAAGGTCAGATGACCCCCCTCCACACCATTCTTCCTTAGTGATACTCTGGTTTAGTGAGTGCTGTGGTGAGTACAGATAGTTTTTATTTTGTCCCAGGTATATCAGTAGATAAGTGGCTTTTTTCTCAAATGTTACTTGCTTTAGTAACTGTTCAATGTGTTTTTTTTCTCTACTCAGTGATTTGATTTAAAGTTCAATGTAAGTTTTCTTTTGTGTGTTCTAGTAAGCTTGCTGGTTGTTATGTGTGTTTGGTAGGGTAAGGTTAGCAGTCTGAAGAGCTGAAGAAATAGAGGTGCTCTTAACAGTATTTAGCAGGTGGCATGCTTCTATGAGCAGCTTTGCAAAAATCTAAAATGCTGGGAGTTGAGCATTTCCTGTGGAGGCATCTTGTAGCATTGTATAAACTTACTGGAGGATTGTGCTTCTTCTCTGATAGTCTCCAACTGCTGTATTTCCCTTTGAAAGACAGCTGGAGCCTGTTTCTATTCTGCTCCAAATCCTATTAGCTTATATTGCTTGCTACCTGTGTTTTCCTTATGTCAGACTTAAATTACTAAGATGCAGGTAAAAAGATATCTTAAACTTTTAGTTTATCTATACAGCTCTCCTTATTGCATCTCTTTCTTTTGACTTTCCCTGTGAATTATAAAGCCACTAGCTCAATCTTACAGTGCTATTCTCAGAGCTGAGTGGCGAGGTCAACCTTTTCCTTGTAACAACAATTCTACTTTTCTTTCCTAATGAGGTCAACCTTTTCCTTGTTTTAGGAAAGAAAAGTAGAATTGTTGTTACAATTTTTAGGTTCCTGGATTGGTCTGTTAATTCAGAGTAGCTGGTGTACTTTGCTCTCCTTAGATCATATGAAGGAAAAAGCTCATGGACACTGAGCAATGTTATACAGCTAGGAACAAAAAGAGATAAAGCCCTTTTTGAAATATTTGCTATTGGCAAGGGCTATCTATCATAGTATATAGAAGAAGGTACAGCTTGTTACACAAATCATTGTACATATATTTACAAAAGTACTCCTTTGTATTTGGCATGCTTTCACCTCTGTGATTTGCTGTTAATGTTAAGGATGTTATAGTATTTCTTATGAGTCAAAAGTGCCTTTTCTCCTTTATATGGAAACTTCATTTAAAAAAAAAAACTCTCACTACTGTAAAGATCAAGTGTCTATCTCTGGGAGACTGTTACATTCCTTTTTCAGGAGCCAGGGCTTTACAATGCTGTAGGAAAAAAAGAATCTATATGGCAAATCTTGTAGTACAAGTTTTTGTGGTTAACTGAGAAACATGCCATGAGTCAAGCCTTTGGAAACAGTTTAGTAATTAAAGACAAATGCTATGACATAATCATTTACACGCAGCAGAAAGACTTTTAGATTAAATCTGGCCTGACCTATTGCTCAGCAAGTGTTATCTGGGCTTCTTGAAAGTCATTCATTTATTTACATACTAATTTGGCCCATGTGTTTTATTAAAAACAAAACCCTACATTTCTCAGAGGAGAAGGCTCTATTCCAACTCTGGTTAATGAGTTTGGTCAAGCAAGGAGTGGACCTGTTCCAATGGGTACTATATAGAGATGCTCATAAAACAGAGAAAGTTTGGGTTTTCAAATAACTTTCCCCCCAAACTTACACTCTTTAAGCTCAGGTAAATGAAAGAGTCTACTTTAGCTGCACTATCAATCATGCACTTGTACTCTACACATTGTAAATAAGCTGGTCCATATAGCTAAGTTAGTGGAGAAACCAGCTACTTTGGCTAAGGCAGCTGAACATCCCTTGAAGGGGAAAAATTGTGTATATATAAACACCAGTCACACACCTATGTGCATGTCAAGATGCTACAGGATGCAGATGTTGCTTCATGTAACCATTCAGCTTGAATCTACTTTTTTTTTCTTGCTCAGCCAGAGTTACATTACTATGAGTTCAGCTAGCTGAAATGCTTCTGCAGGGGCTGAGCTGAAAAGGAGGAAGGACCTCTATATGGATGGAGTTTTGGAAATAAATAATGCAGTGACTGTTGATAGGCAAGCACTGGTAAGAGGAGGAGATCAAGGTGTAATACACTGTTGACCTGGCACAGCCAGAAGCAGAGAAATGTAGCTGAAAGACTCATGTCTATAAAAAAGTTAAATAGAAATACAGAGAGGACTCTTCGGTTATGAAATTCTGGGTTGTCTTCCTTTCCTGCTCTGTTCTTCCATTTTGCCATTGAGATGAGCAGTGTGGGCTAATGGAAAAGAAGGGATTAGAAAACTACAAAACAAATGGGATGAGGGAGGACTAAATTTGATGTTTCTGCAGGAAAACAGGGACTTTTTCCAAATAGAAACATGTTCCCCAAAAGGCTGTTTTTGTGATCATGCTCCTTTCATGCAGGGCAGTTAATCTCTCTAGCCAACAAGTGATTATGCTCCTTTCATGCAGGGCAGTTAATCTCTGAAGGAGAGTGTTGTAACCAGCTGTCAGGAAGGAAAGGTTAGGCTTTATTTTAAGTTGGTTCACACACAGAAAAGAAGGTTCTAATGACCTATGCAGCTTCCTATCCTCAGTTGGTGCCTACTCCCAGAGAGACATAAGACAGACCAGTACACTGATACTGGGCAGGCGCCTATGTGCAGACACCCAGTGTCATCTCTCAGCAGGCCTTGGGGAGTACTAGCTGTTAATGCTTGCGTGGGAAGAGAAGCACTTTAGAAGACAGAAGTTGGGCTGGAAAAAAAAAATAAAGAAGGATTGCCTCAGGTACAGGTGAGAGCACAGCTGGACTTCTCCATGGGACTGGAGCCAGCTAGTTCCTCCCCAGGCTGGAATCCTGATCCCTCTGCTTGGGAAGCCTCAGCCGGCTATAACACAGCTGACAGGGTTGAAGTCACATGTGAGGATGCGGAGAAAATTTCCCCCAAAGCTCCCACATATTTGGATCTTGTTGGCTTTATTGCACCACAGTTCTCATCCCCTAGCCCTGCAGCAGGTCTGCTGACCTGGCAGTAGCTGTAATTGCAAACGTTTTGTCAGGCAGTGTCACTGCTCCACTCCTCCACGGTACACTTCAAGTTAAAGATGGACATCCATTCTGGATGGCTCTGCTTGAGCACCTGGGTGGGAGTGGGCAGGTGCTTTTGCAGGACCGTACCAACACTGGCACAGCTCCTTGAGCACGAGCTCGCATGTCTCTGGGGTCACAGCATCCCATTGCAGTGCATGCATGCTTTGCAAGTAAAGAACCAGGGATTCTGGCCCTAAACATTTAAATGGTATGAAAATGATTGCAATATAAACTAATATCTTCCAACGTATGCTTTTCACTTTTTCATGCATCTGCAGATCAAATAGAGGTGCAGGAGGGGGGCTTTCTTCATCTGCTGGTGCAGATTGTTTTTTTAATTTATTTGCTTAGGAGAGGTGAAATCGGATTCAAAAATGCATTTGCCATTAGTAAGTGCTTGGCACTGGTATTTGAAACAGCTCTTTTCTATCTGTGGCAGCTTTTACCTTTTCTTAAGCCTCACAAACCCAAGATTTACAAGCTAATGAACACTAACTGACAATATGTAGATGATAACCTGTGCACCGGCGGTTTGGTGTAGATAACTAAGGCTTGTGAGTTTACTCTCAAACTGACTGCCTAAGCCTGGATATCTGCTGAGATACTTTATCCTTTTATGAGGGTGAATCCAGAGTGCACTGAGTAATGCATAATAAAATTAGCTTGAGGAGGGGAAAAAAAGAGAGCAAAAAGATAAGCACAGTAAAATAAGCTCAAATGACTTCACTGTTCAGTAATGACTCCTACCAAATAACTGCATTGTAGTTTTATCTTTCCAACCAAGATTGTGTTAATGCTCTAAAATTAAATCTCTTGTGAAAGTTATCTGGAATTTCTCAAACAAGTTTTAAAGGGGTTTATTTTTTCATTGGAGGTCATGCCTCAAGAATTTGTAGGAATTCCGCCTGGAAAGTAATAATCAGTGGAAACTGGCAGTCAAAGCTAATTTATATTACTCTTCCAGATAAAAATTCCTTCCATCTTAGACCTGCATTTCAAAAAAGATGATTATCACTCTTGAGAGAATACATCAGTGAAAAAAGAGAAGGAATGACTTAAGAGACGTCTCTCCTGCATCTGTAGATCTGGGTTTTTATGATGGATTTTTTTATAATCCTTCCTTCTTAAATGTGTGAAGGACAGACAAAAGGGCAGGAAAGGGAGAAGGAGAGGAATGTACAAGGAGCAACCAAAGCAAATTTAAGAAATCAGCTGCCAGGTAATTTCCCAGGGATTTCAGAATAAGTGACTTCAAAGCAGGATGACACTTCATCAAACAGATGCTAGAGCCTGCTCCTTCTTTTTGTTCTGCTCGTGGTGTTATACCATGTCTGTCACTGTATCTGGCTTTCTGTCAACATTTGGTTTAATAGGTGACTGCTGCAACAGGGAAAATAAAGCCACCTTTCTTTAACTCAGCTTAAAGAAGTTTCCATCTCTGCCTGCTGGTGGGCTGGTTGTCACTCACTGGCTCTCAAACACCCCTAGGCAGAGGCTGAAATGGCGAAGCTCCTAATGTGTTTACAGAAGGGACCCTGGGCCCATCTATCCCTGTGTGGGAAAGGGATTCAAAGGAGTGTGCACTTGCAAGGTCAGAAAAGCAGAAGGTGGTATAAAAATCAAGATGAGGGCATTTTTGGCAGTGACATCTTAGGTGGTTGTTGTTTGCCTTCTCCATGTGCTGGCCTTGCTGGCAGACACTGCTTGCCTTCAAAGTCCCATGGACTAAACTGTCAAAAGCGGTATTAGTGAGACCTGGTGTCTGATTCTGCAGTGCTGGTCTTCTGCAGGGCAGCATGGAGTGACAGGCAGAGCAGTCTCTGCTTGGTTTGTCATCAGTCTCATAACTAAAGCACTAATCAACCCCCAGCAGCACTGGTTCACATGATCTGCTTGTAGAAAACCATGTTAAACAACCCCACGTAAAGGCAGAGTGAGGTTGTTTGTTAATTGGATCTCAGTCTGAGATGCTGCCAAATGCTACACAGCCCATATGCACATTACAAAACAATATGTTTTTGCTGTTCTCCTGCACAGTCATGCTAGATTAGATATTTTCCTGTTCAAGCCCAAAGCAGAACACTTGCAAATATTGGAAGCCTTCTATTTATTACAAATTCAACCTCTTTGCTGTAATGTTTCAACAAGTTTTTTTAACTTAAATCTGTCAGTGTCACACACACACGTGTATGTCTGTGTATTTATTTTTTCCACAGAATTCCAAATCATAATTTTGCTGTAAGCCCATCAATAACCCCATACACTTCAGAGAGTAGGTAATCCTTTAGGAGTGGAAACAGAAGACAGATTTGCTTCCAATGGTGAGCTCATTCCTAGGTCACCATTGAAAGCAGAGAGAGAAGCATGCTCCAAAATAAACAACAGTTTGAACTTGAAAGCATATTTCTTTTAGGGTGCCCAGCTTTGCATGAAGGAATTCCTGCAAATTCTCCTTAACTGTTCCAGGGGCTATTTCAGTTTCCCAGGTCATTAGTGTGCATTTCCAGAGAGCACTGTGACAATGTACTGACTCTGTAATACATTTTGAAGAGGAGGGTTTAAAAGAAATACATAACCAGATCCCTCACAGCTGAAGCTACTTGGAGGTGGGGACAAAAAGCCAGTTATGAACAATGCAAATAAAGACCTTGACTTAGAGAGCAAGACAAACCAGAATGAGTGCCAGGCAGTTTAACTCTTCCTAACCTAGAGTTTTGCAGCAACTACTGGCTAACAGACAACTCTGTATATTAGCATCTGTAGGCTCTTGGAATCCTTCTCCAATTAAGCAAATAAAATTCAGGTAGGCTGCATTAAAGTGATTAATGAAAACTTCAAATTTGTTACTAGTAAATAAAGCAAGAAAAAGCACTCATTTGTGAAGGTCACACATATGAGGAATATAATATTTTTAGTACCAAGTGAAGACTTTCTGGTGGGACTCCTTACCAGACTGAGGGGTTTCTGTGGCAAAGGAAATCCCAGACAAAAAGAAAAAAAGGTTATTTTCCAATGACATGACTTTCATTCAAAGGGATACCTGCCTTTTGGAAATCCAGGTCAGTGACATGGGTTGCCTCTGATGTTAAGGTAGATAGCTGATAACTGGAAACAATGGGAGAAAACCCCTCTGTCATGGAGTGAAGTATTTGGTTTATGGAGAAGCAGAACAAATAGTTGGGTGAGCTCAGATATCCCCAGGGGAGGATTCTAATGCAGAAAATAGATGGACTCATCTGCAAGGAATAGCCAAACCTATCCTTGATAAGGGGAGTTAGGTAGGAATCAGGATTCATCCCTGGATAAGTGCACAGACAATGACTGCAGTGGGGTGATAGTCCTTTCTCTGAAGGGATAGAGGATGGGAAGGGATCGACAGACCTATTAACTCAGTGAAAGGATTTTCACTTGTGTATTTAGATGTTTGAAAGTTAGGACCCTGCGCTGCTGTTGGGAAATAGGCAGTCTTTAATTTTTCTTTAGAGTTGGATGCCAAATTTTGGGAGAGTTTCATGAAACTGGTCTTGCTGATTTTATTTTTTCCATGTTCATATATTTCTTTTCTGCATTTTTGAATGAAAACATTTTAGTATTTGATAAGAAAAGTTGCTTTTCATTTAAAATATCACCTACATTTATTAAAATGAAAAAATGTGAATTTGAAACAATGGAAAAAGAAAAGGCCAACAAATAAGCAAAGTTATTAATGTATTTGTTTCAGAGACCTTAATCTTGTGTTACCCCCTGACTCATGCTCAGATTTGTCCTGCTTAGGCAAAAGTATGCTTATGGGGTTGAAAGCTGTGTCCACTGGGGGCCTCCTTCCTCCCTCCTTCCCAAATGGAGGCACAGGAAACATCTTAAATGAATTTCATCTCATCCATCCATATGCCTTAGAGATAAGGGGTGGCCTCCATCCAGCTCATCCAGTGATCTGCTCTCAAAGGTCTTTTAAAATATGCTGTCAAATAAACAGATTATTTAACTGCTGCTAATCAAATCAAATAACCCATAGCTATCTTAAATAAATTTAAAAAAAAAGACAAGACTTCCTCACCCAGTAATTTCTTAATTCCCAGCTCCCTAACTATACCTACCATCAGTATCTAGGCATTTGTAACACCTCTTATTTTCTTTGTAAGAATAATTGCAGCGATGAAGATTATTTAACAGAGTAGTACAGCTATGGGGAAGAAGTCAACCCTAAACATCCATAGACATTAAACTTAATAGGTAAGCCAAAGCTGCTGGGAACAGAACTCGTTTGAGCAGAAGGTATCTTCTGCCTACCCCTAGACACAGTCATAATCTGAGGTATTAGAGGGGATCTGCTGAGACCATCCATTTCCTCTGAAGGACGGCTTTGTAAGTAATTTCTTGGCTTGTTACTCTCCTGGTAGAGATGCCCTGAACTGCTGGAAAGAGAATGGCTTGTCTTTACATTCACTGCCAGGAAGGAGAGATGTGGCACTGGTAGTGTGGCAGTTTGCTCTTTCCTGAATGACTTGCCACCTTGTCATTTGTCTTTATTCCTCAGGGTATACTTTGCCACCGTGACTCCCCATCACTGTTGGTCTCGTTTTTATTTTTTTTTATATTTATCCCTCAGTTTAAACTGTAGTCAGTTTCCTTTGAATCATTCTGATCAAGAGAGCAAAAATCTGTCACAGTAGGACTGTGCAAAGACACTTTGAATTTCCCAGTGTATGGTAATTGGGTGGGTTTAGTACCAGTTGCCATTCTACAGGGTTAAATGAAGAGTCCGTTCATGACTAGTGATCTTTGGAGGTTCTTTGTAGATCCTGTGACTGTGGGCTTGAGATCTGGGCTTCAGCCTGAGCTCTCGCTGCCTGTATATGTCTGATGTGTAGCCTGGTGGGAGCGGGCAGGCAAAGCAGCTCCTCAGGCAGGCAAATACAAATGCAGTTTTGGGACTTGTTTAAAACTGATTCTCACTACCACAGGTTTTGAGTGATTATATAGGGGATTTAAGAAGTTTGGTATGGCTAACAAACAATACAGACAGGATCTTGGTGAACATTCAAAAGCCCTTTTTAAGTCTGTTTCTGAGAAGCCAGGATGCTTTTCTCTTTTTACATCCTCCTTTCTTCGTTCTCTGCTCTGACTACTGCAAAAATACACTGAACTCCTAACTCTCCCTTCTTCTGCTGGCCTCCTGCCCTCCACAGCAACTTTGACATTTGTACCTGGCTTTCAGCAGAAAGCTGGAGATTCAGCTGAACAACCTGTATTCTGTATTTATTTACTACCAAAGTGCTCTCAGCATGGTCTCCACTCAGGATGAGGGGAGAGATGTTCACCCTGGAAACTCTGGCCAAAGTTTTTATGGGTGATATAATCCAGTTGCAGATCCTGATTTATGAAAGAGAACCAGGCTGTGATGAGCAAATTACAGCTCCCACCAGATATTCCAACTTTTGCTTTCATGCAGGAGCATTTTAGGGCTTGATTTGTACTTTCCTGAAAGTAGAAGTATTTCCTTCTCGGGGAATGGGAGAGAAAGAGAGGACTTTTTTTTTTTTTTTTTCAGTAAAGCTTTTTGAAAGAGGATAGTAGGATAAAGAGAAGTCATTATAGTTCAGTTTTGGGGTTTTTTTCTGTCCTTAATCATTTCCCACCAGCCTGTTCTTTTCATTCCTCATTTCTGCCTGCTTCTGCCCTATTCCTGAACTGTTACTGGCTGCACCTGAAAGTGAATCAGGAACAACACCACCCTGAATCAACTGGTGAAATTTTAAATGAAAAAAAACTTGAACACATCTGGGAAGTTATGGCACTGAAATATGATAATAAGGTGATGATTATGTTCCACTTTCATTCTGAATACTGGTGATGCTTAAGGGGAGGCAGATCCTGTTTTAACAATTTCTGAAACCTCAGATTGTTTTCATCATTGGTTTCTGTCTAGGTTCAGGACCAAAAATACCATTACAGCACTTAAAAACTAACTTAAAGGTATTTTAGGCAAGGAAAGTTACCAAGTAATTATGATATACTATTTCCATCTCAATTACACATGATAGGCTCAGTTGATTAAATAAGTTATCCAGTTCTCGAAGACCCCTTCCAGAAGGCAATTCTGGAAGACCTGACATAAAAGGAGTTTTAAAGGGACATCAGACTGGATGGCTCATAGAATGGACACTTTGAATTAGCAGGGATAAGAGATTAAAAATGAGAACCTTTTTTAAGATTAAAAAATCTTGTAGATTTACCTAGAAAAAAATTCCTGAGGATTGCTTACCACTAATTCTGGTATCTACAATATCTTCATGAATTAATGTTTTCCTATATAAATGTATTTAATGAAACAGGTGTTTTTTTTTCTGAAAGACAGAATTAGTAATGTGCTATTAAAAACAAACCCAAAACAAAACAGCAGAACCCAAGAGCATGCTATTTCCCAACTAGCAAGCTAGTCTAACACTCTACATTTCAAAGTTTTATCTTAGCTGTTGTGTCACAGGGAGATCAATATCTGATTTAAAAAAAAAAAAAACAGGCCAAGAAATTGATAGTAAACATAGGTTCTTGAATGAAATATTGTTTCTGATAAGAAGTGATGGCATCTTTTTTTTAAATTTCTATGTAGGAAGAGGTAAAATCATCACTGCAGCACTTAAAAATAAGCTATATGGTATTTTGGAAAACAATCACTTGATTTGAGCAATTTATCAAATAACTATGGTGGTAGGCACTGTCTAATGTCAGTACGTGGAGCTGTAACAAGGCTCCTGGTTTAAATTTCTAATTCTTCCAGTGACTCATGGACAAGTCACTTACTGTTTTTATTCTCAGGAAACTTTGTAAAACCTCTGTTGATAATAGCAGCATTGGTAGCCAAGTTACTGGTGTTTCCCAAGAGTTGATGCAGCATCTGTATCATATTTTCCTTGTCTGCAAATTATTGATAATACCAACTACCTCATACAAATGTTGTGAAACTCAACAGATTAATAGTTGTATTAAAAAAAAAAAGGGAGCAAACCAATTTTGAGCAAAGGTCAGATGAAAGCTACCGCACATGAGGTGGAAGGTCTTACTTATGTTTTATCATTACTACTTCATGATCAGTATTAAAGTTATATATATAGTCTCTCACAACTGAGGACTCTATATAAAGAGTTCAAATTCATGAAGTCATATTAAATACAGCTTAGCTATCCGCTTTAATCAAATGGAAAGGTCTGCAATGAACAGTTAAACCGAGACATACAGATTGCCTTGCAGACTAGACAAATGTTCAGGAAATGACTAAAGTCGGACATTCGTGGTCACAGAAACTGGCAACCCGGAGAGAAGTCAGTGGGCAAACCTTCTGGGTTTCGGATGACTGGCTGCGGTTGCTTCAAGTTGTTTTCCCTTGCACTCACCACTTACTTTCAAAATACCCTGTGGCAAGCAATAAATAAATAAATAACATTTAAATTCAGAGCCTTTACAATAAATTCCAACCCTTAATCCAGTCCCACGACAGTAGGAATTCATTCACATAGTTGGGGGCTGAATATCTTAAAAGGTCACCCTGTGTTTCTATAATATCTTAAAGAACATGAAATCCCAGTTTCTGTATAAAAAATACATTTATTTTTTTTGTTTTTCATTAATCCTTTGTCAACATTGTACCTGTTCACAGTAAACTAAGTCCTTTCAGTCACTATCCTTAAAAAGTGCAGCTGAGAAGATGGGGCAAACCAAAGTAAATGAACAATTTTTTAAACATTTTTTTTACATTGTTAGAGAATTCATGATCCTGTATTACCCTGAACAGTTTTCAGCCTTTACATTTTGAGAGTACTCCATGAGGTGTATGTTTTACAGTATGTATCACATAAATGGATTTTTCTTTACCAGCAGCATTTTAGAGTTAAAACCCTGCCAAGTCTGTCAGATTTGCATGAAAGTGATGTTGCTTTCTTTTTTAACAAACTTTGCGACAGCTACATTTATTTGCAGCATTAAACACATGCCTGTAGCAAATGTTTTGTGCCAAAGTGAGGTATGTCCTCTGAGGAAGGTGGCAAGCATCTGGCTTTCTGGTCATACAGGAAATTAATGCTACATATTCATGAAAATATAGTGTCTGATGGGAACTAGATTTTGAATATATCAGAGTTAACTTTCAAAGGTGTTCAGGTTCTTTTCTAAAGATGCAGACATGTCTGAGTAGTATTTTCAAAATTGTCTAACCATCTATGAATTACTTCTCTAAAAGAAAGTTTCATTAGGATCCCACTATTTCTGTCTCTTTCAGTGATTAAACATAAAATTAAATCCATAAAATCTGGATCAACTGGCTCTTCACATAAAAGATCTCAAAATGTTTTGTAATAAGCAAAATACCCTGTACCTCTGTCTCAACCAAAATTTCCTGCCTTCTATGGACAGCAGGGAGAAACTTTGAGCTGAAAACAATTTTCACCTTCATTTATTTTAAATTGACTGTGTTAAAATCCTTTTTTATTTTTTTTAAAAAAAAAAAGACAGTCACTCTTAACAACCTCAGTGTCCCAGAAATCTATCGCGATTTCAGCCCTAGGGCCTAAGGGAATTAGAAAAGTGAGATGTGGTGCTTTATTTTTTTATGTCAGGTCATTGAATTAAACACATGGGTGCCTGTCTTAAAACATTACAGGGTTTTTTTAGGGATTTAATCAGGGAAGAAGATTTATGGCAATAACCTAACTGAATATACCACATGCTTTATTGTCTCTTCTTTGTCATTGTCTCAGTCCTCCTTAGAGCTTAAGAAACACTTTGTAGTGCTTTGTCAAAATCCCGGCTACTCAAAGGCAGCTATATACTAGTCACCAAGGGATGCCAGATCTGTTATGTATGAAGCTACTAATGAGCTAATGTGTTGTCACTGCTTTGGAAAGTTGATATATGTGCCCTGACATGCTCTTCAGCTGAAGAGCAATGGGGACTCAAGCCTGCTTTGTTGCCTTGACTGGAGGTTTTTTTCAGAAAGGAGGCAGGCACATAATGGAGACACTAATCTACTGTACTTCTGATCTCCACTGAATGACTTTATTGCTATAGACAAAAAGCTGTGCCTATTAATCCTTGCCTGTGTCCAAATAATGCTTGGCTTCAGCTAAAATTGCTTTGAAGGGTGTTAATTAGCATTTTGCAGAGAACTGAATTTGTGATCCTGCCATTTATCCCATGAAAAAAGTGGATTAGGATCGCTAGACAGAATGCACCTGCAATACTAGGTAGACATTACTGTCATCCACATCACAAATTTAACTTTAGCTATCATAATCAGAGTAAAGAGGTTTAATGTCATAGTCTTAAAAAATTAGAATCTCTAAAAAAGGTAATTGTGCAAATATCTTTGACTCCTTATTTTTCTTTTATTTCACGTTACTGAAAACTGAGAACACTTGACCAACACCACAGGTTCTTGATGAGATAACAAACATGCACAAGGAACAGAAAAACTTAAGAGGAAAGACACCGTATTTTTTTTCTTCTTTCAACAAATAGTTTGGTTTCTTGTTCTTATTCAAATATTTTACAGTCAAAATCTTTGAAGTGCAGGGATTTTGTTAACGTGATTTTTGTTTAATCAGAAGTTTAAGAAGAATAAAGGTACACACGAAAAGCAATGAGAACATTGAGCAAAGCGATAGCCACTGGCATCACAGTTAGGATGCTGCTATTGTTTTTGTGCTCCTTGTAATACAGGACCACAGGCTGGGGAGGGACCTCTAGGGCTCTTTGGGCCACTCAATAACTGCATTATACAAGCTCCTTTCATAACTAAACATGCTCCAACTGAAAGTAGGTCAGTTTTTCATCTATTTCTCCTGACTACAAGACTGCTCCAGACCCTGTACTTAAGCCTCTTCTGAAAGCTTCATTTATTCACAAACTGTTCAAGCTCATTTGTTCATGGGCCAAAACTACCCTTTAGTTTAAGTAATTCTTTCCTTTCCCCTTAATTCCTATGACTGGCTCACGTAGGTCAGTCACCTTTCTCATTTTTCTGAGCTGGACAATCAGGTGTTTACCCTCCCTTCACAGGAGACACATGCTTTAATTTAGTTAATCTTTCCAGAGCACAGATGACCAAAACTGTGTAGTGTAGTTTTGATGCTACATCACTAGCACCCTTCACAATGGTGGTGTTCCTTCTCTTATCGAAATCTAGTAAAGCAAGAAAAGTTGAAAACTTTCCCAAAAAGTTTAAAGGCTATCAAGCAGTTTCTTACACTTTAACATCGAGTTGGGGCCAGGATTTGGAAGGCAAGTTTTGCTTACTGATTCTGCAATGCTCCAACAGCAGCATTGTTTGGAACAAGTTCAGGGATTCATCTGAACTAAAGCAGTTGCACAGTAATAGTGAAAAATCCATTCTGCATCCAGCTCTCTTCCTAGGTCAGCAGCTGAACTTAAGAGGGGGAAAAAAAAAGTTAAAAGCCCAACAGATTGTAAGCAAGCATTAATATCTTTCTATAATTCAAATGAAAAATAATATTCAAAAATACAATCTAAGTTCAACTTCGATTCAAGTTCAAAATAATCCAAGGTCAATATTTTGTTCATACAAAGAGCAAGGTGCATTGCTTCATACTTTGGTGAAGTTTTTAAGACATGATTTTGCTCTAAGAGCTGAGGTAAATTTTTAACTGAACCTTGATAATGAGTTAGTCACAAAAAGAGGCTAGTAATTTAAAACAGAATGTAAAGATAATCTCCACTTCAAAAAGTGCTAGGAAAAACAAAGGCATTTCTGAAAGGAAATACTGCATTTAAAAATTTTCATAGTAAAGTACTTGGATGTTTTCTAAATCATTTCTGACCTCTTTGGGATCAAAAGCATGTGCAAAAAATCCAGCTGCTCACCTATAATGAGGGCAGGGCAAAGCAACCAAACTTCAAGGTAATGGAATTCTGCACCTGACTTCAGGCATGGGCTTCCCTCCTGTTCCAAGATCTCTGCAGTTGGAGAAGTTTGCAAATGTGGTTACAAAGCACCTGAGACAGCTGCTTCTGCTGGCAGCCTGCACAGCTGGGGCATTACCCAGAGAGCATGGGAAAAGGGCTTGTATTTTGGTCAGTAAACTGACTGCTCGGAGTCTGGATATGGCTGTTCTTCAAAGACTGTAAATGTTAATGAGCAAACTCTGTTCTGTGCCAAGACGGCTATCACAGCTTCTCTCAAGATTTGGTCAATTCTGGGTCTTCAAATGAACTATAAAAATATTTGGAGGGGTCTCATTAGAAATTAGCTAGAATATCATCTGGAAGATAATTTGTTCTGTTATTTCTTTTGGGGAAAAAATATACGTATTGTCACTAATTTAGATATATACCCTTAAGTGCTGCAATAAATGCTTTGTTAACACTTTTATAATGGCTGTAGGATTAAAAAAAAAGCTAACCCATTAAAAAAAAAATCCCAAGTTTTCCATTTGGCTCTGTGGTGCTCATGAACACAGGTTTTGTGAAAATTGCTTGGTCAGTATGTAAGTCAGGTTTCATTGGTGTTTGAATGAACAAATGGACTATGAACACACTTTTACCAATATAAAATAAACACAGGCATGACTTGTAATTGCAGTTATTACTATGCAAAGGAGGTTTTAAACATCTTTATTAGTCCTGGATTATCTTAATCTTTATTCTCATGGAGTCAACTATTTCAGAGGAGGCTTGAAAATAGATCGAATAATACTTCTTGATAATTAGTAACTTCTTTTTTTTCTTTTTAAAGCCTCTTGTGCTTTGTTCCCTTCTTTTCTAACTTACTGCATCAAAGCTTCAGGAGCCATGGATTTCTAGTCTGCTGTTTAGACCTCTATTGTTTTCCTACAGAGAGGCATTTCAACACAGGAAACTTCGTAAGTTTTAAAACTTCACATCTCCAACTAAGACACTGAAATAGCTGCTAAAGTTTCCTTTGTGACTTCCACTTGTCCTTGAGGAAAGCAAAAAGCACAGACTTCCCATCATAAACTTTAACAAAAAACAGACTATCACAAAGCGAAATCCAAGAAAAATGAAAGCCAAAATCAAATATGACTAAGCCCATATCTGAACTCTACCCTTGATTAAATAAGGTGATAAAAGGACACATACCAAATTAAAGTAAGCCTTCTCTGGCTGTTTTTAAAATGCAGGCCCTAATCATCTCTGCAATAAGGGAAAGCTAATGTGATGCTGTCCTGGGTTGAGTGACACAGGACTAACTTTTCTTCTGATGCTGGGGAAAACTGCACTTTTAAAAGATGCTAGTGTGTGAATTTATGAAAATATTTACTTTATAGCCAGCCAGGCTCTGTGGGATTCAAGGTCTTGGTGTTTTGAGTCATGTGAGGTGCAGGAACAAGGGCTGGGCATTTGACCCAGGCTGGCCAATAGGATTATTTCATACTATGAATGTCACTTTCAATATCAATGAGAAAAGTTCACTGCGTAGTTCTTTCTCCCTTGATGACAGCCCTTGCCTGATTCTTGAACTCCTTGCCCTGGTGCTGGACTCCTGAGGCCTTCCTTTCCTCTCAAACCCCTTGTGCTCATGGTGTTTGATGTTTGCTGTCCACTGCTGGGAGTGCACAGCTTCCTACTGATGTAATTGGCTGAGTATAATTCCTGTATATTTTATATTAGTATTGGGATTTATATCGGTTCTTTAGCATTACTGTTGATTATTTAGTCTTATCACATTAAATCCATTTATATTTCAACCCTCATGTTTCCTTGCTTTCTCCCATCTCCCTTTCTGGGTGGGCAGGGGTCATCGGATGATAGAATAATTGTCTAAAAGACAATAAATTATTATGGGTTTTCTCAAACCATAAAAGATGCATGTTCAGTGGGATGAAGATCCTGACCACCACCACATGGTCTACAATGAGGTTTCTATGATGTCAATGCTTTCTTTTAAATAATTATGTTGCACCATAACTAAATGATAGAAGGGAGCATGACTAGGTAACCTAAAAGATCCTGCTCCACAGACTTTACTGCTTTAAAGTTTATAAGTGGATGAGTGTGTTTGGGTTTAAAACTAGTAAAACTATTCAATAGTTGAAAATGAAAATTGGTTTTCATCAAGCAATGAAGAAAACATCTGACTATGAGAGTTACCCCACTAGTGCTAACTGCGGGTAAAAGATTTCAGCGCTGTAGATCTATTGGCAACATGGCTGTTGCATTTAATTAAAAAATAATTCTAATTTTTTTCTTCACTAGAGAAGTCCTACATTTAAACCATGCCTTTGGCTTACCAATGTCATAGACTTATGACAGAGAACAAACAATTGCTTCATGCTGATCCAAAGCTATAAAAAAAAATTACATTCCAGCAGTAAGCAAATGATGCAGCTAGAGAGAGACCACATAAATTTATAGTGCATTTATAGTGATTGTTTTGTGAATAAATTGAAGGACTAAGGCAACATCTACTCTAAATATCATATTAATTTTAGTGATTTCTCTCATTACACATTTTACTGTGAAAAAAGTTTCATTTTTTCTCTGTCCTAATATATAAACAAAATCCCAGAACTAAGGAGTCCATTGCTATGTACAGCCTCATTGCCCCATTTACTGATAGGCACCAAAGGCAGCACTTTCACACAATTGGGCTAGCAGCTAGTGTTTAGGGGCTGGCAGCAACTTTGACGGCTTCACTCTTTATGTGACAATAGGTCGCTAAGGATATAATTATTTTTTTCCCTCTTTCTTGCAAATTAAGAAAGCTAGCTGTCATCTGGAAGTGGAAAGGTGCAGTATCCATAGATGTTACACAGCTTGACCTCTAACTGAATGCAGTAAAAACCTTAATTGTTTTCTTTGTTGATTCACATCAGAAATCTCAAAGACTGTATAACTCTGTTTTGGAAAACTGGGGCATTTACACTTTCTGTTTTTCTACAGTTCTCAAAAAATGTAATACATCTATGGTGTAGTTTTCTAACTCTCTTATTAGAAATATTTTTTAGTCAATTTGTCCTTAAGATGCTATTTGGTAACTTGCACTCCTTATGTGTAAATCTGTTTCAAAACTGGAGCCCTTAACAGTCACATAATTTTATTTTCTGTATTGCCCTATTCTAATTCATAAGTGTCAGAAGACGCTGACTACAGTTTAACAGCTGTGAGCTTATTATGAACTCATTTCCTGAAGCAATGAGTTAGAAACTATGCTTTTTCTGCATCACACCAAATAGCTACAGAAGTATACTAAGGCACAGTGGCAAATCACATTATTGTTTTTGAGGGAACGTGTGGGTTTGAAAGATAAATCTATGCAGGGCCTGGAAAGCAATGTGTGCAATCTGCTAGTTCCCAGGGCAACACAAGTTTATTGAGTCTATAGCAAGTATTTCTGATATCTCTGAAAAACAAAACTAAAGTGACTGATTTCTATTACCAGCAGAGAGATCCATCCAGACTTGTTGAAATCCTGGGAGGTTTTTATTTCTTAGGTGAAAATAATTGAAGCTACACTAAGCACACAAATCAACACTGTCTATTACATGCAGGCTTTTCAAGAAGAATTCAAATGAATTCAAAGCTTCCAAATATTAACATAAGAAGTGTTCAGAACTAATCAAAGAGAAAAAAAGCTGATGGAGATGTCAGCAT
Organism: Calidris pugnax; assembly: GCF_001431845.1. Taxonomy (NCBI): domain Eukaryota; kingdom Metazoa; phylum Chordata; class Aves; order Charadriiformes; family Scolopacidae; genus Calidris; species Calidris pugnax. Next base: position 4,059,306 of record NW_015090922.1, read on the forward strand.
CCTCTGAAGCATTACAGGATATATAACATTAGAGACTGGTTTATCAGGGACTTCTGCTGAGGATCCACTTCTGGCACTTGTTTTCTGTTTCTTCTCTTGCTTTTTGCTCCCTGTTGAAAAGAATGACTACTTGAGCCATGGTTCCCCTTCACTGGCCTTTGTGGTAATTCATTATGGCTTTCTTATTTTTCCACACTGTCAATACCCCGCAATTCTTTATTTTTTTTTTTTCCTCAGCCTTAATACTGAGGGCTCCACTGTCCACTCCTTTATGTTGAACTTCAGCCTCTGAGTCAGATTATTGCCCTTTTTCCCATGCAGCACAGCCATCTTTATTGCAACAAAATTTAAAATCTGTTCCTTTCTTTTCATCTTTAAATCGTAAACTTTGCCCTTCTCTTATCAAACTAGCACTTGGGTTTTTGCTACCCAAATTCATTCCTGTCTCAGTGTCTTGAATACTACTGTTTACTGGGAATAACCACAGTAGACATAATGAACTAACATCCCAGTCAGAGTCTGGGTCATCAAACTGTCACATGACAAAAAGATGAGTCTTGTCTGATGTAGCTTGAGTGTAAGAGTTTGGCAAATGACATAAGGTAGTAAAAACTATGGAGAGTAAGTGGACACAAAGCAGCAATTAGACTGTGATGCTACATTAGGCAGTAGTAATCCCAGAATCAGCATTTCTGACATCTGACATAGATCTTGATCTTACAATTAAATCCTACCCAGAAATTGATGAATTGGGAAACTTTTATGGGAAATACTACTGGAGAAGGTACTAAAGTGTCCCAGAGAAAGCTGGGCATACCAGCATAGAAGCTGCAATCATCAGGAGTGCTGAAATGGGAAATTATGACCCTAAACCACGTAAAATAAGGAAGCCTAGACACAGACTAAGATTGTTCTGTTTGGTCCTGAATAAATACAACAATCACACACAAAAATAAAGGTGGTTTTTTCAAAGTATCTTGCTGCCACATGACTATGCCAACAGGTAGATTACTTTAAACCCACAAGGTCATGCTTTGGAGAGCATAAAGGCAATAAAAGATGGAGAGAAAACACTGCCAGTCTGTCCCCACTGGTGTCTTAAGCTGTCAACAGGCACACTACAAACACACACAAATCATATGAATACCACATTTTATATATTGCTTTTGCTGTCTAAGGGAAAAGTGAAATCACAATGAGGCTCCCCACCATGAATGAAGGGTATTGAAGTAGCCTGAACGTGACTTGGTAGTGCCACATGACATCATAGGATAGCTCAAGATGGATTCCATGTTGATGTAAACCACTGTTTAATTTCACAAGTATAGGTATCAAACAGCTAAGACTTGCTTCGTGGACATTAAAAGAAATGTTTACTTTTTCAAGCAATTACTTAACTTTCCCAATTATCCAGAAAAATTACCTCATTGTAGCACATAAATGTGCTTTAGAGACTCTGTATGTAAGTTATAAAAAAATCATAGCTTTTAAAAAGAGATATGCAACAGGATTGAGATCCTTGAGCCCATGGCACATGCAGTATGTATGCAGTGAGAGTAAAGGGACCTTTTCTACTGTTGTTACCACCCAAGCCCCACTGAACATTTGGAAAAATAAGAATATCTTTGGAAGTAATTATAATGATATTTACCTTATTTGCAGGTAACCAGCCAGATAAAGATTAAGCTTTCATACTGTGTGAAAAACAAGTCTTTACTTCCAACCTCCTCCTACAACCCTTAGACAGTTCTTACTATCTTCTTTGTCCTGACACTTTACTCTGTGTTACTTTACCATCAGATAGATAAGGTTGTGGAATGGGATATTACTGGATGAAAAAAACCCTGATCTATTGCATTTCTTAGCCTCTAAACTGAACAGAAACAAATAACCTGGAGCTTTTATTAATTTCATTTACCTTTAAAACTCGATGCAGGAGGCGTTTAGTCATTCCTCACTGCAGGTTTAGTAGGAGGATGTCAGCTGTAATATTCTTTAGTAAAAAGGTATTTTGGCGTTTCATACATGGTTTCAAAGGTTTGACTGAGCTTCTGCATTTACCATCAACACAAGCACAATTTGGAAATATCTTTCTTGGACAAGAGACTTGTGATAGAAACTATTATAAAGCTAAGTAAATGCCTGATGAAAATGAAAGGAACCTACCTGTGTGAGCTGCTATAAGGTCAGGAATTGGCAGACATTTCCTAAGAATTACTTTGTCCTTACCTGCAATCCTCCATCCTCCATTCAACTGTGTCTTTCCTTGTAAACCCTGCAGATTTAATCTCTGCAAATTAAGAAAGAACAGGCAAAGGCTAGAAGAAAACCAGTGATGCCAGCTACAAACTGTTTCTCGTGGTCTTCAGCAGCCTAAAATAGCTATGTAGGCACATGCATGTGCAATACACATGTGTGAAAAAAATGGGTTATATGTCAGCTTGATAAATATCTATAGGATACATATCAGTCCCGTAGGTATCCATTCTTCCATGAGACATTGCATATATTTTCCCAATTAAAATAATACAGTGGAGACTGAAGGGATAAACTCACGGGTGGCACTGAAAAGTATGATGCAAACACAAACTTTCCCTACTGTCGCCTTCTAATGCTTCTCTGTAAAATATTAAAAGGAAAAATTATCATCAAAAGAAGTTTGCATCCAAGGTTTTGAGAGAGCTGGTTAATATGCACAGTTGTCTCAATAAATCGTTACATGTGTTTGCAGTGAATTCGTAAATCACTGTGTGAGGCATTGAAATAACTGGCACTACTGTTTTGGCTCAGTTACCAGTTTTACATCAGGGACTTATTTTCCAGTTTTTTCCTCTAAGTTGCTGTAATCATGTGCTACAGTTGAATCTAAATTGAATGGAATGCACAATAAATATGCTCCCTCACTGAGATCATGCAAGCACTATAAAATGTAAAAGAAAATAGTGGAAGGCATTGAAGTGCTTCACACTGTGATCTTTTATAAACCAAGAAAAGGAAAAACAGCAAAAAAGCAAAATTTGTAAGATTCATCTGCTCCTTTTGGCTTAATAACAGAGACAATGTTTGCTTGTCTTGTGAGGACATCTATGGTGCAGGAAAAAGCCTACCTGAGCAGAAAAAAAATCCCAGCTCAGAACCTTCTTTCATCCACTCACAGATGCAACCCAACTGTGTATTTTTTTTTCAGAATCTTACATCTGAAGTGATGACCCTTATGCAAAAGGAGTCACTGGAGTGAGCAGACACTGACTTGCAAAGTAAGCAACGTTTTTGGAGACGAAAGACTCATTCGATACCTCAACAGCAATCCTGTCTGTCACAGCTTTGTTATTCCTTGATCTTATGCCATGTAAAACCCACAGATCTTCAGAAAGCAAAATAGCTACAAATGCCAGAAAGGACATTAGCATCTCTCAGTCTCTTCCAAATGTAAACAGCCACAAATCAAAAGCTGATCTTACAAAGTTCCCTTATCAGTGTTTAAAAACAATCAGGGTCCTGTGACTCAAGGCTGTCTGCTTTTGGTTCTCGTGTTAACAACAAAAGCACTGAGCAGGACACAGAAAATTGAGCTGGACTAGGCCAGAGTACAGAAGACCTACCTGGTTTCTGATCCCAAATCTGCCTCCTGGCTTCCTGGACAGCGGAGGCTGCACAACAGAAGCTCCACAATGAGCACTGTGAGCACCAGTTACCGTGTCTCTGGGTGTTCTTTATCTGGTCAAGTCAAACTGTTTCACAGGGCAGGCAATCTTTTTGGTAAGCTTTACAGTAAAACTAATGCAAAGTGACAAGACTTTGACTGGTATACAGGTGACATATTAGCAAAAGGCCAGTTCTTCACATTTCTTGCCTTCCAGAACTCTGCTTCAGCTGAAGGAAACAAAAAGAGTTAGTAGTAAGTGTAAATCACTTTAGCTTTTCATAACACAACATAATTTTCTGAGAGCAGTTTTCCAAAACATCCTATGTGACAACTCCATGCTCACAATTCTTAAAATGCAAAATGCTGTACGTTGTGACTGAAAATGTATAAATTAAAGTTTAGATATATTTAATATACACATACAAACACACTTAGAGAATGTGATTGATACTTCTCAATTCATGTTAAGAAACATTACAGTTGTTCTCTGCTTTGCAATGGAAAAATACTCTTTTTAGATGTTTTGAAAAACAGGAGCTAAAATTCACAAAAGTGATCAGGGGGCTGGAACACCTCTCCTATGAGGACAGGCTGAGAGAATTGGGGTTGTTCAACCTGAAGAAGAGAAGGCTCTGGGGAGACATATTGCAGCCTTTCAGTACTTTAAAGAGGGCTTATAAGAGAGATGGGGATAAACTTTTTAGCAGGACTTGTCGCAATAGGACAGGGGGTAATGGCTTTAAACTAAAGGAGGGTAGATTTAAACTAGAGATAAAGAAGATTTTTTTTTTAAGATGAGGGTGATAAAACTCTGGAGCAGGTTGCCCAGAAAGGTGGTAGATGCCTCATTCCTGGAAACATTCAAGGTCAGGTTGGTCGGGGCTCTAAGCAACCTGATCTAGTTGAAGATGGCCCTGCTCATTGCAGTGGGGTTGGACTAGATGACCTTTAAAGCCCCCATCCAACTCAAACTACTCTATGATTCTATCTTAAAGCTAATTTTCAGGTACCTGTCTCCCATATCTTGTGTTAGAATCATTCCCATTATTGCCCAAAGGTACTTACCTGCTGCCCATGGAGAACTCCAGAAACAGCAAGCATATCCACATGCCAAAGTCTGTCAATGACCTTGGCAGCCTGTGGAACGTGGGGGCCAAACGAGCGGAGTTGCAACTCTTGCCCTAAGGACTGAAGTAGCTAAACAGATCGTTTACACTGAAGTAATTTAGAAAATGGCTATAAATAACCCATATGTTGATCTCTGGCTTCCTGTAGCCTGCACTAGTAAGAGAAATGACTCCAGGAATAATTCCAGAAAAAAGCCCTGTCCACTTGCTGACTTCCATTCTGCTTTCACATCCACTTTCAGATAAAATTGCTCCTGTTGGAAAACCCTAGCAAATGCAGTGCTATGAAAAATCACATTGCTGCTCTATTTCTCCTGCCTTAGGAAAGGAGAACAATCTCGATATTCTCTTCTTAGAGTGCCTTTGCCTCCATTTTGTCGATAGGTTTGGATGGAGTCTGGAAGAACATTTCTATTCTGCAGAACAACACTGTAGGAACCTTTATCATTTCACATGTTTTGTGAGTCCCGTAACACTCATTCCAGCCCCATTTGATGTAAATTTTTTCCATTAATTTTCACTGTAACTTTCCTCAAGCCAGCATTACATTTCCTAGCACCCTCTGCCCCAGTAAGCAACGCTTTGTTCAAGTATCTCCATTGGTAAATCGACCGGTTGAATGAAACGAACTGCCTAGTCAATAGGAAAAAGTCCAATGGCAACACAGGAAGTCAGGAAACACTCAGCAGATCCAGCAGAAATTACTGGGGGGAAAATCAAATGCCTGTATGGAAAGTGTTGTAATTTAGTTTTATTCCAGGTCTAAAAGTGGAAAAACTTAAAGCTTCATACTACTTTACAGCGGCGCCGTTCAGGGTCTGCCAATGTTTCCATTATGAACTGCAATTTTCAGGGGTTTATAACTCAGCCATAAAAATTTGCTTTGGGATGAAACTAGAAATAAAAGCTCCCCACCCAAAAACTAATTCAACTCCCCACACACACACCTTTTTTTTTTTTTTTTTTGAAGGAGAGAGTTAAATTGAATTTGCTTATTTTTAAGACAGGTCAGTCTAAAAAGGAAAAAGATATTTTTTATAACTTTTTGTACTATTACAAAATATAAATAATCTTAGAAGGGTCTGGGGTTATAGTGAATGACATGCAAAATACATGTCAGTATCATTAAGCTGAAAGAGGGCAGAGGGGTCTTTTTTGGTTTGCATTAAAAATGTGGACACCATTCCTAAGAGACAGGCAATAGTTATTCTGTGCAACTTTGCAATGGCAAGGTCTCATCCAGAGTGCTCTACCCATTTTGAGAATCACATGTTAAAAAGGAGTAAACCACAGAAAACCAATACAAATTATACAGACCTACAAAACATAAGGAAAGACTGAAGAGCTTAGACTTTATCTAGGAACAGAATATCAAGCCATAAGTGGCAAGTTTCCCAATTTGAAAAAAAACAACAAAAACATAAGGAGAACGGTGATCAGATGCTTTCCAGGTTCAATTCATAAAATGTAAGAAAAAAAAAAAATTATCTGCGAGAATGAACTTTTAAGTTACATGCCTGCAAATTCTCATGTCAGTGAAGTCATGCAGTGGAATCACCCCCATCTTGGTCTGGTCATATTACTTAGCAAATATTTCTCTTGAGTTCGGATAATTATTTTAAAGTTGGTGGTGAAACACGGCACTCAAATCCAGTTTCCTCAAACATAACGCTCAGATATATACCCTGAAGTTGTATGACCAGCTTAAAACACCGCACATTATCTTTTTTACTCAAGAGAATTTGGAGGGTTTTTCCCTTTGCTTTGTATTTCTAGAGTTTTAAGAGCATATTTTCAGTTTCCCTGCAACCTTCTAACCTTTACCCAAAGAGTTATTCCCTATATAACCAAAGCACCAGTTTTGAATATAATTTAGAAATAAATTTTTTCAGTCTGTTGGGAAAGAATTAAGAGTTTCTTCTGAGATTATTAGCAAGAAATATTTGCTGGCCTCTAGTCCTTTCTGTGGTAGCTTATCACAAAGGCTGGGAGTTTACAGTAATTTCAATACAGTGTAAAAACATTGATTTATAATTTAAAAGATTATGATGCTTTTCAAAGCTTCTGCCTATGTTTTACATTTGGCTGAGGGATCAGCTGACAAAGCATTTTATTTTATGCACATCACATAAATTTTAAATATTGCTGATTCTTTCCTAAAGAGAAGCTTATCTCCAAGTGGTGGCTGAGAAACCGATCATAACCTTCTGCCCCTCTCAAAGGCTTCTGACATTTTCTACTCCACCTTTGGCCCCTCTAAGTATTATGTCTACTGTGAACTTAGGTTGTGAACCCTAGGGTCTTTCCTCTGCAGGTTATTCACCATCTCTGCTGTTCTCCCTTACCCTCTGCAACTGCATCTCATTGGATTGCATCTTGCTTGTACCTCTGATATCTGCTTCCCAAGTACTGACTATCAACTAAAACCAGTATCTTGGCTCAACATATTATATATGCTGCTTTTGATTAAAAAAAAATAATAATAAAAAATGCTGTGCATCTTCATTAATGATATGAAACAAAGGATAAAATCATAGCATCATTTTTCTTTCTAGAAGATCCAATCCTCCAGGACCATGTTTCTCATTCATGCCTCCTGCTATGACGACACTCAGTACACCTCAAGCTGCAACATCAGAACCAAACACACTCAAGACCTAGATGTTTTTCTCTCAGCATCTGGCTTTTGCAGGTTAAGCCCAGCTTACTGCTGACTGAACAGGTAAGATCATAACCTACTCGCAGCTAGCCAACCTAGCAGCATGTTGACAGGCCCATGTTACTCTGATGCTGCCCTGACACATGATACCCTTGTCATCCATATGGCAAACATGCCCCTGTAGGCACAAAAAATCCCTTGAGTGTTTGGCTCCTGCCCCTTCTACACAGGGTCCAAACCACTGCTCTCAGCAAGCAGACATGGAGGGAGCTGTGCTCCAATCTAAAAAATCTAGTCCCTTAGGAAGGGACTAGATGTCTCTTCTCAGATAAGACCAAAGAGAGCTCAGGGTGTGCACCTCAAAACCATTTCAGGGCAAAGTCGACCAAATTGGCTTAAATGATCCGTGATGGCGCAGACAACACTGACAGTTTGGTTTTGCTTTGAAAGGATTCAGGAATCAACTGCCACTAGAGACAGCCTGAGGCATGAGCCACAGTTTTCTTGTAGAAACATGGGGGCCTAAATACAAGATTGCAGACAGACTTGATCCACTCGCTTGGTCAAAAAAGGGCACAAAGCCTGTGTTTCAGCAAACATGACGTCTGAACTTGGATTAACACAGTGAAGAAGTCACACAGAAGGGCAGAGATGATCCCCCTGTTCTTGGTCCTGCTCTGGATGGTGCCCCACAGTCCACACTGCTACCGTACACACACTGCTCCACGCTGCACTGCAGGAGGACAACACACAAGAGTCAGTCCCCCCTAGACTGCTTCCTCTCCACATTATCCCCTTCCCACCAAGATTTTAACAAAACAGACAGCAGACTGTATTAGCTGCACAGAACTCTCCTTTTTCAGTCTGGCACCTGAGGTTCCCTAGACCACATCTCACCTTCAGCTAAGAAAATTTCAAGAGAAATAACAAAATTAAGCAATACTATTATAAGCAGTCCTTGGGTGGGTTACAAGTCAAGCTGCTGATGACTGAGTAAGTTTAATCACCTACAGAGCCCTGTAACCTCCCTGAAATAGCCCACAGTGTTATGAAATGGAATTTGTATGCAGAAAGCAAGAAAACAAACCTTTTAATTTACCAGACTTACAACTGTGATTAAGACAATAATGGTGGGTCAGAATGTTCCCGTTACACCAGCGGATCTATAATTAGCTTGTAACTTTGTTTTTGGGAGAGTAAGAACATCTTTCAGCTTGCCACTGGTCACTGTAGTAACTGCAACACAAGTGCCCTCTCCCATCACGCCACCATTTCACCTACATTTTCCCGAGCCTTAAAAAAAGAAAAAAAATCACCCAGCTGAATTGCCCCTTCAACGTCCTCCTCCACTTGAGGTACTATCCAGGAGAAGCGGCTCCTCAGCTGGCACAGGGTCAAACCTCCAGTTAACTCCACTCATGTCAGGTCTTCAGCTGATGTATATTGGCACAGTTTAACTGGTCCCCAAGGAGCTACACCAATTTACAGAAGGAACTGGCACAGACAACTCCGCTCTACTCCGTATAGCATTAACAGGTCCTCCTAATTATTTATTGAAAGAACATTTTATTTTCCTGCTGTACTCTAAAGCCAAGTCCCTACAAGGTGGTCTCAATCCGGTGCCTGGAGCTGGATGTTAAGCTATTTTTGAATGCCTGCAAGTTTTGTGTGCCACTGTCAGGTAAACTTACCAGGTTTGGCCAGCCAGCCAGAAGTTAAAACACGTTCAAAGCTCTGAATATGATGCTGGGCACAAATCCGAGAGCATGTTTTCTGCCCTTTAATTGTCTCAGCAAGCCAAAACGCAATTTTGACTACAAGAGACATCAGCACACACGGGTATTATACATTAAATCACTGTAACATACTTACTTGTGGTTATACCACTGGAGGCAATCTGACAAAGTAAAATGAGGCCCATCCTTCTTAGCACTTCAGCATCTGATTAAGTACAAAGGGAAAGTTTTTGCGGGGAGTTAAATTTAAACGACTTGAAGTAATTACAGTACAGTAATTTTTCCAGCCCACCTTAACGCACTCACTGCTATGGAGGAGCACTGTATTACACTTTCTGACACTTGTATACATGTTTCACTACAGGAAGGGAACGACACTGATGTCAAATACTACTACATACAGCAATAAATGTAAGTGCACACACAAGCATTTGGTAGACAAGGATCTACGCTAATGTAATCTATTGTGTTAGCCCATTAAAGTTCTAGTGTTAAAAAAGTGATGGCTGAAGTAGCTTTCCCAATACTGCTTCCTGTCAAAGAACACAGACCATCACAACTAACAAAAAAAAAAAGCAGTGTTTTTTTTAAAATTAATTTTTCAAAAATGTATATTCCTATAGTAATAATTTTAATATTGTAAAAGGCAAGGGAAAAAATATTTACCTGTATTTCCCTGTCTTCCATTTATACCCCCTTTTCCCTTTTATCAATTTCCCCTGGTAAAAAGGAAAGAAGTAGAAGAGAAACTGAGACAAAAATCCTCCAAGGAATGAAGAGCCTTTATGGCTTCTGAAAATAAAAAACTCTTTTCCAGCCTGAAGGGAGTAAGAGGAAAAAAAACTTCAGTCAAGCAATTTTTTTTTTTAAAAATAACTAACAAAACAGAAATTGTTGCACTGCATTTTTGCCCCCCTCACCAATACTATCTGCTGTATTTCAAAACCTCATACAATAAGGGCAGCCAGCCTGCAAGTCTGGAAGGGAATTCAGCACATGTTATTGGTGGATGATTTCAACATAGCCACAAGGGGAACGCATTCAAAGATCCATATGTTTGGTTGGCACCAAATCAAGTTCCATTAAATAACACTGTATTCAGCTACACAACAAATTTACTTACCATACATTTCACATGAGAACTAATTTGTTTGATAGGAATATTGCTGATGTTTATATTGGTTTACTGTAATGAAAACAGTATTTTCCAAACTATGAACAAATACATACCAGTAGTTTTACAGTGGCTTAACCAAAGTACTGGTAGTGCTTCAAGAAGGGAATTTATATAATACGTATGTTTCTCAGTGCTGCTCATGCCAAACATAGTAAGAGGGTTCTGCTACGAAGACAGAACTTGCTTGTAACACTGGGAGAGCAGACCTAAGTCTCTGCACAGGCCGTGGGGAGAGCTCTGGAGGCCAGCAGGACTACAGGCAATTCCAGGCTTGACACCTTGCTGTGTCCAAAAACACCTTCAGGAAAATCAAACATGTACGTCCAGTCCTGGTGGAGTGGAGCATGACAGGACACTCTCTCTTCTCATGACACTCTACAGAAATTACGAAGGCAATCACTTACCTGCTCCTTTAGATAAACACCAAACCCTTCAATTTTAGATATAAAAACAAGGACCCTTATATAAAATGCAAAATTTACATACTGTTGCCTATCTGGTCAACAAAGCTGCCAAATGTTTTCACATACAGAAAAACACTGGCAATTGAGTTGTGCTATAAAAACAATAGAACATCCTGAGGATTTCACTTAATAATTCCATGCAGTCTGGCATTAATCAATTGGACATCTTCCGAAAAAATATATTTCCTTAGTGGGGAAAAAAACAGTTCTTCCAAGAAAGTCACCTTCAGTGTTTCACATGTTTATATTTTTGCTTAGAGAAGCATCCTTTTAGGAAAACAATTGAGAAGGAGCCAAGGATGATTTAATGACGCACTTACTGAAACTCCGAAACTGTCATTTTTGTCAGCTTTCGATACACAAAATCTGCCTTGGCACTTGTAATTGTAATATCCATTCTTTTCTTTTCACCAGGACAGTTCTGACTTCTGGTTATGAGTCATGCTAAGTTATAAATACAAATGGAAGCATGGGCCACATTGTTTCCAAAAAATATGTCAACATATTATTAAAAATACTGGTAGTACCATCCTTAATTTTTTTTCCAATTCATTATTGAGGAAATTATTTAAATTAGCACATGCCACTTCACATCACCTTATGTGCTGCAGGTTTCCATAGTACAAAAGTCTCTTCCTGTACAGAGAAAACTGCATGGTTCAAAGTGTAAATCTGATGTGATGTGTAACGGGATCAGGCATTTCTCCACCGGCTGATTGCCCAACAGGAGACAAAACCTACTTCTAAACAAGCTTCCTCTCCCTTCCCAAACCAGTGGGGAAGGAAAGGTGGTAGTCAGACAGGCTCCTGTAAGTCCTAACTGGAAAACACTGTGACACATACTAAAGAAGGGGTTCATCCCATTTCCAAACCCTGAGCTTCTCATTGGGCATTTACTTAGCAGATTTAGACTGCAACTTGTTCAGTGGAAACTGAAAACCATTCATTTCTCTGAAAGGTGCAGGATCAAGGCTTAAGTCAAGATAGGTCTATCAATAAAAGTAATTTAGATTATTGCATAGTAAGAAAAACCCTACTGATGATAATGTAATAGTTCTTGCCCAGAAGGTCATCAATCAGCCATTACTATTTCTGCAGTACAAAGAAAATGAAGGGAAGCTCCGTTTTCTTTTAAGTATAAATGAAGTTTGCTGCCAGAACAGTGTATCACATTAACCTGCAAATTATTCTAACTTACAACTCATAAAGTAGTAAACCCAAAAGAGAGACTTTCCTTAGATATAAGCATACTTTAAATGGGCTAGTGATTAACAATTAAAAATCACAGCCATGAAAAGGAAGGATGGTTGAGCATTCATGGAAGTATTAAATCACAGCCTTTACATTTTTGGCATAATACTGTGACTGAGGTTCATAATTATTTTAGCTGCCCCCCACAAGACCTTGGCTACATTTAGAACTTCACCCCAAACCCTCCAAACTCAAACAAAACATTCTACATAGATCCATCAGTGGAAACCATAGGCCCTAAGGCAGCAGAGATTGTTCACATGCTTGAATATCAATATTTGGCTGAAATGCACTCCAGAAAGGATTTTTTACACTATCAACTATGACAGCAGGTAAACCCTGCAGTCTGATTTAGTTCTGCATATTTTAAAGGCGAAGAATCAGCAAAGTCATGTTTTTATAAATTATGTACTGTATACATGACAGTAACATCTCTTGATGGCTTTTAAAATTCAAACTACAATTTGATGTACTTGATGTCTACCAGTACACATTCTGACTAACACCTTTAATTACAGCAAGAGAGCACAAGCAACCATTTAATTCTACAGTTTTACTATAAGCTTTAGAGTGTTAGACTATTATTCCTTCATGTTGTGTTTAATATAAAACAATAAGCACTTTCAAGAACTCTGAGTAACGTATCCTCCAACTATAACCACCCCCGTGAAGTAGCGGAGAAGTTGTAAGTATACTCCCTGGTCTATTTTGACTGTCTTCACTATGTTTTAAGGCCTAGGCTACAAAGTCTCATTGGCTTTGTTCTCAGGAATGTAGCTTCCTTGTCACTAGCAATTAATGGTTTTCAAGAATAATGTTTAATATTCATCACACAACTGGTTTTGAGAACTTAATAAGAAGCAACCAACTTGTGCTTGCATTTTCAAAGGAGCCTAGAGATTTAAACAATGAACCCAACAAAAGATTTCAGGTGCCTCCTCACCAAAGCAGTTTCTACAGCCCTCACATGCTAAACAAAGAATGGAATTTCTGTACTTCAAACTCATCTCGGGAGGTTAGCTAAGATGGTCAGGCTCACTCCTGTGCCCTGGGGAATAAGGGGCCTTCCTTGATCCATGCCACTGGCTCTTCTAAATCTTTTTTTTTTTTCTTTTTTACTCTAACTGTTCAGTAAACACAGCGCTCACCCAAGACACAGCAAACAGGCTCATTTCTCACCTCTGCCTGAGAGCGTGCAGGTTGGTATCCCACACCCACAGGCAGTTACTCAAACCAGTGATCAGTAAACTGATGCAGGATGCTCTATCTTCTCTACTTCCAACTGCAACGGTTGAACAATGGAGAACAGGCACAACTCTTTTGCAGATACTCACCTAAACTAGGGAAAATCTGGAATACCTTCTCTGTTCTAATGAATACAATCTATACTAAAAAGATATTAGACAAGTTGACTATGTAGCTAACATTTTAAGGCCTGGCACACAGGTGAACATGCTCAGATGGGCAGAGGAATTAAATCCAGGTGTCTCACATCTTTAGCTAACACTAGCCCCAAAATCTGTACTAGTACAAAATGGGGGCGGGAAAATCACGGCCTGTTCCTTCTGGCTCTCATTTGTAAATACAAATATTCTCACTTACAGCTTTGTAGTGGAAAAGTACTTGTCTCCCACACGCTGGACAAGTGCTACTGATCAGCTGGTAACTAAGACATGAACAGGATGCTGTTAAATCCCATTGCAGTGTATAGAGAAACATTTGAGCAGACAATCTGGTATTGAAAATAGAACTCCCTGCTTCCGTTTCTTCTAGGTAAGGATATCAAATTCCCACAATGGAAGGGGGCTTGGAAAACAAACAAACAAACAAAAGTAGGAAACTATATCAATTGGTAATTGTGTTATTTCCTTTCTCTAAAGCACCTTTAACCAGCTGCATCACAAATCAAGGTTGACTCAAGCTGGAAAACTCATGGATTAGGTTTTTCTTCTAAGACCTCATAAACAACCTTCTCAGCTGTACTAGAATGTGTGTCAATTGGGAAGTAAACTCCTATTGATTTCGTCCATCTATGTTTAACAAATTTCATTCTAACATCGTCCACTAGGTTCACATTTCTGTATTTTGCCATCTGGATCTCATCTTTATAAATACAAGTTACATTCACCCACTTGGCTCACTTCACGTGTAGAGACTTGTTAAATGGCTTTAGAGATGATTTACTAAAAAAGCTAGAGTTAAAGATTTAACATGAAAATAGATTAATTTAAGTACAGAACTTCTTACCTTAATGTCAAAGTTATGTTATGAATGACTTCTGGCTTCCCACATTGATCAGCTGATTTCTACCTTACTCTCATTTGTTCTCTGGCTCTATACATCTGTACTAGCACATAAATTACTCAGAAGGCACCCAGGTTCACAGCAACAATTTAGTCACAGATTTCAAACAGCTGAAGTACAAATGTGTAATATCAGAAAATTAGAAAGGAAAAAAAAAGAGAGTCCAAACACTAGTGCTATGTTTCTGAAGCAGTATGGAACACACTAACTGAGCCCAAGATAATGAAAGTTTAATTTAAACTAGTTTTCTTTGGTTTACTGACTTGTGTTTTTCAACAAAACAGTACCAAGCTCCAAAGCAACAGCAATCTGAATGGATTTACCCACTTAGTTATTTCAGTTATATTTTCAAATGATATTTCAAGTTTGTACTTAAATGCAAAACTCTTCTCAGTTTGAAAGAAAAAAACCAACCAATAAACTGACCTTGAAAGAGTTACAGTAGGAATACAAACAGCATACCAACTAATTGCACCTGCCTCCTCCGGGTCAGCACAGCACAGAGCTGTCGCCTTTCTGGCTCATATCTTCCGTTCTCAAGAGATACAGATCCATGCTTGGCATTGAAATTTTGCAATTTATTCCTCAAAATGATGTACAGGACTGTATGTTTAAATATGCTTTTTCTCCTTCAATGTGTAAGAGAGAAACAGGAGGAAGCCTATGTACAAGAAAAAACCCCAGAGCCCTGAGCTTGCTCCTCCTACAAGGATGTGGCATCTATATCCTTAACACCTTCACATGATATGTAAACATCCCTAAAGGTCTCAGGAGTGAAAGATTAGGGATGAATGAAAGCAGTTGCATTCTCTTCATCTAAATCTAGACAGAACTGACAAGACATAACACCAGTTCAGGACTCTACGCCCTGATACCTGCTGCCGTAACTCTGTCCCAACAACATGCCACTAGTTATTGAAAAAGGAACTCCTGATCCTTAAAGATTCTACAAAGTACTTCATACTTCACCCAGCAATTAAAAGGTACATCCTGGAGCTGTATTGCCATAAGCATTGTCGAACTGCCCTTTCAGCAAATGAACCCCTACCCTGTGCTCCAGTATCAATTTGAAAATGAATGTTTTTTAAGTGTAGTAAAAAGGAGTCAGTCAAAAATCTATCTGGATAACTTCTGAAACATGCTGTCAAGCAGTTGGGCTAATTTTGACTATTAAAGTTTTCATTTGACTAGAGATCTAACAGCAGGCCCACTGTCTTCAAGAACT
This sequence comes from Calidris pugnax, assembly GCF_001431845.1. Lineage (NCBI taxonomy): Eukaryota > Metazoa > Chordata > Aves > Charadriiformes > Scolopacidae > Calidris > Calidris pugnax. The sequence goes on from NW_015090922.1 coordinate 4,074,895, forward strand.
AATATTGCCTCTGGCTGCTTCTCAATACCAACCAGCAGTCCAACTTTTTCTGGGCTAAACTTCAATCTCTTTGTCCAACTCGAGCTAGGCACCAGCTGGGACACAGAGCCACACCATCCTCAGCAAACGGGCTAGGCGAATCACACTGTCATCACTGTAGCTACCTGCAGACTGAAGGAAAACTCAAATAGAGACGTTATCTAACATCACAAAAGTGACCCAAAACTCTAGAGATTTTGGACCCCTTTACAGCATGTATCTAACAGATTTGCAATCTCATGTCACAATTAGTTGGCATCTCACTCACAAGCTGAGGAAGATCGAAGAAAACAGATGCAAAATGGGGGCTTCACTGTTCTCTGAGAATGTCATAAAACACAGACCTTTGTAATTGCTTCTCAGCCTATATCAGGGGAACAAAAACAAACTCTGTATCCACTGCATTTGCAATTATTGAGACTGCAAAAACAATCAAAAGAACTGGGTTTGGCTTGGTAATAATTTCTATTCCCTCCATGATCTTATTTCAACTGTTATGTGCTATTCTCTGACCTTGTTAAAAGCCACCTTGCCAGAAGCCCACCACTTCCTCATCTGAATGCACTTGTCACCAAAATGAATTACTACCTTGCATTAGTGGTTCAAATAGCCTGATAGGAACTGCAGGAAGAGCAGAAGATGGTGCAAAACTCAAAATGATGTACTATCGATAAAACACTAGAACTCCACTTGTCAAGGACTGTAATTAGAGTTGGGCCAAGGCAATGTTAGCTCAGCTGCCTCTGAACACACCTGTTTCAATTTAATTTGTAGTAATTAGGAAGCCTAGGGCACCAGGAAAAAATGCTTTTCAGTTACTGTTTCAAATAGCTGAGTTTTCAAGTGCCATTTAAAATCCTGTTTTTCAGAACAGACTGCTGACTTGTTAATGCTAGCAAAATGAAATAAAGCAAAATATTTTTAGCAGCAGGAAGTTGTTACTTGCTACTGCCAATTACATGCCTTGTACTTGAACAGTGAAATTTTTTCCCCTTTGCTTATTCTTCAAGATAGGTAGAAGCTGGCTCAAGTCTCGGTGCATGAGGATTCGAGCAGAACTTAGTCCCCTGGAGTTGGCCGACACTTCTGGAGCCATAGCCAACACTGGCAGCAATCTGCTGTGACAGAGCAAACAACAGTGTCCTAGATCCACTCTTCAGAAAAGGGGGAAGGAGAAGATTAAGCAAGAGACTTGGATCTATTGACTTTGGCAGAAGACTGAATACCTTGTCATGCTAATAAAATTACTGAATTTGGGGAGGAGAATATGGGACAGAGGGGGGAAAACAAAAAAACCCATTAAAATTACATAAGAAGAGATATTTATACTCTGAGTTAATTTATCAAACTGACACAGAGATGAATCATCCACCATTAAAATAATGGGATACAAGTTTTCTTTATATCACAATCATTATTTACAACTCTCAAAAATTCACAGAGGAGTCAAGTATCCTCATCTTTTAATTTAAAATGTGATCTTGAATGCCAAAGAAAACTGTTGGCAAAAATAAGTTTCTACAGGAAAAGTGCCCAAGAAATGATTTCTTCAAAACAGGATAGATCTTAACAATCATGATGGCACTCTTCCTTTTTTTTTTTTTTTTTTTTTTAACACCACCATGTTACCTGAGGTTGAAAATATCTGAGTTGTACTCATCCATGATTTTCCTTTCACTCTGATGTAGCTACCACTAGATACACCAGAGTTTACAGTGGAGAAATTGTTGGGCTTCACGTAAAGCCTGGCTACAGTAAGAAAGCGTGGTTGTGGCAGTCTGGATGTTTTTTTTTTTTTTTTTTTAAACCTACACTATAAAGCATAGAGGGCTCAAGCAACTCACATAAAGCTAGATCTCTGAGTAACAAAACAATGAGGATGGGTAATAACAAAAGCCTGTGGTATAGCTAGACACAGGTGCTTATGACTTTTCAAAATATAACACAAACCTCAGTTCATTTTGAGGTGACGTACAACTCTGCTTTGATGCAAGTTCATTCCCACGTGCTAAGAATCCAATTGAAGCCAACACAGCTCCTCTCTGTGAACTAACTTGAACATATGCATGTATTTCTAAAAGTAAAAGTTCATTGTTTTAATGATTGGCCTTTTTCTGCTGCAATGCTGTTAGAAAGACAACCTTACCACTGAATATTTTTCCATCTCTAAGCACACACCAAAACCAAAAGCTTCCTGAATGCTGTTTTCATTATTTAGGAATGTTTTTAATATTTATCAGTCATTATTTTCCATAGATTGAAGTGGGTGTGTATTTAAAAACTGGACAAGAAAACAGAAAAAGAAATCCATATGATAAAATCAGTATTAATAGTCAGCACCATCATTTCACCACTTAACTGAACTTTATGGAATATAACAGCCTCTACCTGAAGCTGTGCTTTTATAATGTATATGGGACACCCATATACATGCCATACATGACCTTAAAACCATAAAAATCAGAAAATATATGAAAGCTGCATCTTCTTTTATTCATTTGTCTTTGCTACTTCAACAGGCAATTTCTTTATAATCCAAGTTTTTAGCTTTTCTATTTCAGTTCTGCTTAACTCATGATTAAGGTTTGGAAAAGTATGAAGTGACGTTGGTACTCCCAGTGACTTTAACATCTTGTTGGTCTCTTCACCCCATGAGTAGAGAACTAGTTCATCAGCAGTTCCATGACACTGAAATAATTCTGGAAGAACACTTTCATTTCTTTTCAAAGCCTAGATGGATAAGAAACACTGTCAGACACATCACTAAAAATTTTAAAGCAATAGTTACTATTACATGGTGACAATTTACATAACATTTCATTTTTTAACCTCCATTTCTGTGGTCATATTGTACTATCTCTACGAAAGCAAACAAGGAAATATTGGAAAAAGGCCTGCACTTCAAATTCCAGTGTGCAAACTCTTGACAAATGATAGGGTTTACTTTAAGGTCTATATCCCTCTCTAAACAGGAGAAATAGAAAAAATTCATGACAGTAGATGGAGCCCATGAGTATTATAATTCATCACAAACTTTCAAAGAATAGTTACACTTACATTGATTCTCTAACAACTAAGGACAACTTGCAAAGTATTTAATTTGTTAATCTGCCTTCTATGCTGACTTTGAATAATTGTACTGTCTGTACAAAAAAGCAACCAAACAACATGTAAGGACAACTTTAAAGCCTCACTTCCCTACTACTCTGCTTATCTATTTCTAGAAAATATCATAACTTTAGAATATTAATCAACTGCCTCAGATTAATAAAAATGCTATACTCAGTTTTGATTATCATTTTTTCCTTTTACCTAAGCAGTTCTTCTGTAAGGTCTACCACACACTCACCTGGTAAACAGCAGAGTCTTTATTGAGAAAACTAGACAAAGCGAAAACTCCTGGCAGATCTTGATGAAACCTATATGCTAAATGCATTGCCATTCCACCTCCCATCGAAAAGCCTCCTTGGATGCAAAAACAACAACAAAAAAAAGAAACAAAGACTCAATTTTGCTATTTATCTTTGTAACCCAGAGTCCAATTTATTTTTATCTTCAGACTTGTTTCTTTTATATACAACGCAATCAAAAAACATCTTGAAGAACATAAAGGTTACAATGATCTTAAATCAAAGCATCATTCAATTAAGAAGTTGCATAGCTACGTATTGCTGAAGATTGATCAGAGAGAGGAGAAAAAAAAAAAATAATCAACCACAATGCCATTAATTTAGAAGCCATTTGTGTATGGTCCCTACCAGGTAGCTGAACACTGTGACCAGATATTCTGTGATGTTAACAAAGTAAAACTCTATGAAGAGATAATTCTCACTGCTTTTTTATTCAACTTATTTTTCCCTCTAAGCTACCAGCATTCACACGTGAAAGATCTGTAGCACTCTTCTACAAAACCAGTGAACATTCACCACATTAGACTGGTACACAGACGCACAGAAGTTGAGTGCTTTTTTGTTGGTACACCTTAGGATATGTAACAAATAGGGAAAAATTGCAATGTACCCCACCTGAGCTCTAACAGGATCTCTTTTGTGTGCCATATGTCTCTTCAGCCGCACTAATTCCTTACACAAGATAATTCCTCAGGGATGACTTTTACATGACAAATGCTCATTCATTAGGAAAGAAATCCAGATCACCACATTACTTCACAAGGACATAGCACATAGATTATTATATTGGCTGTATCCAGATAGTGACTACGGTGAAGAATGACTGGCTGCCGAAATATCTTCTAGCACAGAGATGGCAACCAGAAGAAAGGATAGGACTGCAGGTCTAATTAGAGCAGTGTTAGCATCCAGAGTACTGGTGATAGAATTGGTTTGTGCCAGGTAGTTAACTGGTGTTAATTAGCTGCAAAATTCTGAGCCCAGACCTTTTCACACATGAGACATGAAATTAGGGACTGAAAAAGAAATGCACAAATAGTAGACAAAATACAAACCATTTCAGATTGTTATAATTTTTAAGTAATTAAAATGAGATTCCAGAATGGGAACAGTTCTTTTTCAAGGGCTCCCAGGTAAGCCCTCTGGGGCTGACTTTTATGCTACACCGAAGTTTGACATGGGTGCTAAACAAAACCCAGCCAGGAAGCAGTGCCCCTGTAGCATCGAACCTGAGCCCAGTGACATCCTACAACTTTCCTACTTCACTGGATCCTGGGACCACAGAGGAAATCTCTGGCGCGCACAAGCTCAGAGGCAGAAAATTATGCACTTCATAAATATCAACTGGGTCACGGTGAGACTGTTCCTAACGGGGCATCCTCTTCCAGCATGTTTATCTGCAAGTCCCAGCAGGTCAGAGGCCCTTCTAGCTCACACTCCATCCCACGTTATGACTGCAGGATTTGGCCAGATCTGTGTAGGAAATTTTCCTGAAAACACTAGATGAGCCCAGACATGAAGTGTTTTCCTTCTTTCTCCCTCACAACATTATTTTTTGTTTTCTGATGAATTTCTGATCATAATTTCTACTGAACTTCTAATTCTTCTTTCTACTTATTGTAACCTTGTAGTCTTAAGAGATGATTATGGCCAAAAGCGGTAACTGTAAGCTTTGCTTTCCCATTTCAAACATAGTGCTTGATTGAATTAGGAGAGCTGTGTCCTCAAACTAGGAGATACACCTGGGATCCCCCTTGCTATGCATCTGGGGGGCTGATAATACCCTGATATTTATCTTTGGTAAATAAAGCCAGGACCTGCAATTGACCTATGAATTGATCTTTAACCAGTTCAAAGTGAAAGGCAGTATGTCAAAGTGCCCAGTGGCAGTTCAGAACCAAAAGTAGTTAAGGAAAAGCAGGAATGAACGTGGGCAAACAAGTTCAGAGCACACCTTAAAAACTCACACCACTCACATCACCTGAAATTTTGAATAAACTTGTCTTCATAAAAAATAAAAATATTGAAAATACTAATGCAAGTCTTTCATCTGCATCACTATTTCCTACCAGACATGTTCTCATCACATGTAAGAGAATTCTACAGTGAAAGAAAAAAAATATATTGCACAGGTGTCATTGTAATCACAAAAATTCAACACTATTGACCCCACATTCACGGAGAGAGAGATACAGCCTTCTAAGAAAGTATATAACATCCAACAGCTACACAAAGTTACTATGTAAACACCAACATCTTGTGCTAAAGTTTCCTTTATTCTCTTCTGTGGAATCTGATCACTTACTTATTTGTTTCCTTTTGATCTTTCTGAATAATGCTGCCATCATCCCCAAACCCAAAAAGCAACAGTTATATTCAAAGACACCATTTTGCATTTGTTTACAAATAAATACAGATATACTTTGTGCACATACAAAATGAAGTCCATTTTAAGGATTTTAGAATACAGGAAAAAAGCTGCATTGAAAACTCATTACTAGTTTGTAAGTGATTTAATCTAAAATTTTGTACCCAGTTAGTCACAATCTGGCAACACTATCTGCAATTACTCACCAGCAGTCTTTGACAATGCAGTCACCTTCTGTTTAAAAGAATATTAGGTAATGGTTCTTTTATGTGGCTCATACTACTATGAGAAAATGTAATACAAAGGACTTGTTCTTTGAATTCAGTACCACAACAATCTCTAAGTAAACGCTGTATAGTAAATGCTTCAGGAACAATTTGAATAAGCATTTGTAGTTGGACACAAATTTTGTCGATTACAAGAAATATTTCACTATAAGTGTAAATTTTACATAACACATAAAAGACTTGCTCAGACAAGAACTTTTATAAGAATTCAAGTTTTGGATTAAGGAAAAATTAGAGGCAGGTATGGCTATTACACAAAACAAATGTACGAAGCAACAGCCAGAATGTAGGCAAAACACAAAAGAAAAGCACAAGTATGCTTATGTACACCAATGATTTCAGCATAAAGAATATGTAAACCTCACAACATTGCTAAGCAGATTGTGTTATGAGTGTTAAATTCAAGATCAAAAATGACACAGCAACATTTCAACCTTAGATGGGCTGAACAAAGCAAGCCCTTTCCTTGAGAAAAATCTACATTCAACAAGTACAACGGGTGTGCATAGAAGTTCAGAATTTTCCAATAGGTTTCACAGAAAAAGTACCTTCTTTTTCCATTTTCCACTAAATTTCTATTTTTAAAGAGATCTATGAATAATGGTTCAAAACAGTTAAAGTGTGTTGGTGCTAAAATGCTCAGGTTACAAGTTCAGGAAAGCACCTATTTGTATGAACTTTCCTGCCTTACAAAGGTGGTTTATGCAGAGGCTAAAAGGTAAGCACATATAAACCAAGCTCAATTAAGTAAAGCACTTTTCTTTCAGTTAGAAAGAAACTTCACTCAAGTACGCACTTATGACCTCAAATCTGCTTCTGTGTTGTGCTGGTTTCTAGGCAATACCCCTTTTGCAGAGAGAAGAAAGCTGCTTCTAACTTTGCTAGTTGAGAAAGTTCGGCTGAAATCACAGGACCATCACACTTCCAAATTAAAGAATCTGAATCGGAAGAAAACTCCCATGCAATACTTACTAAAACCAAAACATTCTTTGCTGGAGTATCATCTGTAACTATGTTAAGGTAATCCCAGCCATACGGTGACGTAACACAGAGTGAACAGAGACTGAATTTCTCATATGTAATCTAATTCTGCTTGAATAAAATAGAAACCCTCATCACAGCTGCCATTTTTCAGTGATAAAACCTTCTTTCCAGACCTTTTAAATGGCCTTTGGAGCCTTTTAAACATCAAAGTGTTCATATAAAACCTTGAGCTCACTTCTGCTAAAGATCTTGATTTATATTAATTTGCTCCTCATTTGTATCCATCTGAAATGATGATGACACTTCAACATTGTACGGAATTCAGGAAACCAAGTATTTACCTACTGTCAACTTCAGCTTTATTCATTTCTTTGTATTTGGTCTAACAACATTTGGGTTTTTACCTCAGAAAATGACTGACTTTATTATCTAGCACAAAGGTCTCTTTATTTAGTCTCTCTTGTGTCCTGTATACATGAGAGAATGCTAAAAACTCTGCCTTCTCCCCCACACTCCAGTGCCTGCAATGATCCGTTTCTGAGTTCAGAAAGCTCTTTAGGTTTTCATTCTTTACAGAAAAAAACACCTCTCCAACAAACACAGATTTGACATTGACAATTGCTTCCTTAGTCATATAGATCCGACTGCAAAATGCCTTAATCAGTTTGTTATAGATAATGATTATGGACTTAGGAAACAACCAATGAGATCACTTTTTCAGTCTTTCCAGTATAATTTTAAGACACTATCAAAGCTGTTTTCCACACTCGAAATCACAGCCATAGGAAACAAACTTTAGTTATTAATCATGTTTAGTGCATGAATTCTGCGATGTGCATGGAGTACAGATCTTCTGCTGCTTGCAGAGCTGTTCTTGCATGAATTTGAGTGGCAGAGGTAGAAACTGCTTTGTTACAGCACAGAACCAAAAAGTGGAAGAGGAGAAGCTAAGCCCCAGACTTTGAGAAGGATTAGGACTTGAGTTTAGGGGCGGGTTTTGGGGTGTTTATTTTAACCAGCATTTCTTTGCTAGTGTGTCTCTAGTAGTTCTTCATTTTCCCTGTATTTCTTCAGATTTGTCAGTACAGCTCGGGTAACAGTGGCTAGAGATGAATGCTACAGTGTACAGTGCCTGTGCCAGAACAGTGCAAGGAGAGACAAGTACTCTAATATTGTATAAGGCTACACCAGCACAGTTAGAAACTGTCTGCCCATTCTGTTATCATCACTATATATTACATACCCTTGTCTCATTTTCTTTCCATTCTCCCAGCATTTTTCCTTCTCAATTTCTCCTTTCTTTAGATATTTCAACTTAGAGTTATTTTAATTAATTTGTTATCAGGAATTTTTACCTGAAGTTACGTTTCAGTTTACTTTCCCCTCTCTCTAGGGACTTTCTGTGATTTACCTTCTATTAATGGTAACAGGAAAACCTTGTTCTACACATCATCTGCAAAGAAGCTGACTTTCTGTTTTGACGTTCCTTTTTCATCCATGAATGGAAGCATTATATACATTTAACAGTGTTCATATACGAATATCAGTGAAGAGAACAAATGCCAGTGGAACAGCAAATTCCCTTCTCCACAGAACTCCCTGAACACTGCTCCTGTGTAAGCGCTCAAACATGTACTTTGTCTCAAGTGAATTTTCTCACAGCAGTGATTTTCTCCTTTTACTCTGTTCATGAAACTTCACTAAACACTAACCTTACACACTAGCAGAACTGCAATGAATGGTTTCCACCTTTGATAGCCTTTTTATTCTGTTTGTTACTCAGTAACTGAGAGTCTTTACAAGAACAAAGGCAACTTCCCTTGACTGGTTCAGTCACTTCCTCCTGCTCGGAAAATGAACCAATTTGCTATCCAACTTTCTCACTAGCCAAAACACATTTTGAAATGAATATTTATATGGTACAAGTTTTACCGCTTTCTTGTAAAAACAAGTATACAATAGTTTCTAATGTACCAACTCACAGTAAAACCAGAACCAGTTACGGTTTTATTTTCAACTGATGAGGGTAGTAGAGGGGAACCCAACACTGTACCTAAGGAATCGTAATTTTTAGCACTTGAAGGAAAATATAATCCATGAAAAGTCTCAAATCAATTTCTATTAAGATGGTACTCTATCAAATATATGGCTTGCTTTCTTTACCTACCGTGTTTTCTTGGTTGTTTCTGAGGATGACAGCAGAGCTGCTGCAACACTTACCTCTCAATTTAAAGGCAGCATAACTGCACAACATGGAAAAAGGAAGAGAATAACCTACTCTTTATGCTCATGGTATTAATGATTTTGAACCAAACCACAGAAAAGAAACCCAAAAACAGGCACTCTAAAGCAAAGAATAGTGAAGCACAGGAACAGGTTGCCTTGGAAAGCTGTGAAGCTTTCATTACTTGAGATATTTTAAAACAAGTCAGAAAAGCAATGGTAAGGGTTTGCCTAAATAGAGCTGAACCTGCACTGAAACATGAAGATGGATTAGTGAACGCCGTTAAGCCTAACTCTTCTGTGATCTTATGCGCATGACTGTGAAGAAAGTACAGGTCAATGTGCACGCTGTGGCACGTCTGCACATGACTCTCAAGCATTCTAGAAGTCTGTTTAATTTTGCACAGAATTCGAGCAATTATTAAAGATGAATAAGCACATGTTTTCAAGAGTTTCTACCGAGGCTGAAAAGATGAGAATTCGAATCACTTCATAATTCTTTTCCTCCCAAAGCCATTATCTGATGATTATATATGATGACAATATCATGATTAAATTATTTTTGGTTTTATTGCTGTGAGCGTTCTGTACTCCTAATCCTCACTATCATTTGCTAAACCTGTCATTCACCATGCAGATTGAAACTAAGAATATGCCACATTTCAAAAACTCTTGTCTCTAGATAGATTAATATGGACATTGTCAAGAGCCAGGAAACAAAGTGAAAAGTGGTGGATCCTACTCTCTGATTAAAATTATTACCATTTTACCTCCTATTGAGTGATTTATAAAGGAAACAGAAACATTCATTTGTTAATGTCTCTTGCTTGTGCAACAGGAAATAAAAAGTTTCATAGAGACCCAAAAGAAAAATAAATGGCCAGTTCAGGTGCAAACAAGAGTTTTCCCTGAAGTACAAATGCAATGCAAATTTACATTGACGCACTGAAAATTAATAAAATGTTTGTTGGTATTATGAGGGAGTTGAACTAACAGCATAATTTAGATATACCACAAAGTCACGTAATGGGTGGTACAGAAAGAGAAATCTCATTTGAATTGCAGTGAAAAATAGCAATATAAAACCATTAATTTACTCTGTGAGAGCAAGGTAGTAAGTGCCTCTAAACAAAAGACAACGATTTCCTAATAAAGACAGAAGATACAAGATGAGTGACAGCAAAAGGCTTACAAGCCAAAGACACAAAATACCAAGATTGTAGGTGAAGTAGTTTGCCCAACAATTATTGTTGATTTTTTTTATCTTCCTGTATTTATAGAATCATCTTTCTCTGCAATGTCGAAGCCAAGATATTTCCTCTCCATCCCATTCTCACATACACTGAGAGAGATGGAAATGCTAATATTTACAAGAAGCACACAGCTTTCATGTTACTTCCACCATGGTTCAGTAGCTATGTAAGTCTAGCAATAAACAAAAAGTGGTTGTGTGTCTTGTGTTATTGTTACAATACAAGGGGTCAGGAATCATGTATGTATTTCTTGGCACACAGTCAAATCTACAGGACTGTTATGGAAAGTTTATTTTTGCTGGCTGCTTAAACAAGTGACTACAGGTGGCAGAGACCAACGTGCTTGGATTAGCATTTCTGCACTACACAAAAAGTGACCTCTAGAAGTAGGAAAGTAGCACTAAATTAAGAGGGGAAAAAAAGAAAACAAAAGGACTGTCTTTCACTGAAGTGTAGTTGACTAAATTAAGCACTATCGAAATGCTCCAAATGTGAAGTGAGCATTTCTTTCAAGACCTTCTAACATATTCTTGAATAAGATTGTCAAAATCTTTGACAATTTCCACCTAAGAGGAGTTATTTTATAGTGCACAATCACTATGGAAGCAGTTAAAAAAATATCACAAAACCAAACACAAGAAAACAAAACAAAGCAGACCCACCACCACCTGAAAAACCAACTCAGCTTTAAATAGAAAAAGAAATGATTGTCCCACATTTTAAACTGTGGTTATTTGCTTGTTTAGTAATGAATTCAGGCATTTATACAGAAGGAATGCATCCAGTTTTTAGGAAGGGATGCTATCAAAGCTCTAAGTGTCAGAATATGACTAATTTTATCACCCTCTTTTATCTCCAAAGTCAATATAAACCTACTTGCAGGATTATTTGCAAGAATTGCTTTAGCCACAAAGGCCAGTATGAGTAACTCTACAAGAATGTTTGGCTAAAAAGTGAATTATCAAATTCTGGGGATAATTATTTTTTAATAATTATACATCGCAGTCAGTCTCCTTTCCTTCCTCTTCCAAGGTCAGGGGAACTAAACCTTAATAAACCAGAGTCTACTTCCTTCAAAAAAATTCTGTATTATTAGGAAAGCAACTCATGAAACTGTCAGGAAATGGGAATGGATAGATGAGCTGGGTACTGCTGAGTGCTGGTTGTTACACTAAATGGATATGGAGGTTTTAATAATAATTTTCTGGAGGTAAATAAAGTCTTAAGTAATTTAATTCTTATAGAAGTAGATACATAGAGCAGTTGTTAAAAACAAGGCTGCACCAATATTTTTCTTGATAAAGAAAAAGGGGAGTGGCATTGCACAACCAGGACTTCATTCCCAGCTTCAGAGTTCTGCCCTACAAGCAGCCACTTGTGGATTTCAGAACTAACTGTGCTACTGAAACAAACAGCGCAGGCTATAATTTCTTTCAGAACAAATGATCTTACTGTACCCACAATATTGAGCCTTGTGGAAAGTCTGAATAGGTCCAGAAGGAGAATCATCCCCCAGAACACCAGGTGTTTGGCTTCTCATTTTCCACTGCTTGAGAGCCTGCTCCTGCTTCCCCTCTCTTCCCACTTGCTCTCCTTTGCACAGTGCTCCCTCAGATCTTGCCTTCTTATCCCACACCTCTGAGCTGTCAGCAGCTACCCACCTTCCTGCTTGCCTAACACCTCTCTCGCCCTCATCTAACAATATCTGACACTCATCCTCAGCCTGTAATTTCTAGTCTGCTATTCCATGTAAAACCATAACCTTCAATCTTGTTGCTCTCCTCATACTAATTTTGTTTTCTTTCCACTCATTAAAACTCCCACTCATTACAAAATAGACAGCCCCACAACCCATTTCTCCTTAACTCTTTAACAACCATCTCATTCCCTGTAATTCCTTCTTCACACAACTGCTCTGCTCTGTTGGCTCCTGTGACCTACCTGAAAAGGCCCCCACTGCCCTTTACAGACTCCCAAGTCCTCCAGTCTCTTCTCTCAACTATTTTGTCTCTATTTTCCATAAGATACACACCAGTATTCCCATTACGGTTCTGTAACACAACTCAACATCTCTGAAGGCACTGGGGAAATATTCATAGCAACATTTCACGGTGGTTTCCTCTGCTATAATAGTCTTATTTTACCCTTCGCCTCAAGAAGGCTGCCTCCTCAATTCTATCACACCAGCACTCACAAATCTGCTGTCTGCTCCCTATCCATTACCTCAAACCTTCTCTTCTTGTACCAGATGGATATTCTTGACTTTTTCAAAGAAAAATCTAAAAACATCTGACTGGACTAAGTTCTTAAGACATTCTAAGCAGGTGACCTATCTTACATTATCTCCTGCACATCAATCTTTCCCAAACTTGGAAAAATTTAAGGCCACTCATTTCTTCTTTTCCAGTGAACATTACCATTTGGCGCAGACATACTGACTATACATTCATAACCAAACCTTGGCTTCATATTGCCTTTCAATCAAAAACGTTATAAAGCTGCCAGGTACCTTTAGAGATTTTCTGTTTTCTGGTAAGAAACAATGCCAGAAGATGGGCAATTATTTGCACAAAGTTGCATGTAAAACAACTAAGAATGCCACGTATTGCTGACTCAGACTGACACTAAACCCAGCCTTTATGCACAAAAACCTTAAAGAACTGTTAACCTTCATTCTCCAACGTATCATACACTGGTTAATCATCAAAAACAGTGCAGAGAAGGCACAAAGTTCTTGTGGAAGTACACTTAAGCTAGTGCAGGCACAAGAGATGCAATTAATTTTCCACTAGTGAATTTCTTACGCATCCACACGGTTTCCCTTTTGCACTTTGGAGGCAGCTAATTCATTGCTGCCTTATTTTGCTTGTTGCATGTATGTTACATACAACCGTAAGGATGTATGCACATAGTCTCTGCCAAAGAGGCAAGAAAACAGTGCCTTACTCTAGAAGCCTGAAATCAAAGCTTTCAAGAGTGAAAAAGTAAGTATAATTATTTCTAATTTGCAGATGAGGAATGCAAATACACAGAGATGGGGACTTCCAAAGAATCTATGGGCTGAAACAATTGGTGCATACCAACTGCCTTATTCTGCTTATGGCTTGTAAAGCAACTTTTACACTCTGCAGTTTCACTAGATCTAATTTTGAAGGCTACAGAAAAAGGAGAAAAGCCTAGTAGCAAGTTGGATCTGTACACAGAACACATCCCAGCTCACCCTACAGAAAAGCACCTGCGCTTCTTCAGCTGTTTCCAAGCCAGCAGGTATAACACGGGAAAGACAGATGAAAGAGACTGTGCTGACAGCCATCCAAAACAATGCATTCTGCAGCCAGGGCGATGAGCCAGAAAGGGAAAGCAAACAGAGGCTTTCAAAGAGCAACATGGGGCTGGACCAAGAAAACACGTAGGCTGCATGGTAGTGGCTCCACCACACGGGATTTTGTTGGCTCGACTCAGCTGGCCATAAATGTATAAATTCACACATTAAGAGTTTCCCCCCTACCCCACAACCTGAAATAGTTTGTGGTCTAGGTATAGGAGAGGGAACCAAAGACGTGTGAATTCTCATTCCTTCTCTGACACAGGCTACTCCATTCCCTCAACTCCAGTGCCTTAAAATCCCACTACCTGTTTCACATAAGTACTGTGACAGTCGCTGGAAATTTGTGGAAATTAAGAGGGACAGGAAGACAGACACATAAGAATTATGACAGCTAATACTTCATTTGCTACCAAGTGTTAAGCTTTAGCGATGTGTAATGTGAATTTTTTCCCCATGAATTAACTTAATCCAAAATGATTAGAAGAGTAAGGAAAAGCTCATGATTATTTATATGTTACATCTCCACTCTCTAAAATACAAGTCATTTTGGGAAAGCATGTTTTTCCATCCTCAAAAGGGGTTAAAAGGAAATCAGAAAGCTATGCACTTTTTAAAGTAAGTAATTGCCCATTCTGTACTTTAAATAACAATTACAAATTACTTTTTACAATAAAAACAGTTTTAAGGTACATTTTGCTTGCAGTTAGCCACATTTCCCACCTGATACAGGTTTAAACAGTGATTTAATATTCTTGAGGACTGGCTACTGAAGGGATGTTCAGCAGTTATGCAAGGCACGCTCCTGAGCTTTTAGGATGGAGATAATCTCTTAAGAATTTTAAAAAAAAAAAAAAAGCACACTAAAAAGAAGTCTTTCTTACCTATTAGTATCCTATTTTTTGCAATGCCATTTTTAATCTCATCGTTGATCAAGTCTGTAAGTCTTCGGCACATAGAATCAATACTTTCAATATGTTCTGGACAGTCATTAGAGATCTTATACCTGTCAAACCACACAGTGGAAGAGGCTCCCTTCATAGGTGTATATGGCCTGGAGTGGTAGAAGGAGAGAAAAAAAATTATTAACCAGGCATAAGAGCAAAAGCCTACAGTATATAAAACAACAACAATAAAACAATAAACACAATTAAGTTTCTCTCCAGTAAAGGAGAGAAGGAACCTCTTTTGGGTCTAACTCAATTCACATCCAGTCACATTGCATTTTCTTGCATTCACAACAGTCCTTCAAGAATGAAAACAACATTTGGAAGCTGTATAAAGTACAAGTTTCAGTCAGTTCAATGTCAAGGTTGATCAGATCAGCTAAACATTCTAAATCCAAACCCTGTCAAGAGGTTCTTAATCAAAGTTAAGCTTGAAATCCACCTTGGAATAGACAAACTGAAGTAACTGCTACACATGACAGCTTTGCAGGAGCTAACATATTTATGGGATTCACTTATCTTACTCTTGTTGAAATTGACAGGAGGTGGACTTCATGAACCTATAGGTATTTACAAAAATATATTCCATCTGTCATCTTTTCTTTTTCTTAAATCCAGCCATCCTCACCTTAATGGGGCAGATCTCATAAAAGTAAATGAAATGCCATGTTGCTTATTGGATTGGTGTACAGACATAAATTAGAGACATAATGATACTTCCCCCCACAATACTGTGTTGTCAGATTAGTATTTTAAGTGCTTTAGCATGCTTCCCAATCCTCACACAATCAGGGAAGCTGCAATTCAAAGCAGGCTTTTCTGTGTTTTTAAATAGAGAAGACTTGAAATCCCAAGAAAGGTGATCTAATTGCCTTGCAATGGCTCTACAATTTAATACCAAACACACTGCTTTGAGACCAATGCTTCATCACAAAACCAAGCCCCCTGAAATCCTTAATTGCTATGTTTAATCAGGGGGCACATTTTTCTTTTTTACGTAAGCTCAGATCAGATTACAATCATTGCCTATAAACAGACAGCCTTTGATAAATTTGTCTGGATGGGAACGCACTGAAAATGCTAACATTGGCTTCTGTGCTCTCTCTGGATTATTTTTTCAGTGCTAGGATTGAACAAAACCACAACTAACCTAAAATGAGAAAGCCACTATTTCAATTATTCTTAATGAAGGAACAAATTTTATCTTTATTAATACCAAAGAGGTTTCATATATGTAATTGGCTATTTCTAAACCAGAAATACTGTCACTAGTACAAGTGTAGAAGAGGCAGTATACTATTTGTATTACTCAGTCACACAAGTCAAAAATGAAAGAACACCAATTTTCTTCTGCCCGGTGCCATGAATGTGAAATAAATAAGGTCCATGACTTAGAAGCTGGTAAGTCAAATATAAAGAAAGAGGCAATGAACAGCAACAGACGGGTACAGACAGACTACACCATTCAATCTTTTTGAGGACAGCTTCAGGAACAAGTACCTAAAATCGAACGTTATTCAAAATGGCATTCAAGTATGTGGTCAAGTTTAGTACAGTGTGTGCCTTAAGCAGCACCTCATTTGCTTAATTCAAATCAAACCATACACTTAAGCACCAGAATTAACAATTATATTTTTGTGATGTACAGCAGACTAAGTGTTTGGGCAAATAGCATTTAATTCACCGTTTTAGTTTCTCTCTCAAACACTGGTTAAAATGCTTAACAGCCAGTGTTTCACTTTCTATTAAAAGCAGAGTACCTTATACTTGTGTGAGAAAATGTGTGTTAGGTTTTAGTATTATTACAGCAGGTTGACCCAGGACTTCCATAGAATGAAGATATACATTTGTATTACATTACAGAAATTTACATTTACATTACAGAAATATTAAAACAGGTTTCTTCAAATCTGGAAGACAGAATAATAGAATTTATAAACAGCACAAAATCCATTATGAGATTATAACACTTGATCAGACAATGAAACTCAGGACTTTTTACCAGCTGTCTTTGCAAAATCTTCAGTAAGATAAATGAAAGATTAATGTATTTTAACCCCACAGGAAAAGACTCCCAAGCAAATGGACAAGGTGCTTTCAGCTCTCTCAAAAACATCCTTGCAACCACTCTTGATTTCTCAGAAATACATTAAAAATAACCTTTACATAAAGCTGAGAAGTAAGATTCTTTTAATGGTTCACTCAACTGGCACATCTGTTTAAGTCATTCACCTTGTTCCTTAAATAAATCCCTTTATTAGCTGGCACACTACAACTCAGACATTACCACGGTAAACAAATATGTTTGGCATGGAACCATCTGTACAGCTCCAAGAATACAGCACAAAATTTTTTCATACAATTAAACCACAAAAGAAAAAAAATAAAAAGAATCCCTATGTTACAGTGACACCAGAGGTTGAACTGAAATACACAAGAGTAAAGAAATACAATGGAGTGAAAACTCCATCCAGTAAAATCAGCACGGTCAGTTAAGGACCGTGCTAGACCAAATGGTCAGCTTTAAGTTTAGGGGTTTTTTGGGTTTTTTTTAAGTTTAATAAAAACTTGTAACATTAGTCCCGATGATTTTTTCCTCTGTGCCTCACTTTCATTACTCTCTTTTCCAAATGATACTAAAAATAAAGCTCCATGTCTCTAAAAGGTGGGCTGTTTCTGCTTCTTTGTTTCTGTTTCGTTAGGTTTTCAAAGGGGTAGGGTGTATAAATTGTGGGGATTTCTACTAATCAGAGAAACAGCAATGTTATGGGTGAGAAAAGACCATAAATGACTTTTTCTACCCACTGCCAGTTCCTTAGCAACCAGCTAGTAGTGATTGCTTTATGAATTCACTACAGGAAAGTGACAAGAGGCAAATCAGAGTTCAATGTGAATCAGCTGTCCATTACGGAGTTTGAAAGACACTGTGGAATTCAAAGTGGCATCTTTCACAAGCTGGTGGGTGGATGAATGACACTAGCTAACCACTGAAACCCCTGAAAAGGCTGTAAAGCAAAAGCACAGAACAACAGACACATAACTTCAAACCCCACAACTGCTTGCTGTAGGGGCCATATAAAAACCACTGTCTCCAATTCTTCTGTATTGGAAAATACAAAGAGACAAAAAAATCAAGAGGAAGGATGTTTAAGAGTATGATGTAGTTAAAGGGATTAGAAATCCAAGATTATTGCCATCATGTTCTACTTGGTTTTCCCCAAGCATGACTAAGTGCTTATTGCATTCCACATGGTATTTAGTATATGACGAAAGCATTACATGTATGTATATCCATGTTTTCTTCATTTAATGCAATAGGAAAAATAAAAGGAAAATGTGAAGTTTATCCAAGCATGCTTCCATCATGATTATGCAGAATATGTTAAATTTCTACTTAAAGGAGATGAAAGAACCACCCCATGATACCAACCAAAACCTTTTCCATTTGTCCCTCAAACTCCCACCTCTAAAAAGACTTCTTTGTGTTAAATTTATGAATGAGGTTACGACTTACAGAAGTGAAGGCTTAATAACATTTGCTTGAGCCAAAAATAGTATGATAGGCACCATGCATGCTGCCCTACGCAGCGCCAATCCATCTCAAGTCTGACCTGCAGTACCCCTGCTGCTTTTCCAATCCTAGGCCTCTCACAGGCAGAGGCTGCCAATGCAGCTGAGCAGTGCCAAATTGTTTGGTGGTTTTGCGATATAGCCAAATGGGGACTACGATCAGACAAAACTTATTTCCCCCCATGAGCTGAGCAAAGATGCGAACCGAAGGGAAAGGCTGGAGTACCAGGCCATACAACACTGAGCGGTCCTTACCAGCCACATACTTAGAGACAAGGGATATTAGCTTAAATTAAGAAAAAAACCCAAACAAAAAACCAGACAACAAACTCTGCACAGAGACTTATTGGCCACAGAAAGGTATGTTGAGTGAATGTCAAAAAGATCCACAAAATAGCTGAAGAAGTATTTCTTTCAGAAGCTTACTTTCTGACTTGCAAAAAGAGAAGCACTGTCAGAATGGAATGCTAGACATCGCAAGGAATCTTTGACCTAGATTTTTAAGGGAATTATAGAAGGTAAGGTATACTTATTAAAACAAGTGGAGTCTAAATGGTTTTAACTTTACCACATTAGCTCCTGCAATGCCAATTTAAACTATCACTTTCTATTAAAAAAAAAAAAAAAAAGGTTAAACTGGG
>NW_015090922.1:4094171-4122857 GCF_001431845.1 Calidris pugnax
AAAAAAAAAAAAAAAAAGGTTAAACTGGGTGTTATTCAGTTCTGATTTAGGAACTCATTAGAAACCTAATGTTTAAGTCACAGCTGTAGCAGCTGAAACAGTATTTAAAGCTGTAGCCAAATCCTGACCCAAATAAAAAAGGAAAAAGGAAACCCTTTCCTTTAAAACTATTACTGTAGACATGGCTTTATGGATTGTATCAGCTGCTAGGGTACAATTTGAGCTTCTCTTTTTTAATTAAAAATATACATTAGCATTACAAGGGAGAGGAAACAGAATTTTATGTTTAACAAGTTTAATCTATGTACAGAAGCACTGATCTTGAAAGAAAGCTAGATAAAGTTATAAGAACCTATAAAAAACAGCTCTCTACTCATTTTTAAGTATTCCAGTTGCCTACATTAGAGAGAAAAAACAAAACCTCTCTAAGCAATGTCTAAAAATTGTCATTTTTAAAGCAAAATTTGCATGTCCCAGCTACCTGTTTTTAACTTGTAAACATATTCCACAATCAGGTGCCACTACCCTTACTACAACAAAGAGACTTCAAATCCACATATTTTTCCCTTTTTTATTTAAGCATGTTTTTTACCACAAGCATTTTACCTGGCAATTCTGCAAGTTTTTCTTTTTTAATAGTAAATTGCACTATCTACATTCTGCTATTTTTGTTCAGGAAACAAACAAATATGAGACTCATAGGACTTTCCAAAGTGATGGGGGATGAGAGTGACAAAAGGCTGCAAACACTTTACCTGTCCAGGGGATGTGGTCATTCTCTAAACAGACCCTGCACATTATAAAAACGATTAAAGAAAAGTAAATATATTCCTAAAAAAGTGTAGCTTTTTACAGAGACCTATAGAGAATAGTAAAAACCAGCCCTATAAAATGTAGTTCAGTAACATTCTATTGCTTTCAACCATAAAATAGAAGTGTCCTCTCTAGTGTTTGCTGAAATCAATGCTAATGAAGCTAGAGAACATGTTTTAGAATTCTTCTAGATTATATGCTAGATAGTTTTCCAAAATAATTTTCAAACATACTGACTCTTGAATAAAACCATGTCTGAACCTCTGATGTTTTAATAAGTGAAAAATATGTATGTTTGAGTGCCTGGGATAAAATCTAAACAAAGTGTAAACATAAATCCCATGCACCCTGCACAAAGAAAAAAAAACTTCCAACACTCTGTTGAAAAATGTGAATGCCACTGCTTTTCAGAACTCTATTTAATAGACATGAAGAATGCGTAAGGTCAAATCTATAGAGCTATCTATCAGCAGAATTATATCCATCAAAAACATGAAGAGGTATTCCTGACTTGCAGTTTATTCTGCCAAAGCCTCTAAGCATTGCAGTAATATCATCAAACCTGCTGGCATAACTACTTTGACAGAGAGCATTCAATGTGTATGTGGTAAGCTACGCTGGAAAAGACAGGAGTTTATAGAGTATGAACTACATCCACATTAACAGTATTTTGCCAGAGGAGCGTATTAGCCAAGCAATCCTAGCATGGTCTTGCCTGACTTCAAGCTTTTGTTCAATTTCATCATCAGTGGAAGATCCTGCTGGCAAGCTTTGCACTCTGCTCCTGTAATTGACAATACAGCAGCAGGTTGTGCCACCCGCAGGGACTTTCACTCACACCAGTGCAGCTTTCCACCAGTGTATTGCTCTGTCTCTACATGACCAAAGACTGGATCAGAACCTTCTTCAGCAGATCTACACGCTTGTAACAGCCTACCTATAGGTCTCGTTATCAAGGATGATGAATTCCCTCATTGGTGCCAGAAGCGTTTGGAATTCTTATCAAAACACATATACATACACATGCAAAAACAGGCCATATATTTCAGTTCCAAGTGGAGATATAGTTATTTTAATATCTGCCATTCAAGTTCGGATGTTCTAGCCTTGTTTTTACTTTCTGTGGAAGAAAGGAGAGCAACCATTACAAATGCTTCAAAGAGCATAGCGTGTTTTGGACTTGAACACCAAAACAACATGAAACAAGTCTGTAAAGACTTCTGTTATTTTGGTTTCAACCAGTAACACATATCTTCACAAATTTCACTTCAGCATTGCTGCAAACAGTGGCAAACATTATTGTGCTTAAGGGCATCTGTTTTATTTCACTGTCAGCTAATGGTGCTTATCAGCAACAGAGGGCTGTACAATATTCCCAAGCATACTTCATATTGACAATCAAAGACAAACAGGGTGGGTATTTTTTATTCTTTGAATATACAACTTTTCACAGTTTTGCTAAAAAACACTTCTGAATCAACTAATGCACGACCTCTGTCTGCTCGAGGGAAGAACAAGAGTAACCTTGACTTAAAAAGTAAAGGGAGTGGAATTAACTGTTCACATGTTTTAATTACAATGGTATCTGTCTTCCCATCTGTTTACTAAAATACTGAAATCTAACATCTGAAAATACAAACAAATTTCCCATAAATGCCACTCATTTTCAGGAGATCTTGCTAGTTAATCATTTATACATAGTTTACATCTGTAGTTATCCAAAGAAACCAAAACAAGTGAGAAAACAATTGGACCCCAGAAGTACAGTGGGATGGAAAAATGAAGCACTGACCTAACAGATGCAGTCTGAGGTGCTCTGGCTGCATATAATGTGAAAAATATTGTTTCATAGGAAAGCAAAACCTCCTGCATTGGTCCTGATGTGTTGATAGGGAAGAAATGGAGCCTGTCAGTATGTGTGATGTGCCACTGATAACTGTAGCCATCACGTTAGCCTGTCATCAATGAACTTATAAGCATGTTATTTACAGAAAATCATATTCACTACCTACTAACCCAAAACATACTGCTTCAAAGACTTCCACTCACGGGCTTGATTTTCTGTAACACAGTGAGTACATTCACACTGCAATCTCTCAATTGCTTTTCCTGCCTAAGTAGATCATAAAAATACATGGTCAAGGAAAGTTTTTTTCCATGTATTAGTGGATGCCAGAAAAAATCTGCTATTATACTTGTTTATACTCTCCAAGAAATTTTCTTCTGATTTTCAAACCTCTGTACCTCAAAAGTCTGTGTAGAATGTCACAATTTCCTTTTCTTTTCAGCATTCATTCACGCTTATGCACAAATTCAGAAAGAAACTTGAACCCCATTACCTTTCAATGAAACATTTTCCTAACTTAGTCACAGACACCTTAGAAATGAATTTATATTATGAAAAAAATCAACATCTCTGAAATATAAGGCCATGTCTCTAGACAGCTAAATAAGGTGCTAAAAGGTAACTTTTACCCTTTAGGTTTGACCTCGTTAGCTCTGAAAATCCTACAGGTAAATATATTTATCTATATTTCTGGCCTACCACTGAATCATTTAATAACAAGATTTGTGCCTAGAGCAAATACTGGACTCAGTTCTCTTTGAAACAGTTGGGTCAGGATTTGAACTAGAAGAAATGTGTAATTCTAAATTCCCAGTCCTTTCTCCAGCAGCTGAAGATATATCACATTTTACTTGCCAAAAAGTCCGACCACCTTCAGAACTGAAACCTGGCATTAAATACAACAGAGTATTTTATTGGTTAATTTATGAGAATTAATATAGGTAAGATTGTGATCCAGAACATGGCTCTATCATGCCACTACAACACAAACTGGAGTATTGTCTTTATTCATATCAAGAAGATGGAAAAATGCCATGAGGACAATACCTGAATCTGAATTAGAGAATGCAACTTCTGTGAAGTCTTAACCATTTAGAGTCTTAACCACTTAAAAATCACAGTCCCTGGGCAGCAATGCACCATTGAGCTCCAGTTTTGCCAAAAAAAATATACTTGAGAAAGAAGGAGGAAGCGTTAATGACAGCATGTACCAATATTCACAAGCATATTTTACAGTACTGGAATACAGTAATTTAATCCTATGGTTATAATATATTAAACAATACCTGAGAGGAGCCGTTGGGTAAATTACTTTTATATGTTGAAATGCCATGTCCTGATTCAAAATTTGTTTTATCCATGCTCTTGCTCCTTGGCCGGTATCACCTGTATCACACAGAAGAGTACAACAAGAATTATTCTGTGCATTTAGAAAAAAACCTCCATAATGCCAAATATACCAGACAGACCTAATTTCTAAACCACAAAGCTAATCCTCCAAAAACTTTCTAGAATAACCTCAATCCTCTTTTCAATGAAAATGGACTCAAAACGTCTTAGAAACAGACTACTTAATAGGTCCCACAGTATAAGTTTAATAAATATTTTAGTATATCCAATGGCTTAAGTACCTCATAATCAGATACAAAGCCTTACCTCTTACATGCAGCTAACCTTATTTGCTGATAACAGTGATAAACAAAAAATACTGATGAACAGTTTAAAAAGTGAGATAAAGTGAAGAGAAAAAGTGCTCCCTTGAGAAAAGTTAGTTACTTTTACTACAGAATTTTATGTTAACTCACCTCAAAACCCAGTCAAGAGCATAAAAAGGATCTTCAGATTTTATTATGCTAACATTACACATAGGCTTTAGGGGAAGTATCAGTCAAACACTCCCAATGTTTTGTAACAGTGCTTAAGACACGAGTTTGAGTTTAAATATCTGGCGGACTCCTCAAAAAACTTAATCCCAGAGTTCTGTTTGAAAGCTAGTTGAGATCTGACTCTCAATGTATTTTTTCCAAGTCATATCAACTCAGCCTATAGACAAAACCCCTGTAGACTGAAGTGCTATGAACAGATATACAGGATGAAAACTTATGCAGACAGCATGTCTGCCTTTCAAACAAACATACCAGACAGTTTCTAGAGCTTGTCTTTGCATCACTGGTACCTTCAACCATAACTTCACTGCCACCTCTCTGCACAGCACGAGCACATAAGTGCCCAATAAGAGTTAAACAATGCTTCAAGCTTGAGGAAGGTGGCCCATCTAGGAATATGGTTTACAGTAGGCAGTAATGTGACAAGTTCAACCTGAAAAAATTGGTGGGGATTGAGCAAAACTGGCCGCCACTTATGCCACAGGACTTCAGTCTTGTTTAAAGTAAAGGCTCCCACATATTATCAACTCAACTGCTAATCTGAGTTAACAGTATTCTCTATTACTTTAGCTCAAGTTAGTGAGTTTGACTTTAGAACTCACTTTATTTTTTTCAATAAAACGTCCAAACCACAAAAGAAAATATCACTGCCCTAAGCCAGGCTTGCTGCCACATTACATGGGTTCATCTGAACAACATCACATAAATGTATCAATTTACTGTCACAATGATTATAATTTCCCAATGGAGAAGATGTGTTCTTGCTTTATTTAGCACTCAAATAAAATTCAGTGATCTTTATTTACACACACAATTAATGCACCTTCAGAATTAAAACAGAAGGCAAGAAGGATCCAAACCCAGCATTTTTTTCTGTTGAGCACAAATGGCATAACCATGAAGTTCTCTTTTCGACCTAAATACTCCCAGTGACAAATAAACAATAGGGTCATGAAACTGACACAAATCTCATTCTGTGCTACATTAAACAGTAAAATGAAAGTTACAAACTGGATGTTTCAGAGCACATTCCCACAAACACTTCGCTTATGTGATCAGTATGATCTAAAGTCCAAACACACCTATGGTTCTTGGTAGACACTCTTGACATGCAACGGTTTCCGTATGGTTGCTGTCACCTAATTTATGAACAATGTATCTTAAGGAGCATTCAATAAACATTTTTTCCCATATACTTCATTCCGTTAGAATGCAAAAGTCTAGGCTTTGCAAATACACAGTATCAACCCTCCGGTAGGGTCAACCTAAGCAATTATCTGAATGCTTATAGAATTGGGACTTACTTAGGTCTTTATAAACTCCTTAATGGTGCAGGGCACATCTTTTATTGTTTATTCAAATTTCTTTAGTTTTGCCAAGATCAGCAGAAACATTTACAGCTAATGAAGCTAGTCTGTCTATGAAAAGTTAATAGAAAACTCATTGAGTACAAGCAAATTGAACTATGACCATCTGTGTGTCAGGAGTCCCCTGGTCCAAATGCTCTGCAACTGCTGTAAAGAGCATGCATTTTGATTTGGTAAGAATAGGATCTGAAGGGGAGGGAGAAAGAGGGGAGACTGCAACACCAAATAAAACCCAAAAACCTTCCAAAAGGTTTGTCTTTCAGGCTTTTCTTAGATTTTAGCATTATATGTTCTTCTGAATACTACTAAAAAGAAGCAATGCACAGAAAATTCCGCTTTGAGTCTGTTTACACACTGAAATAAACTGATGGCAGCAATATTATCTTTTCCCCCTCCTCAAGTAAAATAATTTTCCTTTCAAATAAAGCTCAGATTTCCAGAGTGCAAAGTTTAAACTTAACAACATGTTATATGAAGACTGGATATTAGGAAAAATTTCCTCACCAAAAGGGTTGTCAAGGACTGAAACAGCCTGCCCAGGGAAGTGGTTGAGTCATCATCCCTGGAGTTATTTAAAAGACACATAGACATGGTGCTTAGGGACATGGTTTAGTGGTGGACTTGGCAGTGTTTGGTTAATGATTAGACTTGATGATCTTTAAGGTCCTTTTCCAACCTAAGCGATTCTATGACTCTATGTGTGTTACAACATAAAAAGTTGTAACCCTAAAGTCTAAAAAATTATTATACATTTGTTACATCCCATTTGACTCCCCTACTGAGCTACCAAATGAATCCTCTACCTAAATTTGGTGTACAGTACGAGGAATTTTCTAATATTTTTCTTTACCATTTTGCATTCACATTCTCCACTTGTTATAATTTGTCTGGAGCAAGTATTATGAAAAAAATGGATTCATGCCATTTGGCTGCCAGTTTCCATCACAAGCACTGTACAGAAGGTTTACAATTCAGGTTTACAGGCCAGCCCACAGCAGCAGCACTGTGGCTACTTCTGTTTTAAATTCTATTCTGCCAAACTGCTAAACAAAACCAAATAAAAGCACCCTTGTACTTCCCCATTGCAAACATTACGACTGAAATCGTATCAAACATGAAAAATTGTAGAGTACTTTAACCACATGTGGAATCAACCTCTAACCATAATCTTCCCTTACTCCTCCAACATAAGAGAAAATTATGTCCTCGAGCATTAAAGCATTAGCATTGACAAGAGGGCTGAACACATCTTATGAACTCCTCTCTTTCATTCTTGAAGTCACAGAATTTCATGAAATTTAACTAGATTATAAAAATGAAACTAATTAAATAACCACATACATCTCCGTAAAACTAAACGGAAGCATCAGCTAAAAGCTAAGAGAGACACTGAAAGAATTGAGGACATTGCCAGATCCAGGTGAGCAGCTCAACAGAACTGATTCCCAAGGCCTTGATCTAATAAAGAGCTATGATTACTGTTTTGTGTTTGATGTCAGTTTCTGTTTTGAGTTGGTTTTTTTCTTCTGTTTGTTTAGGTTTTTTGTGTTTTGTTTAAAGTCACGTGGCCTTTGTTGTTGTTATTTAGCATGTTAGAAATAACATTTAAGGAGGAACCCCAACAAAGCACAAGCTCCCCTCCTGTCCTCGGACTGGTCACTGATGCCGGTGGCTACCTTCTGCAGATGGTGGCCACGAAGCCAGTTTGGACACCACCAGGACCCTTCTGGACAGAGAGCAGGCAGCCTTGACAGGTGACAATACTTTCAGCCTGATCCTTAAAAACGCCCAAAGCCATTTTAATGATGCAAATCGCTACCCTTGGAGTGGAGGAATTATGGGAATATCTCCTGGAAACGAAGTTCCCATGGAAAGAACACCGGGCTGGTGTGTACCGGCACCGTCCCTAACCCACTCCCCACTCACCCACCCACCTCGGCCCCGGGGCGGCCCAAAGGCCATGCCCGGCACACCCGCGCCCCTTCTTTTGCCCCCCGGGGCTCCTCCGGGCCGGCCTCCCGCAGGGAAGGGGGAACCTCACACCCCTTCTCCTCGCTTTCCAGGCGGGCCCGTCCCGCTGAACCCCTCACGACTGAAGGGGCGGACCCGCAGCTGACCCCTGGGCAGCAGGAGGCGGCGGTGCTGGCCACACCGGCCCCGCGGTTGGAGGACGGCCTCCCCCGGCCCCAGCAAGCCCCCCCCCGCCCTGGCCCCGCCGCAGGGGAGAGAAGAGGTTGGGGGGAAGCAGCCACCTGAGCCGTGCAGGAAGATGAGGGAGGCGGTGTGCCTGCCCGCGGGGGACACCACGCTCCTCTGCAGAGCTGCGGGCGCCGCCATGCCCAGTGCTGCTCCTCCTCCTCTTCCTCCTCCTCCTCCTGGGCCGGCCCTGCCGGCAGCACGGCCTTACCGCGCCGGCGCAGAGGCAGCCCCGCGGCCGCAGCTGGGCGGGGAGGGAGGCTGGGGCCTCTTTCAGCGCTCCGGAGCGCAGGGCCTTGTCTCCCGCTGCCGCCCCCAGCTCTGCCGGCCCCGCACCCGAAAAGTTCCCACTTCTGACGCCCGTGCCGTTACCAAAATCTGCTTATAGAAAGTGCTCTATCCGTACAGGCAGCGTGTGGTTGGCAAACTGAGGGTCAAACAGCGAAGGGGGTCACCCTTCTCATGGGGTAGCATGTGTTTGGAAAGGCAGCGAGGCCTCAGCCTTGCCAGGTGCTGGCTGTCACAAGCAAAGGCCTCACTGTCAGGGAGCTGAGGGGTGGCAGGGGGGCTCCAAAGGCTCCTCCAAGACACTCCAGGGAACGATGGGCCTGTGGGGACTAACGCTGAGAAGGTCCAAGAGACGTTTGAAAGCTTGTCTGGCCTTAATCAGAGTCTGAGCACAGCCACTCTGGTGCTTGTGGTAGTTTCTACCAACCTGTTGTAAGGGGATAAGAAGTAGTAGCTTTCTTTCGCACTTTTAGGTACCACTAACTTTTTCAAGGTCATGAGACTTTTTTTTTTATTTTTATTTTTGTGTTCTAGTGATGTGTTGATTAACCACCTGCCTTGGTGCGTTGAGGTCCGTGGCAGTGGAATAAGGATGACCAGGCATAAACTCTGCTATTGCCATTTCACTAGCCAGGTGCAGTGCGAGCCAGGGGTTGAGCAGCAAGTTTACAGATTAGTTTTGCAGTTCATCATGGAGTATTTTGGCAAGCCATAGGGGCACACCTGTTAGTCCTTAAAAATGTAATGAAACCTTAGCCTCTTGAGGTAGCATGTTATTACCTTCAGAATGGCCTGTTGGTTAAGTCGATGAGACATCAGTGTGTACATAATATGAAGAGCATGCTGTGATTGTATTTCTGTTCAAATTACTGTCCTGACTACTATTTTCCTATATATTTAGGCCATGAAATCTTAGGGCACCACTAAAATGTAGATTGACAAACGGCATGTTATGATGCCCCTTCAGAATGTACACAGCTGGATTTTTAATGTATCTAGGAACATTCTGCAGCAGGTCTAAGAAGTAAACAGAAGGAAAAAAATCTAATAGTTAGGGAAATGAGAAAATTGCATGGTGGGAAGGGGTGAAAGACATATCTAAAAATTTCTACAGTGTTGGTTGCCAGATTCAAGAATACAAAATCTCAGCAAAGTAGTGCCACCATGAACAAGCTGGTGCCTGATAGCCGAAGATACACCTTACTTTTCATTTCACTTGCAGCATACAAAAACAATTGTGGTATTTGAGACATTAAGGCTCCTTTTTTAAAAAAAATTAATTTAGCAGAACAGTTTAATCATGATTATAGGATGTATTCAGCCATTTAATTATACTTATTTATTATATTTTATCTTGCCATCTTTAATGAGAATTGTAGTTTTTGAGGGCTATTATTTGTGAAGGGTGACTGAGCAAAGGTACAACAGTGACGTGAGGCGTTGGACAAACTCTTCTGCACAGTTAGGGCAACAAATCATGATCAAGCCTTTTTAAAGCTTACAGTTTGTCATTCCCTGCCTCTGAGTTACAAACTTGGAGGTAAAATATTTCTTTGTGCCAACAAATAAAGCTTGATGCCAGGAACAAAACAAAGGCTAAAATATCAGATCATGCAAAAATAGGACTGTAGGTTTGGAGGTTTTTTTGTGTTGGTCCTTTTTTTTTTTTTAAAGAGAAACAGTCAACGCACAAGATTTATTCTTTCTTTTCCATTAAAAAGCAAAGGGCCATCTTTATCTTTCCCTGAGTGGAGAGGACTCCAGGGCTTGAGGGGAAAGACTAATATTTAAAAAAAAATTAAAGACAAATAGATAACTGCATGGGAAGTTGTTTG
Organism: Calidris pugnax; assembly: GCF_001431845.1. Lineage (NCBI taxonomy): Eukaryota > Metazoa > Chordata > Aves > Charadriiformes > Scolopacidae > Calidris > Calidris pugnax. The sequence goes on from NW_015090922.1 coordinate 4,104,403, forward strand.
TTCAGAGGTCCTATTCTTTCACAAATGGGAAGCAGCTGAGTTACAATTCTGTTGATAACAAATTTACTGTAATAACTTGTTATTTATAACAGAGGAAAATATTTTCTTGGAGTGTGTTTAACTATATTAGTTATATTGAATGTTAATGATATTAGAAATGTAATTTAATGACATTTAAAAAAAAAAACAACCACAGCAAAAGAACCTTCTAACTGTATATGTCTGAATTAGGTACTCAGAAATAGCCAGGAGATGATTCTGTTGTTTCTAGGAGTTTTATGTTGTTAGAGGGATGATACAGAGTCCCTTTCCCTGCCAGTTTTGCCTTCTACCTGAAGGAGGCAACGTGCCTGGAGGAAGAACTGGAAAAAGGTTATAATTATTTCCCTGGGCCAAACCCTTGAAGCATATGAAGCAGACAGATGTAACCCATGAACACCATGAAAATCATGGCTGCTGCTAAAAGCTAGCCTTACTAACTGAAAGGACTATCCTGAATGAATTAACAGTATGTTAATAACTGTAGAAAATTATAGGCAATATGAAAATAGCTTGCAAATTTTGTTAAACTAACATATGCTTAAGTTTTTTACGAGTCTTTCACTGCTGACATGTAACATCTCCACAAGGAATTCATTACATTTCACAGCAGCAATAAAATGTCCTCCCACACCCTTAAAAACATATTCTGTTGCAATTGCTTCTCTTTTTGATTTTTTTTTTTTCTGGGCTGAATGAAATAAACAGATTAAATTTTGACTTAAATGCTAAACACATATTGAAATGTAAATATGTGGCCATATTTAAGTTTTCTAAAGAAAGTACATGTGAGCTGTGTTTTGTTCCTTAGGATAGGCTCTTGCTCACAGTCCTCTTTGTTCCAACTCTGTTCTCTCACACTGACTCTATTCAGAAGAAACCAGAAGAGTTTGATTTGCTCGCAACCGTTTTGATATTTTTCTCATTTAAAATGCCTTTTCACTTTAAAATTAACTTTAGCTGAAAACAGTATGTTGCAGAGTAATCTTTATGTCTAGCATGTGCGCATATATAACATCCAGAAACACTTATAACTGTATATGCAGAACCAAGGCTCTTGCAACCCACGTTGAAAAATAGTTTGTAGGTATTGTGTGGTTGCTCTTGGGTTTTTTTAGTAGCTGAGTTAATCCACAGATGTTTCTTTTATGATTACAAAGAAGTATATCTGATTTATAGTTGATTATATTTACATTTAAGTGATTTTGACAGAAACTGGGATTTTTGTATGGAAATACAAATAACAAGGATTTTGATGTTTCCACTCACCTCCTTTATTTCATTCTCAGTATCCTGACATTATCATCACCATATCAGAAGATCATATCATTAATATCTAGTCTTTGTTGCTTGATTGATAGCTATCCTATGCTGGGCTTCTTCAATATTAAGGCATTAAAATTAAAGGCTGAATTTATTTTACTCTTTTGTACATTCCTTCCTTCTCTTATCCTTCTCCCAGTTTTTTACAGGCTGATGGGTCTATCCAGTATTTTTAAGACCATCATACTGCTTACTGTGATCTGATAAATATAAGCAACTCTTCTCAAATTTGCCGGTAGTTTCATTCATTGGAAATCAATGGCAGTGCTTTGAGATAGAATTTAAATGGCCTGGGTTTTTTTCAGTGTACATCTTGGCATAGTTTATTCTAAAAAGTTCTTGTAAACAGTTCTCTGCGCAACTGCCGCAGTAGAGGTAGGAAGGACCATAGGGGTTGCTATTCAGGCACACAACCTAGTGGTCCATGTATCGTGCTGAACTATCCATATCCTTACCAATCCAGATAAAAATGTATTTCAGTTCATATTTTTTAATTAGGAAACTGAGTTTTTAGCAAATGATCAATGTTCAAAATATGTAGATTTTGAAAAGTTGCTTTCCTGTCCAGTGAGAAGTATATTTTGATGCTGAGTTCCCCTGTTCTAGAAAAAAAAACCTCCCTGGCAAGGCTACATCCCTAAAACTGTGCATCACACATATGATTTAAGGTGGAGTTGGGAGGGGGAAATCAGTCCACAAAGAGAAAAGCAGGATACATTCTGCATCTGAATGCTGTCTGGCACAATGAGATCTTGACCCAATGTTTCTAGTTACCACAGCAAGGTAAACAAGTAATAAATAAACAAATCATGTTCTTTTTGGCCTGAGCGCTAATTGGTATTTAGGGTCTTGTGAGATAATTTTGCTAGCAGGAGCCAGATATTTACTGTATGCCATCCAATTTGTTTAAAAATAAGGGCACTGTCCCAGGGACAACAGGAGGCAGTTCCCTTCTTCAGAAATTCTGAGCCTGCAGCTAGCCAACAGCCTGCCAAAACAAATCCAGGCTTGGCTACATTACTGGTGCCTGCGTGTTTCTTCTGCTTGTACTTTGCAGTGGGTTTGCTGCTTCTGAGTCATTTGGACGTCCACTCAGCTGTGCATCTGCAGGCATCTCACAGGCAAGCTCCTTGGCCCATCTTGTTCAGCTTATAGCCTGCCGAAGCCTGGAGGGGTGTTCCTCAACTGGAATTCCCCAAGGAATCTCCCAGACATGCTCAGAGCTTACCAAAAACACATTAACAGTGTTCTTAGCAAATAGCAAAGCTGCTTTCTATTAATATGTGGACTGGTGGTGTCTCCCTTTTATTTAATTCATTGGTGATCAGAGCTATGGCTCCTAACTGGTATGACTGGTTTTACATTGACTTGACAGTTTCTGGCAAAGCAACTTTGCACAGCAGAGAGTAATTCAAAGACGCTTGCCCTGAGCAGTGAGTTCACCTTGGTCATGGGAGATGCGAGTTCAGGATTTTTAGGGGAAGTTTGAAGGGTTGTGGGAGGGTTTGGCTCTGTTGGAGCTTCGCCCGTGGGAAGATGTTGGTACTAGGACTACAATATCACGGTCTTCAGTAAAATTTCTAGACTCAGAATGAAGGATAAATAAGAAGAATAAAGGAATCTGGGGTGCAGGTAATCTTTTCTTCTGTTCTCCCAGTTAAAGGCAAGGACACTGAAAGAAATAGACGTGTACGGTCTGTGGATGCATGGCTCTAGGACTGGTGTCACCACCACAATTTTGGTTTTTTTGACAACGGGATGGCCTCCACGGCACTGGGATTGCTGGTGTCAGATGGGGTTCATCTTTCTCAAAGGGGGAAGAGGGTGTTTGCTCATGAGCTAGCGGGGCTCATTGACCAAGCTTTAAATTAACCTTTTTGAGGGAGGGCGATATTATCCAGCTAACTCTCAACATCATCTCAACATCTTGATGATGCTCCAAGATGTAAGGGATGGGTCACTAATGAAGCCCTCGCCCTATTGCTCTGAGATATACTGAGTATGCTGCAGCACACTCAAAGTCTTATGGGGATGAGTCAGGGGCCCCTGAGGCAATAGGAGCTGGGGCGTCACAGATAAAACACCTCAAAGGAAGACCACCTAAAGAGCAGCACAAAGGAAGTGCAGCTGATAAGTCAGCTCCATCGGCAGCCCAGCTGAAGTACCTTTACACAAAGGCAGGTAGCATGGGGAACAAGTAAGAGGAGTTAGAGTCATGGGCACACCTCCAGGGCTATGGTCTTATTCGCATCACAGAGATGTGGTGGGATGGCTTTTATGATTGGAGTGTTGGAATGGGGGGATACAGGCTCTTCAGGAAGGATAGGCTGGGGAGATGAGGAGGGGGTGTTGCAAAATGGGAGTGCTTGCTGATGAGAAGCTCGACATGAGTCAGCAATGGACGCTGGCAGCCAGCTGCATCCTGAGCTGCATCAAAAGAAGCATGGCCAGCAGGTTGAGGGAGGTGATTCTGCCCCTCTACTCTGCTCTCGTGAGACTCTGCCTGGAGTACTGTGTCCAGCTCTGGAGTCCTCAACACAGGAAGGACATGGACCTGTTGGAACAGGTCCAGCGAAGGGCTATGATTCTATGATTCTATGATCTTTAGTCAATTTTAACTGTGCATTTGGCAAGTTTATTACCCCTTGCGATTTTCTGCTGTGTTTTGGTATTTATTTTGAGGACCAGTGCTCTTGCATATATGGTGATGAATAGAAATCTCAGCTTCTTGCTGTTTTAAAAGAACATAAGTGCTTTTGAATTGAGGAAAAAGCTGTGACAACATGGACCTTAAAATCCAGACATACAAGAAAAGAACCCCCAAGATTCCTATTTTAAAATTCTCACAATTTTTACATATTTTCTTTAAGTTCTTATTTATGAATTAAGAACTCTTGAAATCAACAGAATTAACGCTCTAGTGAGATTATTGCACTGGAGTTCATAAATGAGTGTGCCCAGATCTGTGCTGCCCCATTCTGCATTCATGTGTATGTGAATTGGAAGTGTCAAACATACCACACTCTCAAATAACATACCTGTGCTAGCAAGAGCTCTCATTTTCTCCATGGATATGCTATCTGTCCAACCAAAGCATCTCGTGTCTTTGTGGAGCACTTTTGCCACTATAAATTGGAAGTCTGAAAGAGCACTTTGCTCATATAAATATACTGGCAAGACTTTATACAGTCACAACAAAATCTAAATTTTCTTTCTTAATGCTAAAATCCGGTTTTGGTTACGTTACTGTCTGGTTGACCCAAAGATAAGTTGAACCCAACAGAAGAGTCTTTAGGACTCACAACCCAGTAATGACATTAGAACATGGAAAAGGCAGAAATTGCTTTTTAAATCTGGAAGTAGAAATGTTCACATTGGTTTTGGTTAATACAGCCCTGCTGAGCCTGAGCAGGTAAAATGTAGAAATTTATATCAACACTGGAAACATATAATACAGAACTCCCCAACAGACCTATTTGTTGCTTTCCTTCTTTTATACCAGTGGGACTTTCTTTGTATGGCTTCCACATTTTGGCATTTATTTGTCAAAACTGGGGCATAGGTGCAAGCATTTTTTTGGTGCCAATTTATGTGATGCCGTAAAGCAGTGTTTTGCATTTTTTAGTGCTTATTAGCTCAGCTCCTCAGCTGTGCAGCACCACACCCTGGCGTGAAACCTATAGAGGGATAATTCTGACAGGTTTATATTGGTCTAAATTTATAACATTTCATTTGGGGTATCTTATTCACATTTCCAGTACAATTTTGTGACTCTTTGACAAGTTCAACCCCTAAGACCGTTCAAATACTGGAAATCAGGGGGCATCCTAAAGATATGTAGTTCCACCTTCAGACAGTGGATTAATGGAAACCCCATTTCTTTAAATTGAATGTGTCATATTTGGAATTATTTTAGTGTCAATGCACAAAATTATTCCAAAAGAGTCTGTCCAACATGTATATACATGCACATATATATGATATTAATATTGAGATAAGCTGAATGATGCAATACCGAGCTACAGTCTTTTAAGATAACACGTGTGGTGCCTTAAGATAAAGCACTGTTGTGTATCTTTTTCATCATAAACCAAATATGGTGTAAGGACAAATGATACATCAATACGTTTTTCCTACATGAACATTTATGATTGACTATAAAACCAATATGTGGAGTGACTATCATGTATACACTTAAAGGGAATATTTCCCAAAAGAGTAGTTCTGGCTGGGCTATTTTTCCCATATGGTAAGGAAAAAAATCTGTGGTTGGTCCTAATTAGTTTGTTTAATTGGACTTTAAGGGCATTTTCTGCGTTGGTAACACTGGCCTTTTTCTGTAGTCAACAAAGGCAACGGGTCTTCTCTATAGTCTATTGCAAAGTGTGCCAATGGTGATGAGCTCAGCTGTATCCATCTGAAGTCTGGACATCCTGAGTTAGGTGAGATTAAGCACATCCTAAACTTCTACTTTGTTTTTGTTTGTTGGATTCCAGGTCATGGCTGTACCATTATTAGAAAGCCACTGAAAATGATGTCTCTCAGAAATCTAGTTGGGGCTGGGTTTGGATCTCTTAACTCTCATTGGAGTGTGATGGCTGTGTGACAGCAAATTAATTATGACCCAGTTCTGTCATATCTGAAATGTACCTACATTCTTAAAATTGGGAGCATCAAGCGAGCAATAACTAAGATTTTTTTTGTTTCTTGCAACAGAGAAACTATGGAATTAGAGTATGAAAAATATGAACAGGTCACTGTAGAAAGGTTACCCAGCGGGGTGTTGGATCTGCTCTTAAGCCTGGGTGTACAGCAGTTTTTCCATTACATATCTGAATGAACTCTCACGCGTGAAAACTGCAAAACTGGGTAACTGGATGACTCCATTCTGAGTCAATTAGCACACAGAGAATTATGTAGAAAATCAAATAATTAAATTTTCAGTGCAACATATACATTACATTAATGTAACATAATGAGTGTTTTCAGAAGCAATTGCAAGAAGTCCCAAGCATGTATTATGTGAACAAATCCAGCATGAAGCATTATGTATTATATAGTTGCAAATTGCTCACTGTTTTCTTGAAATGTGACCTTTATCTGATACCTGTGAATTACAATAAAATTTGATACATTAGCGGCATTAGAACCATATTGCTTTAAAAGAACTGACAGCAAAATACTTAAGGGCTTGAAGTAAGAAGATGCTTGTCTGGATTTCTGTACTTTCCATTATGCAAAATTTGGCCAATATTTTCAAATGAATTGTATATTCTTTCAGATTCAAAGGGGATTAGTCAGTTGAATAAACCCTGCTGTAAGTTGGTCCTGTCCAAATGAAAGACAGCATTACGTGAGAGCAATTACCTTTCACAGCCCTTAGCATAAACTACGTGATGTTGGGAAGTTCTGAACGTTTGAATATGCTAATTATTCATCCCTTTGCTCTGTGGTATATACTGGTTTGCTATATTAGTTGGCTCAGGAATCTGCATGTTTTTGTGATGTGCTAGTTGCCATCTGCTTTGGAGATATTCCCATGCACTTTTGTTGACACAACAGCTATAGTGTTTTCAAATGTTGATACTATGAAAATGTAATGTGATTGGACTTGGATAGGTGCCTTAAACAGACCACCCATCCTATTTATTTTGCTGCCAGTCAGAACAGGCAAACTTGTGGGTAAAATGTTGAGGTGCTCTGAACTTTCCAGATAGATAGTAAGTAATTTGCAATTAATTGTTAAGGAGATTCTGACAGTCCTGAAAACAGTCTTGCTTAACTAAAAGCCACCATTATGATCCTAATATTCAATTTAATTAATTTATTTAATTTGATTTTATTTTTTTGTTTTGTAATTATTTTCACAAGGCAATTTAGTTCAAATGCCTTATTTTTGGTAGTAGAGAAAAAAACTTGTTAAAGAGTAAGCTGTGGAGCAGTATAAATCTGTTAATATTATTACTCTAAGTCAAATGTGGAGCAAGCACTTATATTTGCTTACATTTATAAAATGACTGGATTTGGTGTGCAAGGTACATCAAAGATTCCTGTATATATATATGTAAACAAGAATATTTAATGTGGACACAGATGCTTAGACAAGGTGTGGACACTGAAGCTTAGATATGCTTATGTCATGAACGTACTTGGAAATCACTGATTTTAAATCCAGTAGGAACATTTTATCATTGCCAGTTCTGGAAAAATACAAAGTCAGGGTTCAAACCACTAAAACAAAGTATATGCACAATAATATACACTTATGCATGTGCTGTTAACTCTTCTCAGTGGTGTCTGGTTACAGGACAAGGGGCAACAGACACAAGCTGGAACACGGGAAATTCCATCTGAACACACGGAAAAACTTCTTTACTGCAAGGGTGTCAGAGCACTGGAAGAGGCTACCTGGAGAGGTTGTGGACTCTCCTTCTCTGGAGACATTCAAAACCCTCCTGGATGTGTTCCAGTCCAACCTGCTGTAGGTGACCCTGCTTTGGCTGGGGGTGTGGACTAGATGATCTCCTAAGGTCCCTTCCAACCCCTGCAATTATGTGATTCTGTGACATTTAGATTCTTGGTTTTACCTTAGTGGTAAGCAGAGGCAAAAACTTTGACTTGAAGTTCTTAACCTTCTCCAACGTTACAGACTGCAGATGATTGAAACAAAATTCCTTTGTAGAAAACTGGTGGTTAAAATAGATTGGAATATAAGTAATCACAATGAAACAGAGTGTTCTCATTGCAGATCCCCAAAATTACCTAATATTGGATCAAAAAAATGTATTTCAGAACAGGAATACTTCTTGTGCTAACTGACATCACAGTTACCAGAGACAGAATAGCACAGAGGAAAAAAAAAGGATTGAGTGAAAAATAACAAAGTAGACAGTCAGGATCTTGTTTTCTGAAAAGCTAGGTACAATGAAGAGTATTTAATTTAAATTATGGCATTGGAAGATCGGCATGAATGAGAAGAGAATATTGCATATGGTCACTCCAGCAAAAACATGAGACTTGGAGTTTTATTTTGAGGTGACCTTAAAAAAAAAGAGAGATTTTTTTCACCTAAATGTTCAATAATCTTCCTTAAAAAGAAAAAGCATGCTATAGAAAAGGTGGTGTCTATGAAGATTTTCATAAGGAGTAAATGAATCTTCAAGGATCTTTGGAACTAGTGCCACATTTTGGACTTAATGTTAGCTGGTGGTGTGCCAGAGAGGAAGAGAAGACTTAGATGTGGTCTAAAAAGACCTGAATCTGAAAAAGGAGATAGTGTTGGTAATTATTAATAAGAAAAATGAAGTCTCGAGAGAGGATGGTCTAATGGCAGAGCTATTGGCTACATCCAAAAAGATGGTCTCACAACCTTGCTGAAATGTTCAAGTTACATGAGAGCACAGTGTGTTTTCCCAGATGGGTGAAAGAGAAACATAATAATCACTGCCTTTTAAAATGATGACACAAATAACTGAGAAAATTATACCTCAATTATCTTGACTGATCTTGTAATAAACTCTGCACACAATCTATCTGTCTTTGCTAGGAAAGAGGTCAGAAAGAAAAAATAGGCCTTTTCTTTAAGAAGAGGACAAAGACAAACTTGGGGTGAAGATTTTTCAAATGAGTGTATTTATTTATTAGAGATACTGTGGAAGCAAAAGTGGCTGCTATCAAAGTTTTGTTTTAAATTAAGCAAAAGTTTGATACAGGATCAGGTAAAAGATTTCTGTCATGGCCTTGTTTTATAATGAACAAAATAAGTTATTTTGTACTGAAGAGCCTCATTCAAAATCTTGAACAAGAAAACACCAATTTGCAGGGGCTAAACAGCATTTTGAATGTGTAAGGATTTGAGCTTAGCCTTGGCTATTAATCATGATATGGCTTTTAGATCACGTTTTGCTATTCAGATGCAGAGAATGTCGAAGTCCATAACATGGTGCAAGTGTTTATCATCTATTCACATTGGTACAATTGTGTAGGCAAGACTAGTGCAACTCAGATCCTGGTGTATTTTGTATGTACACATAACACCTTTGGGTATGCTGTCACAGTGACTGTAAGTGCAAATGGTTCTTCTACTTCAGTTACAGAAACACTGTGGATTTTGAAACATTGAATTTTTATTGAAAATGGTTGGTCCGAATTAATTTATCCATGTAGAGAAATGGTCTAGAGACCACTGGTGTGAAGAAGATGCTCTTCTCATCACACCAGTGAATTGAAAATAATTTGGAAAAGTAAATAAGGAAATATAAGTACTGAAAGAATTTTGCAAGCCAGGTGAAAGCTGCAGACTGAGAACGAATTGTCCCGTTATACCTAATTTAAATTGATGTTATAGGCAGTGACCTTGAAAAGATACGACATCATAGAAATAAATACCTTTTTTCACAACATCACTTTCCCTTTCTTTTGTTCCATGATGTCATATATGAACTTCAGGGATTACAGTTTTAAAAGGAATCTCTCTTTTTTTTAATAGAATTCACCACAGGAGGTTTCCTCAGAAAAGTACTGGAAACACTCACCCCTCTCACCCCCGTTTGATCAGCTCTGAGTACTAAAATCAGATTGTATTGTCCTCAGATGGATAACCGAGAGATACATAGTATCAATCGTTATATATCTGGTGCCAATGCTTAGGAATGCAGAGGTTTGATTGTTTTTATTTTTAACTAAAACAACCAATAGATACATAGTATCAATCGTTATGTATCTGGTGCCAATGCTTAGGAATGCAGAGGTTTGATTTTTTTTAACTAAAACAACCAATGAAATCCTACTGAGTAAACTCAGGGGTGAAATTCTCTTCTACTCCTCTCTGTACTGGTCACTGCCATTCTGTATGGTAACTGTTTGAAAAACTAAATGAGGCAAAGCTTTTTTTCTGATTCTTGCATTGTGTGACCATTTGTAACTCTGAACTTCAGTTTTAAAAAGGCTCCAAAAATCCAGGCCAGTATGACACTTTTGAATCAGCTGAAGTGGTTTAATATTAGAGCCCTTGTGATAATGATGCAGAAGAGCTACTGGTTTAGACACCCTGACTTCTCAGTTTTACCAGTACCTTTCAGCCTTTTGACACGTGGGGATGGGGTGCATGAATTTACTGAAGCTTTCAATTTTAATGTATTTTATTAAGGGAGAAGCAAAAAACCTGAGCGATACTCAAATTCTCCAGTGTCTTCTTTTGTCAAAAACCTAGGGGAGGAAGGAGGAGAGGGACGTTACTGACTGTGAGTCAAAATTGCAGATTTTGATCTAACTTACGGGCCTACAAGTATGGCTCCTTTTGATATGGTTTTGTTTCATAGCAGCATAGAAAACACCTATCAAAGTTTTTAATATTAAAGCAAAACCTTCAGTGAATGAAGTCCTGCCCTAACACTTTAGCAAAATGGGAAACCTGCGTTTTGCATGTCATCCATGTGCCAGAGCATTTGATAGAACTACCAAAAGATCTGTTTTACCAAGCTGGTTCTGATACATAAAAGCTGTGACTTCAAATTATTCCCCCCTTTTAAAATTCCTCAAGATTCTTTTTTCTCAGTACTCATGTTGTTATATTTGTTTCCTAAGGGTATCCAGGTGTTTTCACTGGAATAATGCAATTTTGAGACATTTCTGCCTGCCAAAGATATTGAATTAATCACTGTACGCAAACGCGGCTCAGCACTGTCCAGCAGCAGAAACGAGATGCAGCTTCTCAGTGGCTGGTTTCCAAGCTGGAAGAGGGCAATGGGGAGTGACAGCCATCACCATCTTCTGCTGGTTTGACTGTGGAACATGAGGCGAGAGCTTCAGCAGACTTGGTCCAAAACATGGCAGAAACCTCACATGCAAAGTGGGCCGTAATCAGCAATCGTCCAAGGAAAGCAATAACGAAACCATGTTCTTCTTGCCCCAAGACACAGTCTTTTGAGAACAACATGAAAACATCTTCTGAAGACTGAGAAGAGAAAGTTGGACTGAAAGTTGTCCGGTGTGTAAACAGAGGGTTTCATCCAGTGTGTTTGGGCAGTATCTGATCCTGTGAGCATTGTGCCTCAGGGCAAAAATTAGCAAAACTAAGAGAGAGTAGAGCCATTGAAGAAAAAATTGAATGTACTTCCATATTTTTAATGATGTTAAGGATTTAACTCTACTTTCAAAGGCTGTGTCAAAACATATGTATTCTGTGTACAGTGTATATGTACTTCTTCAGCTTGCCTTTAGGCAATAAACATAGAGTCAGCAAGTGTAAATCATTGTGGCACCAATAAACTTATAGAGAATAAGAGAAGGGTCCAAGCTTCAAATTTAGGGACAGATCCATACCTTTAAGGTTTAGATTTGCAGTTCAAGGCTAACTTGAAACAGAGCAAATCAGTTTGATTTGTCAGGAAGGTTTTTTAAAAGCAGAAAATATTCCTGATAACAGAAAACATTCCTTACTTCTGAAAGGTTAATATCCTTCATGAGTGGCCAGGAATAATATGTCAATGCCAACGTCTTCAACAGTGATTGCTCAAAGTAAGAAATCTGGATTTGTTCTCGTAAACCTTGTAAGCATGTATGTACTTACAATTCCACTAAGTATCTGGCTTTGGCTTCATATACATTTGGTGTCAGAAGAATGAGTAAGGTAATGATATCTCTAATAATAATAAACAGTTGCTCTTTTACGGTTCCTTTTATTCCATATGCAGCCTGCACATGGACACGTCCAATTGTCTTCTTTTTATTGTGTTACATTTATCTCATTCCCTCTTCCCAGTGTTTTATATTTTTATTTGCTGTATGAAAATACTTAAATCATTGTTGCAATTTGTTTTTATTGCCCAGTGTGACCACTTACTCCAGGTGTTTATTTACCTTCATGAAAAAAGTTCTTACTGGATTTTATTCATGTTTATATTTAGAATGCTTCTGCCACATTTCATGGCTGTTGGGCCTCTTGGATGGGAGGATGTTTTATCATGTGCATCATTATCACTTCCTTCATTATTTTGTACACATCTATTAGGTCATCCTAAATGTTTTTCATTGTCACTGAAAATTAGCTTAACACATAACAGGTGTGGAGCCAGATGGGGAGAGAGAGCTTGAAAGAAAAAGACTGGTTTCCCCACCGCAGAGCAGTGCAGAGCTCTCTATAAAACAGCATGAGCACACATGGGCAAAGGGAGGTATAGTCTTCGTAGCCTGCTCCCCTTTAAGTCCTCCTCTGCGTAAGTGCCTTACTTTGAAGGTCCATATGATAGAAGAGAGCCACCTAAAGCAAGTAAATCTTCCAGGTCCAAAAAATACAGATTGCTGACCATCTGACCAGAGTCATCAGAAAACAGCTGACTCCCAGTGAGTCACAAATGCCAGAAAGGTGCCTTTAGGATCGCTGCAGCCAGGTGAAATATGCAGGTGTTTCATGCCTCCTCATACAAGCACAGCAGCCTGAACCAGCCCCATAGTCATGATTGGGAGAAAAGGTGGAAAAAGTGACAGGCTTCATCCTGCCTTTTCTATCTTGGCCTCCACTTAGCACAGATGAAGATCTGCCCTTAAAAAAGTAGAGATGCATTTCAATGCCTGTAGGACTGGGCTCTAAATCAGGAACAGTAATATAATACATTTTTTTTTCCCCTTCCTTCTCTATACTATTATTAGACCATTTCCTTTGTCCCTGTTTCTCATTTTTGTGCATTTTTAGGAGACCACTATTATACCTTCCTTTTTCTTTAATGTGAATATGTCTAAAGAGCCCATTGTTGTCAGTTGAAATATTTATGTAGTTTAGCATTCAGTAATTCCATTTGCTCCTTTAATTTGATCCTTTAACTTACTTCTGCTTATTTTTACATACAGTGCCTCCAAATCCTCTGCACCAGATTTGTTTATCTTTTTTAAAAGCTTTCAGCTCTCTGCTTGTAAAACTCTTTGCATTTCATTCCTTACCTAACCACAATGGCCTATGTTGCACTTTTCCCTGTTTAGATTGAAGTGGGAAGAATTTCAACTGAACTCTTTCCAACAGTTGCTTAAACATTTCCCACTTTTCCCGTTGTAGCTTTCCCACAGTTAGTAGAAATCCAATCAAAAGTACTTTCCACTCTCTTCAAAGTCAGCTACTTTATTTCTCTTGTGCTTTCTGGTAATATTCTGTGCTCACCCTTGAAATTTCTCAACTGTCTTATATATTTTGAGAGAATGTGATATACATAGTGTGTATGTGTGTGTGTGAGTAAACGCATGCATGCATGCGCACACACAACTATATTTAGCCTTTTTTTTTAATTTCTCTCCTCCCCTTGGCTTATACCCCACTTATATCCCACTGTTGCATTTTGGGGTGGTGGGCTTTGTTTTATGACCATTGCACTAATTTTTTAGTGTGGCAAAACTATTATTGCAATGGTGGGACATCTGATATGAGGCATTCGTCGTATCCTTGGGGATATCCAATCAACTGGACAACTTGGTGTGAGTTCTGGCACCGGTCACCACCCCAGATGTTTTGGTGGTATGTAGGACAGTGAGAAAGGAGTGATGTTAGGCTAAGGAGGGAGAGACTGTAAACAGAAAAAGTTGGATTCATTTTTCCCAAATTGATGAGTGTAGGACTGAAGCTGCCTTTCAGAGCAGAAGGCTCTGTTACAGAAGGCTACCTGGTAGATAGACTGTCTCAGAAACCCATTCCCTGATTACCTGTCACTGTCACATTGCCACTCTCTCCCTGCTCCGCGTCCTAGGTTTCTGGAAGTCAGAAAAGTCTCTGCAAGAGAAACACATTTGGTGCTTTATACTAACAAGAACTGAAAAAGCATTAGCTAATCAATCCTTTCAAAATCCTTGGGCTTAATTGAGCCCTGTGTGGCTCCAGTTTTATGCTGGTTTGGATCCAACAATTTCACTGGCATAGAAGAGGATGAATAAGGCAGCTGAAATATTGTTTAATGAACTGGTTGTGTAGAAAGGCCAACTGGAGCAGAGGCATGAGGTGTCTTGAGTCAAGATTTTCTGCTCTTGGGCTCATTCTTCAAGGCCATGCTTCCACATCAAGGGCATGTAGTGGGATGTGCAGTTTCGTCAAAGCCAAAAGCTGTGGGCTGCGGGCTAGCTCTTCAGCTGGTTTTAACTGGCATAGCTCCTATGAAACCAAGTTTTAATTCATGGAGCAACTCCAGTTTTATACATGCTGGGGGAAACCTGGCCACTGGTTATAGCTCCCAAACTCATATAATATTTGTTTATATTCTCCACCCAGATAGTGCCTCCAACCCAGTTTTATTTCCACATGACTGCTTTGCTGCACATTTCTCTTTGAAATCCAGGCTCCAACAATACTTCTTGCAATGATGCTAGTTTTGAAGGGTTGACCCAAGAACTAGCTGGGTGTAAGTGCAGCACCTCCAAACATGCTGTGAAAACCTGAGCACAACTGCAGCAACTGAATACGTCTGCATTAGTAACTGGAATGAAACACCAGATCAAAAGTGGAAATAGAAAGATGCTAGGACCAAATAAATAAAAGGACATGCCCCAGTGTATGTACTTGGTGGAAGGACCAGAGGCAGGATTCACTAAGTGGGAATTAATTCACCTGCTCGCATAAAACCAAATGATGCATATTTTATTTGGGGACTTTTCTGATAAAGCAAATAATCAAAATATGGTAGTGAAATAGTGCATGTCTAAAGAGTAAATGTGTGTGGCACATTTTATTTCTCATGTAGCCTTTTGATAAGTGTTAAAGGAGTTGTCCTGAAGCTAGTTAAGGACTAGATCTTTCTGAGCAAGAGACATTTTGAAGGAGCTGCTTTGTGAAATGTGTAACAGCTAGAGCATTCAGGCTCATCAGTGATGTCTTATAATATTATCAGCAGTTATTTAAAAATCCCAATGATTTGCTTGTTTATTTGAAGCTCTGAAGTTTATTTTTCCTTTTTTAAAAAGTAGCAAGGCAGTAATGCTTTTGTAAGAGAAATAATGTCAACAGAAGGCTAAAGAACACGTGCCTGTAGAACATCTGCTCTGAGAATCGCTTGAAAACTAACCACTCAGTAGCATGATAAGAAAACATCTGTGAAGCACTGGAGGGAATATTAGCAAAGGGAAGAGGCAAGGAAGGACAAGTGAGGTTAGACTTAGATCAGGGACAGACATTTACCAACTGCCAGTGGCAGCACCTCTCATTCTTGCATGATTACATCTGTATTGAATGTCGAGGTTTTCTTAGAAGTGGGAAGGGATGTGGCAAGGGGAAAACTGAGTAGGGTGGCCATCGTCTGACCAGCTGCTAGGCTGAAGCCCCGTCTCCCCAGCCTCATCCAGCCAGCCTGGGCGTTGGGGTGGCATGGAGGGAGAGAAAGAGGGAGCTCATTGCTGGCCAGGCTTGGGGCAGGCGCTGGAGCACTTTGCATAATCAGAACCTGGTAGATGCGTGTGCGTAGCCCGCTCCTTGTTTTCCTTTGTTGTGCTTTACATATTGGATGAATCACACAAGATCGTATTAGAAAAACACTGTTCTTATCAAAATTGTATATAAACAAGCCATCTGCCTTCACACATCTATTTGAAGATTTTTTTTTAACACTGACAGTTTGATTTCAAGGCACTTAGGGAACACTTCTTTGCCGAATACTGGGAGGATGACACATAGCAGCGTCTTTACCTTTAAGCAGACATTTGGCTTTAATTGATGTGCAGATTACACTCCCTTTTAAAAGTGGGATAGTTAGTGTTTATTCAATTACACAAGGCAGCTCTTCAGCAACTTTTAACAAAGAACACATACTACTAAGACATTTCCCACAACATACTGTGGCCTCAAAATCCCATTGGTTTGCTATAGAATAAACAGTCAGGAATTCCTGGAAATTAAAAAACAAAAACCACATGCACGGTAGGAGAAAATTAAATTAGTGACCCTAGGTAGAAACAAGTAAGATTTTCAGGCATCTACTCTGTTTCCAATCTTATTTATTCCTTCTCTGGTATTAATCAGCCTCTTAGATTTCCCTTTGGATCTGGGTTTTTCCATTACAAATTTAAGGATATTGTAGAATGACAACCTCAATATACTACAGGTTGTATATTATTTTTCTGAATAATGCATGCAGAAATTGATATATATTTGTAAAAAGTAAATCTGTGACACAGAACTGAGTATAGATAAATGAAAGTGTATGTCTGTATTTAGAGAGGCAATGAGGGGCTGGCAAACTGGTGCATCAGTTCATTATGAGATGCTCAGTCTACCGAAAAAAGCAAACCCAATCTTTTATTGCTGATTACATATCCTATTTAATGTAATAAATCATGAAATCAAAGAAAGGAGAAACTATGACTAAGAGCCAGGCATAGGAGTCAGGATGTTTTGTCACCTTGAACAAATCAGATTTGCTAGTATTCAAAAAATAGAGCAAATAATTACAGAGTATTCAAGGTACTCCGAATCTAAGTGGTCAGGAGACCCCACCAGGAAAACATTAAATGTAGTTTAATGAGGATAATGTCTGAACACCTCCTTATTTCAGTGCACTTAAGCATGGTCCATGCTCACAAGGAACAGTTTTGTGAATAACAACATGAGCGTTGTGTTATAATCTGGAATGGCAATGCCTGCAACCTTTTAAAAGGAAGCATTTATTGGAAGTCAAACCTCTTTCAGGTGTCTCCAGGTAGGAGAGCAAATGGTAGGACAGAAAAACTGTAGTCTTTGGAAAAAAAATCTCGCCTTTCTCTGGAAAGTAAATTATATTGATCATTTGTTGTTTTGGTCGGTTGAAGTTCACAATGTTGTTCCTAAATTTTCTGGCTCTGACATACACAAGATAGCAAACCTGTGTTTAAGCCTCAGTTTGCAACCTGATCTGCCCGGGCAGACCTTTCTGCTCCTGGGAACTACTGATTCATTTGGCCTTATGATGGGAGGAGGTTGCCAGCAAGGAGAACTAGCCTTCGCTTAAATTAAAGATGTAAACACCCATTATCTTCCAGGTAAAGAGTTTTTACTTATTCAGGTGTTTTGCTCATCCACCTCCAGATGTTTTCATCTGTCTGATATACTGGTGAATGGTGAAGATGGTGTTTTGGAGGTGGGCTGGGAGCACTTAACTGTTTCACAAGTACAACATGGGTAGAATAATATAAGCCTTTACAGTCTTAAAGCTATGCCAGCTTAACTTAAGTTTTGAATTGACAAAATTGATCCCTTGCAAAGCTCTGTTTAAACTCTTAGCTTGCTTCATACCTTTTTGTCAATTCAGTCTCTTGTGCAAGTTAAATAAGATTTAGGAGTGTCCAAACAAAGATCTGTGCCAGTTTAAATAAAATGTTTTTTAAAAGTATATATGGCTCAGCTGAGTAAGGTTTTGTTTAGAGTTAGGAACATGAACAGTAAAATATACTATGGATTTCATGATCTTATCCTTACTTTCAACATTTCCTGTACTTCTTTCCATTCATTCATCTAAAATGTTGAGTGTACAGGAGTGTGTACAGGTCCTGACACAGTGGGGAACAGATGTTCATTCAGCTTCTTGGTATGACCAGGATGTATATATTTTAAGTAATAAAGGGGTAAAAAAAAAGAAAATTCTAAAAAAATAACATTTTTGTGGTAGTTTCACCTTAACTGTTAGGAAAGAGCTATTCAGAAATGAAAACTATCCCAGAGTTTACCAAACTTTTTGAAATCTAAAGAATACTCGATGAAGTTTGATTTTCTCCGAAGTTGTTGCCTGTCCTTTTTGATGACAAAAATTGTCCTGCAAAATTCCTTATTCTTCCCAGGGATACAGATGGGAGAAAAAAGACTTTAATGCTAATAAACATTCAAGCCATTATTTCAATGGTTAGTAATTGCTCTATAATGATTTACAAAAATTGCACATCCTCTGTTTAACTAAGGTTTTGCCTGTGATCATCATAATCAGTTCTGCCTGTTTGAAGAAACGTATGCTTGCACAGCTTGAAACATTTAAAACCTTTCAAGTCAGGCTTTGGTACCTCTGATGGTATGTACTGTGCTTATGACAGTTAATCATGTGAACTGAACTTTTCTCTCTTTTCCTTTAAACCTGGTAGATTTAAGATTCCCCCCCCCCCCC
>NW_015090922.1:4123130-4346539 GCF_001431845.1 Calidris pugnax
CATATTATTTCTTCAAAGTTAAATTTGCAGTGCATGAAACTACTTGACCTGGAAAATAAACACAGCACCGCATATAGCACTGTGGGATAGCAAAAGAAATCTGACCTATGTAACTAACAAAAGAGACACGTAAAACAACGAGTGCCTAATTTTCTGTTGAGTTTTAGCCCTAGCTTTAGGGTACCTAAACAGGTAGATATGTCTGCAATTGTCCTCAATGTTCAGTACCTTCCATGAAGAAGTTTTAAAAGTCTGGTCCTTGAATCCTCAGTGACCCACCTTTAATTTCCTCAAAGTAATAAAGGTTGACATTAATATTACAGACTTCAGTGGAAACAGCTGATGTGTACTCTATCTGAGAAAATCAGAGCCTGCAGACCAGAATCTCTGCTGGTGAACGACTGGGCTGCACTCAAAACAGCGAAGGTGTCTAATTTTACACCTGTGGACTCTTCCAGTGCTGCACTACTTTCACTGTGATTTTTTTCCTAATGTCGAGAAAGAATTTTGTTTCCTGTGACCTGGGAGTGTTGCCTCTTTTCCCTTTGCTGTGCACCTTGTGAAGAGTCTGGCTCTGTCTCCACTGTCTCCACTCTCTTTGATAAGGGAGTGGCAGGCAGGCATTAAATCCACCCTTAGCCTCTTTTTCTCCAGGCTGAACAAACCTGAGCCCCTCAATGTCTCCTTTTAATTCATGTGCTCCAGTCTGACTGCCTTGGTAGCTCTCCATTGCACTCGCTCCAGTTTGTCAATGTCTTTCTTGAATAGAGGAAGGAACGAAATTAGACCTAGTACTCCAAATGCACCCTCAAGAAAGCCAAATAAATATCTTTACAGTGTTGCCTGGAACCCTGCAACTTTGTATATTGCAATATTATTCCACATTATTTGACACATACTTGGACACAAATAGACCACTTTCATTCAAGAGACATTAACGATAGAGCTAACTTGCTGATTTAATAATCGTTGGGACCCAAAAGGGTGTATTTCAGGGACCAACTTTCCTTCTTTAGTTTTGTTTACAGTTTATGTTGTTCACACATATTAAGAAACTTCTAGCAGTTTTGCTGAAAATTTAGTTAAGAGGCTGAACTCATATGTAGTCAGCATTTCTTCATCACACAGACATGCACTACTCATAACGTAAGTGACATTTGACTCACTCTTAACAACCTAATTATTTTCTTGCAAGGATGTGTATTAAAAAAGACCCAGGGTCAGAAGATGTTTGCTTCCTATGTACAGCAAAACAAGATCTCCTTAGTTTTCTGTGGTCAGCATTATCCTACATTTTGAAGGGAAGTCTTGATTTTACAATGCTTTACAAACTCGTGAACTCAAGAAAGTTCTTAGCATTTTTCTTAATGCATGCCTGTAATTAAATAGTGGGCTACCTCAGTGCTAGCTAGCGATGGCTTTGGGGTCTGTGCTAGCTTCTGTTGTGAAAAGTGGATGGCCTTCACTGGTGAGAAAACTCTCCTTATTTCAGGAGTCCAGGGTGTGCCCTGTGGTGGAGCACTCACCTGTGGAGCGTTCATTTCTCCCACAATCTCCCACAGGGGTCACAGCTGGAGTCTTGGTCAGTATCTATGTTTTTTAAGGTAAACAGTGATTCTAATCTCTGCTCTTCTCAAGCTAAAAACCTCACACCCAGGATGTGTTGTCCAGTGCAAAGCCTCACAAACCACCTCTTCCTCTTAAGCAGCTTTCTACAAGTAGCTAGAGCTGAGTAATTGGCCAGGTTATCTATTTAGTTTTCAGTCTTCTCCAAGGAATATTTGTGGTGATGGGATTTTTCCTAGTAAGTGATGTGGAATCCTTCTGTGCACAAAGACCTATAGCAATGTTTGATACCTGAAAAAGATTTCAGCTGGGAAATATCCTTAAACCATCTGCTTTTGGCTCAATGTGTTATTAATCCTCAGTTTGGCTACACAGCAATGATAGTTGGCCATTGTCAGGATTTTCTTGGCTAAGGCTGCTTCAGAAATAAAGCAAACAGTACAGCACATCTGAAAGGAGAAAATCTCAGCCTAGGCAAGGTACCTGATATTTTTTGTACATGCTATTGCTAGACGTGATGGATAGGTGTTTCTCTATGAACTAGATTCATCCATTTCAAAGTCTGGCGCATCTCGCTCTCATAGTTCACGTACAGTTTAGATTTAGAGACAACTGGTAATGTATACAGCAACTGGTTACCCTGTATTAAAAGGATATAAAAATGAATAATCACCCTGGAAGGTGATCTGAGAAGCTGGACCATTGAAGCCATTGAGGATTCTGTTCTGTTACGTATTATTATGTAAATGACACCATCTTAAAGCTACCCAAAAAGCCAAAGTAACCCTTCTCCATTTACATTTACATGGATTTACCTGTCAGTACATAGAGAATATTGCCTGCCACTTTCTAAGAGGAGACATCATGACTCCTCAGCCCTTAACAAATGTTTAGGCTTGTTTGCATGAGTCCTGGGCTTGTGGATCACAGTTAACCCCTGGGCTTCTCCAGTGTGTGGGCTCAGTGCAGCTGTACCACCTGCGTCTGTGATGGCTTTGCCACAGTTTTGGAAGTTCAGCTTTTCCATTGTCTGCTATCCTGATAGAAACGTCTCATTCAAGCTTCACAGTGTCCATCCTCAGTCTCTTCTCTTTTCCTTGTTCTGTACTTTAATTCTGAGAAGGTAGTCCCAGGAGGAAGGCTTTCAGATAGCTGAGGTTTAACTCAGTCCCCACTGGTTACTGAGATGAATTACCCAGGTTACTTACCAGCAGTAGCGGCACTTTGCTGCATCTTCTCTTCTCTGATACACTGAGAAAAAATACTTCATATTGTTCCGGGGCTTTCGGTCTATTTAAACTCTTTCAGTATATTTTCAGACTGTTAAAACTATTGCAGATAAAGATTCTTTCTTAAATGACTTTTTTAAGGATTAAATCTTAGAAATTGGAGGGAAGTCCTGGAGTCAGCGCTGTACTCTCATTCCTGCAAATTCCTTTCATCACCTCTATTTGCTAATGTATATGTTATATGTGATATGTAGGTCTGAGTCAATAGTCTCGATTCACATTCAGGAATGTTTGCGATTGGTCCCTTACTTTTCAGTCTGTGTTTTCCCTAGGGTATAGGAAAGGACTTAATATTTCTTGTGAGCATTAATGTATGTCATGACACATACTAACAAAACAAAAATCTAGTTGTGTTTAAAAAGGACTAGCCTGAAATTCCAGATAACCGTCCTGCAAAATACACAAAAGACAGCTGAGGAAGATAAGCTTGACTCGAGTGATTTTTATGAGGAAAACCAGTAGAGTCAAGTATTTACTGAAGAATTGTTATTGTACATATGTAAGTGACAGGTGTCCCTTCACCACTGATACAATTTTTAATTTCTTGTCTTATAGTTAGATTATAACTTCAGTGGGACACTGGTTGTTACCTTATTTCGTGCTGTACAAGGTTCCTGCCTTATAAATAGGATTCTTAGGCACTGAAGCAAAGGGAAGAAGACAACACTTACTCTGGAACATGTGCTAATAATGTAGAACAGGAGATCAGAGCTTCCATCTGATTCCTATTGTAACAGCACTTGATTGCCTTTTCTTTTCCTGTTTGAATGTTTACATTTTTCTCTTTTTCTTTTTTTTTTTTCTTTTAAATATATCAAAAATAAACCCTTTCTTTTTGAGCTAAAAATATCAGGAAAGATTGTAGCACTGCATCAGCTATTTGAAAGGTGAACAGGGACCAATATTGTCTCTGTTTCATCCATCTGAAAATTTCCTGTGCTTCAACTGTGATATTCCTACATTTTTTCTACCTGAGCTTTGACCCAAGCCAAGACTAAATTTCTACATATTTTTATATGTAGAAATCTGTACGTAGGGGGCTGGAACAAGAATTCTGAGATCCTTAACTAAAAGGCACTTCTAAAGTGAGGTATTATCACATTATTCCCCCCCTGTAGTATCATCTAACATCAGAAATACATGATTTTTTCCAATCCCCAAAGTGCTGTACTGGAAGGACTAATCACAGAGAAATAAAAAGAGAAAGAAGATGAAAGTGAATTGCATTCCCTGCCACCTCTGACAGCAATTTTTTTTATTTTTTCATCACTTTGAAGAGGTATTAAAATCTGAAAAAAAATTTGTCTGAGTAGCACTCATGTAACCTAGAAGTTGTGCAATTTTCTTGGCAAATGAAGAAGACTTAAATCTAAGATTCAACCACCTAACTTTCAACCCATGACTAATGCCTCGAGAGAAGCCTAGTCACTCCAAGCTTCATTTCCAGGCAGTAGGAAGAGATGTAGGATGGATTTGGCTGAGGGAAGAAGAGTGTAGTTTTATTTTAGATATGCTTCAGTGTTTTGTAAATGGCCAGCTGGGATACTTGGAACTGAACCCTTCAGTCCTACCGTAATAGGAGTTTAGCCAGAGTGAACACTGCATATTCAGACCCTTCTATGTTTTAATACCCTACTTCATAACATTGGTGTGTCACTAGGTTCTTCAGAAAAATAGCCAGTAATGTTGTCTGAAAACACAGAACTGTCTGAATCCCAGCAGTGACCTGCCATCACGTTTATGTGTGTGCATCTCTTCTCTAAATACCTCTAACCTCATCTATATTGCTGAAAGGCTCTGGATTGTGTTTAGGAAAATATGTCTGGAATATAATTTCCTTATAAAAGTACTTTATGCTAAAGCTGCTTGGAGATCTCCCTTCCAACGATCAACTTCAGAGGATTTCCAAGCTGCAACCACAAATTGTGTGAGTTGTTTTCTGTAAGAAATACAGTACTTCATTATTGCCACAGGGGGTACTGTTGGCTTAATTTTGTATTTGAGTCACGGCTGCTGAAATTATTAAGTTAATGATTTATGCTCCTATGATACAACAATCTCTAGTGTTTAAATTGGTTACTATGTTTTGTTTACTGTTTATAACTACCACAGTTGTTTTAAATGCCACTAAAGCTACTTGCCAGCTTGTATGGTTTATTTCTCCCTGCAGATTTTTACAGACCACTGATTGATCTAGGGGAAAGAAAACCCTATAGTGATTTATGCTTGAAAAAAATAATCCCAAGAGCTATGAATTGACCATTGTTCTGCTATTTAGAAAAAATAACACTCTGGTGACACTGAACAATGAATGTCAAAACCTACTTATTCTAGTGCTTGCTTCTGGTTTTATCATAGTGGAAAATTTGAGTGCTTTTTTTCTTTCTTTTTCTTTGAGTACTGTGACTACATCAGTTTTGGACTATGAGCTCACTAGTTTTTCCCCAGGGTTCCTCATCATCATGCCATGTTAAGTACTTGATTCACTTAAACAGACCAATGTTTATAAAAGTGGAAAAAATGTCCCAGAATTCCCTGCTTGACAGAAGGTTAGCTCATTTTAGCTCCTGGTGCACACAGAAAATTTGGGAGGCTGATCTACAGTGTCAGGGAAATCATCTGATGACAAAGCAGGGTAGATTCTGGGGCTCTGTATTGCTTTGAAGAAAAAACCCACTGGTTTTCACTGGAAAGAGCACAGAGCAGTGAAAACAGAGCTGAACTGCTCAGGGCAGGATGAGGGGATTTCACCAGTGTGTTACAGCGGTTGCAAGACAGTGTGATAATGGGCATTTTTCTTCATTCTGATGGGTGAAATGGTGGTCCCAGTCAAGCATTAAAAAATGCTTCTGACATCATGCTGATACGTAAAAAATACAGGACAACTCTTATAGATAGCTGGAATCACAAATTCCACAGGCTGGCTCCACCTCCACGGACAGACTATGGATCAACATCTAAACTGCTTTTCAGTCAGCAGAGAGGTCAGGCAGGAGCACACGTTGCTGATCCACCCCTCAGTTTTCAGTGTTTCAGCCACTGGCCTAGTTCCCAGCAACTTCTGCCTGTTCAGACAGCCAAAACCTGATGGAGTTGATTAGGTGATGCTGTAGGAGCCATCCCAGCAGCAACGCATTACCATAACCCCCTTACTCCCCAACATATGGGCTGGGATTTTCCCACTGTTGAGATCTCTTAAATCTAGGAGTTATCATCGGACTCCCATCAAACCCTTCTTGCAGTAGGGAGCAATGAGCCTGAGGGTTTCAAGTGGAAGGGAGATGCTGGCAATGGAGAAAATCAAGCATAAGTATTTTAAGAAAAAGTATATGATGTCAGTTCTGTACTACCATGTAATGTAAACCCAAGGACTCCAATCTTTCTGTCACAGATTTCCCAACAGAGGGGTGGCACGGATACTATAACCCACAAAACTGAGGCATTTGGAGCTTGTCTGACTTACTACATGTAGCTGTGCATCTCCCTGGTGATCTGCACATACACTTACCTGGGGCTGCTGCACATCTGACAGCCAGAGAGCTACCTTTTCTCTGGACTGACCTATCCAGACAAACGGGAAAAGTTATCTTTTACTACCCGGAGGACATTTCCAGGCAGAAAGAGAGGATATATTCTGGGAAAACCAAAACATTTAGTACCCCCAGCTAGTGATACAACCTGTTACGTGGCCTTTCACGAATTTATGCTATAGTTCCATTAGCTGACAGCATGCAAGCAAGTATGAAGTCCAAAAGGTCACAATAGAAAAGCCTTGAGCTCTACTCTAAATGAATGCAGGCTGAAGTTAAGTTTTAAGTATGTTTTCACATGCCTCCATGTGGTATGGGAAAATTTCTCTGATACAGAATCACAGAATCACAGAATCACAGAATGATATGGGGTTTGAAAGGACCTCTGGAGATCATCTGGTCCAAACCCCTGTATGAAGAAAACCTCAGATGTGTGAGTGAGAAGAGCATGAGTTCACAGAGACAGAGCAGCAGGGGGGCAGAGGAAGGGTTGGGTGTCCAAAGCACAGCTTTGAGGAACTGCACCCAATCCTGCAAACTCTTCCCAGTGTGGGCTGGGAGAAAATACAGATGTGAGTCATTCCTCTGGAGCTTCCTTTGAAATGCAAGTGTGCATTTTACCTGAGATGTGCTTTGGTGGTGAGTGGTGTGCACAGGCAGCAGGTGACCAGGGTGACCAGAGGTTGGGACATGCTGCGTGTTCGTCCCATCTGCTGGAAGACCTGCAGACTGCAGTGCCCAGCTCTGGGCTGATTTCACACACACCCTTAGCTGATGTGGCTTACACACATACCTGAGTGCCTTTGTGGGAGGTTAAAACTGGCATCTGGTAACAAAAGTCTCCGGGCACTGCTGTCCGGCCTCTTGTTAGTGAATGCAACAGTGTACAGAAGAAGCTGGCAAAGGAGAACACATGTTATCTGTCTTACTTCAGCAGGTATCTTTTTAAACTTAAGGGTCACCTAGTCAAAAATGAGCTACACTTTTACAAAGTGCTTTCAGAGACATTCCTTGTGAATTTTTCCAGGGATGGAATGCTGTTTATGTGATATTTCCCTTAATAAAGCATTCAGGAGTTGTTTTTCGCAGGAGTTGTTTTTCGAGATATATAAATGTGGGAGTCTACCATGCAAGAGAGGTCATGTATAGAAGATGTAAGAATCTTTTGGCAGTATTACCCTGTGAGATTATTTTATATGGCTTGAAGCTATATTTTTTTTCCTCTCAGATTATAAAATAAGACTGATCTGTGAATAATGAGTGGCCTGTGAAAGGTGTGTGAAAGGCCTTGTTGGTCTGCTTGCCTATTGGAAAAGGCAAGGTCTCCTCTGATTTAGATGACTCAAAAGATTCTCTAAGTGGAAATTAATTCATCTAGGAAAGTATCCATGGCAAGAAAAACATGAAAAATTTATTTTCTGGCTTCAGGAAAACTTTTTCCTTAGTACTTTGGAGTACTACAACTGTGGGAAAATAAAGGAAGGTGATAAAGCTAAACTAAATCTGGAAATAACTCCCCCACGCACACAAGCACACACCTCTGAATGATTTTTAGAGGAGACTAAATGAAAGATCACAAACAGAACAAATGAGAAGTGAGGTTCTTCTGTTCATTTTCTTTCATTTAGGGTCTAGGGTGAAATATTGATAGAAAAATGTAAAGGATTATTTGTGCCTGTGATGTGAAAGCTTGAAGTGGGATCATTGTGTTTCAGAAGTAAAAATGAATGTCAAGCACAAGAGAATTGTATCTCCATTACTCTAGCAGGAAGATGATACTTCCTGAAGCACTGAGACCATCAAAACAACAGAGGCAAGAGCTCCTCAGATCAACTTTGTGCTCCTAAAACAAATGGAAAAAGTCAGTTTTCAGAAATAAATTGTAATTTTTCAATGTGTTTTAATGCATCACTGCTGATCAGCCAGAAGAGAACTGTATAAAAGAGCCTCCAGTGAGGTATGAGGTGTTTCACTGCTTTTACTAAGCAATAAAATTTTGTAGTAAGAGGGCAATATAAAACTATACATTTTTTATAATTCAAACCCTTTTTTTTTTTTTTTTTTTTTTTTTTTTTTTTTGGTAAAGTATGTTTTAATCCTGGATGTAAAATTTGCCCTATTAGATGAATGACTATATAATTATGCCTCCAGCTTTTAACTGTTACAGTAGGGCCAGTGTTCTTTACCATTTTTGCTTTATCATGAAATATAAATATTAGATTTTCAAATACAATTTTAACAGCTTTTATTTAAATAAAGTCATAATATTCTGGTATGACATTTCCAAAACTCTTCCTGTTAACTCTGGAAACACTGTTAACTGCTGGATTCAATAAACCCTATGTACATGAACTTAATATAAAAAATAGTTATCTTTGAGGACCACAGGCTAATAAGCTCCTTCCTTGCTATAGGGGACAAAAATCTAAGTCAGAATTTCATTTGCATAGTGCTTTGTATTTTCACTGAAGTTGGTGGGAAATGAATTTACTGTTTAGAATTAATTTGATTTAAACAACATCTGTTCAACCCTTGAGTCTTTATTTTGGAGCTGTGATAATTATACAAGCTGAGTATCAAACCCATCATTTGTGAAGAGGGCAAAGGAAAATATTTTTTACATTTTGTTTTCACTTTTATTCACTATGCCTTTGCCACTTACCAAGTGAGAGGGTCATTACCCCTCTCTGTGTCTTCACTCCCTTTCTGCCCTCACAGTCTGGCTTGGTTCCTCTGTTCCTTTTGCTCCCCACCCTCACTTACTGTGTTATCACTAAAACCAGTTTTAAAGCAAAACTCTTACATTCCAGAAGACCATTTATATGTATGGTATACTGTCTTTTTTGAGCACACAGCTTGCTACCTCTCCCTGTGTTGAACCCTTCACTCTTACTAATGCCTTCTATTTCCTGTCCATAAACCAGTTTTAAAGCTTACAATATTTGTACAGTTCTCTCTTTCTG
This sequence comes from Calidris pugnax, assembly GCF_001431845.1. Lineage (NCBI taxonomy): Eukaryota > Metazoa > Chordata > Aves > Charadriiformes > Scolopacidae > Calidris > Calidris pugnax. Next base: position 4,132,479 of record NW_015090922.1, read on the forward strand.
TTTTTTAAGGGTTTTCTGAGAACTTTGTTACACCAGCCATCATGCAGAGTTGTCTGAGAGGGAGAAGACCACAGAAGGTCATCCTGCCTCCTTGCTTGGCTGTTGTGCTGTGCCTAATGAAAACCGCTGTGCTTGCAACAGGACCAGCTGTTCTGATGGGGTTTCAATCAGAAGGAAAAGTCTATATTTCAGTGAACCTCAGGCTGTGCCCTGGTACTCATGCAGTAGAACAAATCATCTTCCATCAGAGAGCAGAGTGGGTTGAAGAGGAGGCTGGGTCCTTATCCCCCTCTCCTTGGATCATTTCCTAGTGGCTGGATGGGAAGAGGACTGGGAAGAGTAGGAGATGGAAGGCAGAAGTTCATACACTCACTCCTCAGACGAGGTGTCCAAAGACTTGATACTGAAGCACAAAAAGCAGAGTTCATTTTAACCTCCTTAATAAGAAATGAAAAGTAAACAATTCTTCAAGAGCACCATGACAACTATCAGTAAACAGTTAAAACTTCTGTGCAGAAGAAACCAGGTTACATCAAGTTACCAAATGTTTCCTATAACACTATATTCCTCTCCTGTGGACAATTAGGAAGACTGTTCTGCATTGGAGGACTAGTGTTGACAGCACAGAGCAATGGACATTTCAATGAAAAAGTTGTGTTCTCTTCCCCCTGAGATCCAATAAAGATTTTATTCATCGGGTTTTGCCTTATTTCACTTCCATTGTGATGTTAACTACAGAATGGTGATATTTATTTATGCTACACTGTCTGTTTGTATGAATACATAACTATAAACAGGTACTTTCTTTTTCGATGGAAGCCGTGTAAGTAATGTTTTCCAGTGACTGCTCATACTGATTTTAAACAATGTACCAAGTGACTTTTAAAAAGGGACTTGAGCGATAGTTACATGGCATAGCATCAATTTTTAACTCCACGTTTGGTAATCTATACAATTACACAAATACACAAATACACAAGCAAATAAATCCTTATTTCCCAAAGTAATGCTAATAGTGCCTTACTAAACTGTAAAATCACTAAGTCAGGTTTTCCTGGCTTGCTCCCCACTGGGTCTCTATTTGTGAAAATCATTCGCATTACAGAGCATCTGGTCCTCACTTGGTCTTCCGTATTCTGTGCATCTTCAAAGCCTAACTACTGTCGTAGGTGACAATCATATGTGATTTCGTTTTCAGGCCCAGGTAACAAGGCTTCCACTATTTCTCTGGCTGCGAGTTCCTGAACACAATATCATCATGGTCAGGAAAATGCACTTTTTAGCAGTGCAGTTCTTTGTTCTCAACTCTGTCCTCCCTGGCTTTCCCTGAGGGTGCTCCACTCCATGTGTTGATTTGGTTCCTAGTCAGCAAGAAGAGAGGAAGCAGAAATGCGGTGATTTTCCCACCCGTAGAGGACCCAGGTTGATCACATACTTTGGATGACGTACAGATAAACATATGGACCTTGAAGTAGTTGTCCAAAAGGGACATACAAACTTTGGGAGAGGCAGCTGTAATTAATTTAGTACTACAGCAAATCCATGGTTCCTTCCTGAGGGTGAGGGTAGGCCAGGAAGCTGTAATGAGCAGCCTGTTGTTCTCACATCACCCAAGTGCCTTCCAGAAATCAAGCTGGCCTTCATAGGGAAGAGTCCATCACAGGGCTCTGGTACTGGGAAATAAAGGGCAGTGGTGCATGCATCCAAGACAGGAGGTCAAAATTTGGCTTGTCAATTGTCCTAGAGAGTCAAGTCAGTAAGAGTTTAAAATAGGAGTTAAAAAAATCTGTTTCTGTCTCTTTACCAAAAATTTTCCTTTCCTCAGATGAAAAAGGACCACAGAAACATTGTAGGCAAAGATTTCCCCCTGGAATATAGAAGTAGGAACAAGTCACTAGGGCATGGGAAAAGAACCTTTGTGGACAATGGTAAAGAGATATACCGATTATATTGTAGTCCTATTATAAATCGTCCTGTAGGAATTCTGCCATAGGACTCTTCAACCAAAAGACTGTCAACTTTCCAGGATTGTGATATGATGGTCCTCAAATAGAGTATGATTTTGGGGATTTTTTCTTTTCTTACAAAAATCTAGTGACCTAAATGCTGTGCTGTACTTTTCAGAGACCTACGGAACTAACCCGAGAAATATCTCTGCTAGAGAGAGTCCTGGCAGTCTGATTTACCAGCCCACTTATGTAGGATAAGCTGCCATCAAATTAAGCCAGAATCCACATGACCTTCATCTCATCTATGAACTAGACTGATCAGTCAAAGCTACCGAAAATCAAATCTAAATCTGATCGCTAATTATTACTGATTTCCAGAAAGAAAATTGAAGATCCCTAAATAATTGTAGTTTCTGGTAGAGATCAAATGAAATTCTTCTTTGCTTTAATTACAGAAGTTTTGGAAAACTTGCAGACTTTCTATGTACAGAGTAATACAGAGGTCTGTTGACCCTTTCAGAGCACACAGATAACAGAGAGAGAAAAGAAGTGATTGAAATGTAAACAGAAAAAAAAAAAAAAAAAAAGAAAAAAAAAAGTAGTGTTCTGTTGAATGATGTCCCACCTGAATTCTAAAGCCCATGGGAGGGTGCTTTTATTTTAAATATGTTTTTGCTATTTGGAAATCCTTCAAAGAATCAATTCTAAACTGCTCAGCAACACCCTTCATTTTCCAATGAGAAAAATTAAAATTAATCAGGACTGACATGTAGGAAGAGAAAGGGTGGGGGGAGAGAGAGAGAAAGGGAGGAAGGGAGGGAAGCTGGTTGATTCTTTCATACTGCCTTAGCAAAAATTGTGTGTTAATTTGACTCAGAACAAAAGGTACAATAAGAAGAAGGCAAGAAGGGGGGAAAAAGAACATAAGTACTGTGTTAATTAATAAATTTTACATTAAAAATGCAGAAATGAATGGAGCAATTGATCTTGTAACTAATTAATGATCCTTTAGGAGGATTTATCAGGTACTGCCACTAAAATATATTTTAAAATATTATTAATGTAATATATGGGAAAAGCTACAGAACTTCAGAGACTGAATGAAAGGATTTAAAGCATTACAGAGATTTCATTTGTAACCTTTTGTGTCGAGTTTTTAAATACCTTACAGGGATGACGAGACTGATGTTTGAGCAGAGCTTCAGTTAGTGCTGCAGCTGTAATTCATCACATATAGGGTTTATTTTGTTTTATTTTATTTATCATACCTTTTTTGAGATTAAGCATCAGAGGCTGGATAGTATCTTCAGTACGTGAAATCATTGAGGTTGTGTGGGTATAATCTCTCGCTCTTTGTTGGTGGGTGAGTGGGCAGGCACTCTGAAGGCTGGATGCTGTAGGATAAGCAGGATCACATTCATCCAGTGTCACTGTGCTGGTTCAGTCGAGTGCCTTGGGAGTTAATGGTGAGAAATGCACATGTGTTGGGTTATAATAACTCTTCTCCCTGAAATCTCTGAGGGGCTGCTCTGAATCATGTCAGTGAGTCATGATCCCTAAGAGTTGGGTCTGTCTCATCTAACTTCAGTGATGCTCATTTAAACTCTCTCTGGAGTCAGTGGAGAGAGGTAGGCAAGGTTGCAAATCTGTCAGGATGGAATTAACGGGGGCATTGTAGACCAGAGGGGGAATGAATAATTTACACTGTATGCCTAAAACTTAGGTGGCCAAGTTGGATGAGATGTATGTACAGTCACTCTCTGTAACTGTACTAGCTGGAGGATTAATGGAGCACTGCTCACATTGCTATCCTACCACGGTTGCTCACTGCCCTCCACCACAAGTTTACCCTGAATATAGGAGCAGTGGTGAGAGGATCTGGATGTGGAAACATTACCTCCTCGGAAATTCTCCTTTAGTGACGGATTTCTCAAGACAATGCTTGCTGGAGTTATTTCAGCTTTTTTAGTGCCTCTTTAAGCCTCTGAGATAGGTTGTAATCAACTGAAAGTCCTGACTTTGCAATGTTATGTGTAGAGCTCTGAATTTGGGAAGTTGCATGTATAGGACTCCCTTGTCATAATTCCCTCAGAAATCTAACAGAGTTTTAGTACATGCAATAGCATACACCAAGCTTTCCATAGAAAGCTGAGCGTAAACCCCATATTATAATCAAAGCAATGTTTACCAGCAGTTGTGTAAGACAAACCCAGTTCTTCATTTTTAGTTTACGTCTTTCTCCTTGCTGTTTTTCTTTTAGTTCTGTAATGCAAATGGGCCTGTCAGTTGCAGCAGTGTGAATCTGACCTCATTTAAGGTTCATTTTTGCAAAGAAAAGGAGGTCTGTTCACCAGGCTCTGAAGATGTTCAGACTATGTTCCTCCTTTGATCTCCAAAGCAGGCTGGGCTCACAGCCTAAGCAGCTATTGCCAAAAATTCTGTGACTCCACAACTCCTACTACTAGTAAGATACCATCTGGTTTATGAGGGTGAGAGTAAATTAAAACTTAAAGTGAGAGGAGTACCTCATAATATGGGTGAATAAATACAGTGACATAGTGCCATTAGTGCTATATGTATGTGAGATGTCACATGGGCCACACATAGATGGCCGTACTTTAGAAGACAGGGTCAGTGCCCTTGCAGTTTATCTGGGGAATCACTATATTAATGAGAATCAACCCTAGCAGAAAGCAGAGCTTTAAATGCAGCATTCACTTCTGGGTTTTTTCCTTTTATGATGTTTCAAATATTCCTCATTCCTCAATAATTTCTGTCATCTGGAGTTGTGTGCATTTTTCAGCTATCAGTTTGTGAAGGAAGGGAGCTAGTAGCATGGTTTTAATTGGGAAAACCACCCAAGAGTTTGCATGTGCAGCTGATGCTGTCCGAGATTATCTGACACCCAGGAGTCAAATATACCCCAGTACAACTGCACTGGAAATGAAAGGCCAGTTCCTCTCTCACAGCCTGTGGTATAAATCAGAAATAATTATTTTGAAGGAAGAGCAACGATGGCTGTGTAAGAGTAGCACAAAGACCAGGAGAAAACTCAGCAGAGTTACTGAGTAAGAATCAGCCCTCTACAAAACTGAGCCCTGGAGTCCAAGTGTTCTCATACACCCAGTCTGACCATGTTGGGAATAACACAACAGCTCAGCTTTGATTTATGCTCCTGCTCCTGTCCTAAAGAGAAAAAAAAAAAAAAAAGGAAATAAAAGAAAATAAAAACAAGTACTTTGGAAACTCAGAAAGATCTGCTTCAACTTTGGTTTTATAAAAAGCAGGTTATTCTCTTGTGGGATTCTTATTATTCTTATTTTTTTCGAACCTGTCCTCCTGCCTACTGAACAACTGGAGTATCATCTTGGTTCAAGCCTCAGATCTCAGTCTAAAAACCTTAAAAACCTACTTCCTTGCTCCCTTTCTGTCAGTCAAATTGTTAGGAACATACATTTACATTTCATTCAGTCCAACCAACCACAGAGCAAGGATTTTCAATTAACAACTTGTACACAAGATTTTTGCAAAGCAAATGATACTTTTGCTGAGCTACAGCCTATGTTGTGTTGTGCCAAAACGTCAAATCCCAGAATACAATGTGTTGAAGTGAAATATGAAAATTCTGCTTCTGTCTTAGTTGTCTAGTCATATACACCATATTAACATGGGATATTAAGGACATACACTCTAATGATAGGAGAACTGCAGCCAACATCTTGTTCATGGTTGGGCTAATGTCAGTTTTGTGGTAGTGATGGCAGGGGAGCATTAATCAAGTGTGAACTTTGATTAATAAAAACATCACTCTGGATGCAAAGCAAAAAAAGAAAACGTGCCATTTTCTTTACAGGCAGTGTAGGTAGCAAACAAATAATGCAATTAGAGAGGGACAATTCCTTGTTTGCAAATACGTTTGTATTATGTATTATGATTGTCAATTACAGAACAAAGTGTTATGGTTACATTCAAGACTGTGAAATAATGTTTTCTGCGTGTGACAACAGCCTTTCAGCAGGTAACATTCCTCTTTCCCTTTTTCAGCTTCCTCCAGCATTTGTATCTATATTGCTATAGTCTTTCTAGACACTCACAGACAAAAGACTCGTTGCCAATTTCTAACCCAGTTATGTGGAGTCAAATTCAGGGAGGTGGCTATGTTGCTCCCCCATGCTAATTTTCACCCTTTTTCTTAGTGTTAGGTGCATTTGTGGGAGAAGGAGGGAGTGGGTACATTGCAGATGCCCTCCCAGGCTGCAGGGTCTGTGGCTCAGGTGGTTCTAGCTCCTGCAGGAGAGCTGGAACAATGCGATTCTCCCGGCAAGGCAAGCGGGGCACCCTCCAGTCATCTTCCCAAAAAGTCCACAGCAACTCTAGCATGCAGCTCAAGATGTCTCTGGTAGATAAAGTAGTGGCTGGAGCAGGCTCTGGGGTTGGCAACCGCAACTTTACATTTTGTATCTGTACACAATACTAATGGAAAGTACAGGAAAATAACAGCGACTCTAATTCTGCTTCCTGCCTAACAGCGTTTCATTTTCCCATATCCAACCTCAGATGCTTCCATCACAGAGGCTAGTAATAGGCTTTGTTGCCTATTTGTATCCAAAGAAAAGAGCAGAAGAATGAGAGGCACACAGAGCTAGGAAAAGATTTTTCCATGGATCGCCCCACAACATGCAGTGGAAAGACCACATGAAAACCTTTATTGCAAAAGTTTCTCTGAGGGGTTCCTGTTGTAGCAATTCCAGAAAAGCTCAGAAAATTAGCTGTACTATATGAACCCTCTCAGGAGGTTTTGCTGGTGTGAGGACATTTATTTCCTAATTAGAAAGTCTGTTCTGCCATGGATTCTTAATGAAACTCATATCTGTGCTGAAGGCCCCATTGAGGACTTACCTGAAGGATTTCAGTGATGTGTAAAGTCTTTGGCAAATGTCATCCAGAGCCCATGGGGGATGATATGGTCTAAATATATACCAATAATTTTTTGGTTGTTGTGAAAATAAACTTTAGATTTATGACTACGAACAATAATCTAGTTTAAGATCAGTTTTCTAGCTCCGCATGCTATTTTGCAAATAAAAACAGTTACAAACTTTGAGCTTTTAGACCAACCTTGAAGTTGGCATGAAAATTTCCATACTGAGGGATTGGTTTCATAATGTTAGTACAGTGAACATGTTCCCTCTTCTTAACCCTGCAATGTCCTTATGTGCAAGTTATAGTTCTTGGGCATCCCCTCTGAACACTGTCATGGTGCTGGTGATATGTTTGCTTTAGTCACACTAAACAACTCCCACAAAACAAGTGGTCTGCATTGCGTTCTCCCTTTTTGCTGCATTTAGCTAAAGCTTGAAAGAGCAACACCATACAAATGTAGTTCCTGGTAGCTATACTGCAACAGGACATTTTTCAAAACTTCTTGAAAGCCTTGAGCAAACATGTAAAAGTTACTGTGTAGAAGTTAATGATTTTGAACTAAGTTTCAGTAGTATAAATCTGGAATAACTTCAGTGACCACATGTCTGAATATGCATACTTGTCTTCAGAACTTGGTTATAGTTCAATGTACCAATGCCTCATATACCCAACAGAACATTTTTACAGTGGAGTGTGGCAGCTGTTTAATGCTGTCCAGGAAAGCATAATTTAGGAGAGTTCTGGATCAGGCTATGCTCTCACACCAGATTGCAAAAGTGCAAATACGTTGATATAAATGGAATTATAGCTTATAGACTCTAAGAGCTATTGGAGAATCAGAAAAATGTCAGCTAGATGAAATAAAAGAAGGACTTTTATAGAAGCAAATACATAGTTATTGAAAACTGCATTTTTCATGCCTGGTGGGTTTAACAGCAATACTGTTGAGAAAGCGTCAGGGACTGTTTCTTTGTCTTAGTCTTTGGGATGTAGATTTATGTTGCTTCCAACATGTGACACTTCTCCAAATAGAGGGCCTTCTAATTCATCATTAGTTCAAGAAGCAGCTCAGATAGATAGGATAGTCCTAAATCTACTTTAATGTTGCCTACATTAGTCTGCCCTCTAATCCTGGCCCATAAACTCTCAGCTGGCTTGTGATCCCTCCCTAGGCAGAGCTCCAAGCTTTCCTGGTGTTCTGTCACATACAGGGTGACATCCCCTCCTCTCCTCCCACCTGTCCTTCTTGGAGAGCCTGTATTGATCCATGGCAGGACTCAAATCGTGTGAGCTATCCCATCATATCTCTCCATCATATCTCTGTGACCCCAGGGAGGCTGCAGCCCTGTAACCGCACACAGATCTTGAATTCCTCCTCTCTGTTCTCCCTAGAGGGATTTTAAGCTAAATCTAATACAAATGCCTTATAGTTGCAAATAATACTAATTTGGGTTTTGAAAAAGTAATATTTTATTAGTGGAACCTATATGCATATAATGTATTAGGAGCTAATATTTTCATCATTAACATATCTAAAGGATAGAGAACACAAGTGGTTTTCTAAATTTAAATGTAACCTGCCTTTCTTACTAAGCCATGGTGGTTTACTGTTTTGGGGGCAGGGGGTGGAGTGAATCTGTCTGATCCTGTATCTCTTGTATCATGAGCCAACTCTGTAAAACTAATGTGACCTTCCTCCTTCTCCCTGACATACATGCTGAGCCAGGTATTTTAATGTGGTTGTTATTATTATTTTAAATTATTATTGTTATCTTGATTGTTATTATTTTACAATAGCAATTTTCTCTGACTCAGATGTGCGGAGACCTCTGTGCCACTACTCCAGTTCATGGCCAGTCAACAGTATTTGGAAAGTTGTTTCCATCTGGAAACTCTTTGCTGTCATATGGGAAATGCATTGGTGATGTCAGCCTTGTACTTAATGGAAAGAGATCCACAACACTTGAATTGTCACTGCTCAGCCAAAAGTGGCCAAGAACTGAATGTGCATGAAGCTCAAAATATTTTCTCAGCCACTGAGAAGATCGCTTCATCCAAGGGCCGAAGCTCGTTGGCAGCAAAGGGCACTGCTCACCCTATTCTTGATCTATGGATAAGTAAAGTGCTTCTGTTTCCAGGCTCCCCTTCTAAGACATTTCCTGAGCACTAAAAATGTTTGAAAAATGTAAAAGAAAACAGTTACAGAAAAACGATATTAAAAGAAAATTCCAAACTGCAGTGAATGCCTCCAGCCAAATTTCTAAACTGGGCAGCAGAGTGAAAGGAAATGGTAACATATTTTTGCAGCATTTACACTTTTTATGCTATTGCTGGCACACACAGGTTTGTGCCTGTAGAGAGAGAAAAATATTGGAGTCAAAATCTACCCTGTAGATCTGAGAGTAGAATAATATTGACGTTCAGGTCCGCAGCGTAGGTCTGAAGATACAATTGTGGCCTCGAACTGAACTGCCTGTATGAAGTTGTGAGGGGTTTTTGGGAAAAAAGGCAGCAGAGCCCGGATGAGCGAGTTTGGTGGCCCTGCTGAGGGGATGGGAAGGTCCTTACTGGGAGTCCCCAGCCGGCTGGAGAACTTGTAGAGAGTTGCTTTGCCCCCAGCTGAGACTTTCGGGGACGGGGAAGGGAGTGTGAAAGTCCTGCTGGGAGGATGCTGGCTTTGTTTATGTCTTGGGTAAGAAGAGGCAAAGCAGGCTGGACAGAAATCCCCAGGAAAACCAGCATTGTTCTTTAGCAGGACTCAGAGGAAACACTTTTGTTTGTTTGCTTGTCTCAAACATTCACATAAGCACCATCAGTCCCTTTGAAACTTGTTTAGAAATGAATGGGACACGGCATTAAGTGGCTGATACATAAATCAAACCATTACTGTGACTGTGGAATGATCTGTAGAGAAAAATAGTCTCTCTTTAGTTTGTTACTAGCCTGGAAAAAGCATTAATTAGCACTAATGAATCACCAGAGCTATGACTGAGCCAGGTTTCCAGCATTGCCAAAACACAAGCATGATTCAATTAATGCTGAAGGTTTTAGTGCATGTGTTTCTATGGAACAGTCTTTTGACACTAGTGTCTTTTTAATAACGCTTTGCAGATCTCTTCCAATATTATTGCGTGCAGACTGAGCTTCCCAATTTACTGCGAACAGTAGAGTCACAAATGCATTTCTGACCTCCTTTTGGAAGAAATACTCATCTGGGTAATGTAATTATTATGTAAATTACTTAAAGTTAATGGTACTTTCTATTTGTGCTGGATTTACTGCTTTCAGAGTTGATGACTGACTAGCACTAGAGCTTAGATATTGGCAGAAAAGTTAATGTGTTATTTAATTTAATTTAAAGATTCTGAGAAACTGCTCCTACTGCATAAACAAAAATCTTATCAAGCAACCTCCACAACAACTTGTGTTTTTGTTGGTAATCTTTGCAACTGAGAGACAGGGGCCAAACTGTGCAATGCAACTCAACAGGGATAATGTGTAATCATACCAAGGAGTTGTGAGAGACTGTATATTATTCTTGCTTCATGTCCTCAGAGTAGGGGGAAAGATAGTGAAGCCTCTGCCTTTGCTGTGCAAACAGCTTCATCCTCCAGGTGAAGTCTGAGCTCGAACCAAGAGGCAGCAAAAGCTGCTGTACCTGAACCATCAAGCGGTACGGTCTGCAGCTGCTACTTCATTGTGTCCCAGATTGGCTTATTCCCAGAAATTATGGTTTTTAACCAGAAGATTACTTTCTAGGCCTTGAAATGCTGAAGTTTTCAAATCCAATGTGAAGAGATTTGCTATCTATGATCCATAAAATTTAAGGTAGGTGGAAACCTTCCTAGTTAAAAATGCCTGAGAAAGAAAGTGTAATAGCCAAGCTCTGTTTTCCTGTTGTACGTCAGGAGCAGACCTAATGTCTCCCTCTGTATTTGGAGTGACTGACTTTTTCCCAACCATCTCTGCCTTTAAAAAGAGACTTGGAACTCCTTGTTTTGACAAAATAAGCCAATTCATGATCCTGACCCATTCATAGTGCTTGGAGTGAAGACGTCCCACAAGTTCTCTAAGTGTGTGTAAACCTGAGCTTCTGCCAAACCGATATTCACCAAACATGAACTACCAATGTTTGTAAACCTTGTTTCTTGCCACTCTTCTTTGTCACACCTTCCAGCCCCTCCACCTCTTACCTGAAACTGCATTGCTTCTGCTTCCTCCAAGGGGAATCTGGAAGGTGACTCACAGTACTGGGTGGGCAAAGGGAGCTTGCTGGCCAAGGGGGAAAGTAGCAGCTCTAGCAACAAAGAAGTTCTGCATTTCCCCCTAATTAGTAGCCCGAATGTACTGTTTAGGATAAGACATTTTGCACTTTCTCTGGAAATCCTTGACATGGCCATTATAGGCCATGAACTGATGATACTGCTGATAAGAGAAAGTAAATCAAAATTCCCTCATGCAAGAAATAGTCTATACCAGAAACATTTGTTTTAATCTCTTAATCCTTCACGTCCTTGAATTCTGAAGAGTTGAATAAAGCAGTATAGCTGTAAGCAAAATCAGATTTGTAAAATTACACAAATTCAGCAAAGTTTTACATCCCAGATGGCCATCAACTTTGCTCATTTCCAGTATGTCTTGGGCTTGCAGTCCTCTGCTCTGCTTTTCCAAGACTGCCTACTGAAAGCCTTTTTTCGTAGGAAAGGGCCAGCATTCACTCAGTGGGGCTACATGAGGCTGTCACCTCCTCCTATACCACTAACACTGGGCTGCTTGTAATCTTTTCCACTGTAAGCCAAAATGTCTCAGTACTTATGACCCAGATGTACACATTCATTTTGGTCTAAAACCTAAAACAGAAGGAATTAGGCCACCCGGCTCTGAACTAAGGACAAAATTCCCAATCTATTTGTTGTCCCTATGAGAAAAGTATAGGTCTCTGTTCCAGCTGGGAACATTTATGATATTTGGTATGTCTGCACAATCTCACTGCATGGGACAGATTGTCAAATTCTGCTTTTAGTTACATGCATGCGGCCCAAATGAAATCAGTAAGTGATCACATCACCAGCCTCTGCAGTCAAATCTAGGTCTTTTATAAGCTTCAATAACAGATATTTTTTTTTCTGTCTACTGTCACATAAATAAAATAGAGAATTACATTTTAAAAGATAACAAAATAAATTTATAAACACAGTGCAAATTAAGAAAATATCAGAGTCCTAAAACAGGCAACTGTATGCCTTACTATAAAACCTGTTGGCATTGGTGTGGTGTGTTTGTGTCATAACTTTAATTGCATTTAAATGTTGGATTTTATATATTTCATGTGAGGCTGAAACCTGAGAGGAGACCAAACTTGGTAAACAGAATAAGCTTTATTAAAGCAGTGATTTGCAGAGTAACTCCAAGTCTAGCTAAAGTTCCCTGTATAATAATTTCATAGGCCCTACTGTTTTCTCCAGGTTCCTCCTCCCTCTAACCTCTAGGCCACTTTCCATAGCTTATGCAGATGGGTACATGTCGAGATGTTACCACTTTTCATTTGGATCCTGGCACTGTCTTTTATCACAAGTTTATTTCATTCGGCTGCTGGGAATCAAAGCCATCCTGTTCAGCTCAAGAGCCAACAGGTAGAGCTATCAGAAGTGATTTTTTTCCTCTGAAATCCAAATTCCTGTTATGTCCTCGGATGCAGCTAACAGTTCTCCAGAACAAATGGTGCTCTTAATAATAGGAAAATGCACACTACGGCCATCACTTGCACTTATAGTACACCTCCTCTTACCTGCAGTTCCTGTGGGCTACATTTATGTCCCCTCTCCTTTTCTCCAAATGCTCAGTTGATTGTTTTGTTCATCAGAGCAATCCCCAAGACAATACTTGTGTGATTGTAGTGTGTTAGTAATCAACAATTTGCCCAATTATATTTAACTCTGGTGCAGTTATCCCTAACTGTGTTCCAGTGAGAGTGCCAACAACATGATGTTGTTTAGGAGACTAACCGATTTTTTTAAGACCCTGGTACACAAGACAGAAAACACTGACTTGAAAATGAGCAGGACTGGCTATAAACAGAGGGGACATGCCACAGTGAAAGCAAAGATCATTGATGTTTTATTATAGTTTAAGGGCTTTCTGACAGATCAGCATTACCTGTTCTAGGACCAGATAAAGTTTGATTTGCTTTACATTGAATGCTGTTTCATTTTGATTAAGAAAGAAGCAAGTTGCTTCCTTACTGATCTATGCAAATTCTTTGTTTGTTTTTTTTTCTAGGTATGCAGTCAAAACAAAAATGGCTAATGTTTATTCCAAGACCATGGCTCCTTTATAACACTCTTCAGGAAAGATTACCAAGGCTACAAATACCTCTGTAAGCTTCTGCTCTGTGATTATCTCTATTGGAAGAACATAACTACAGAAAAATAAGAAGTAGTAGAAAGATTCTTTCATCTTCTATCTTTGTTTTTCTTAGAAATGGGCAAAGATGTGAAAATCAGAAGATTGTTAGTTGGTGGTGGATGTTTTTGGAAAAAGTGAGCAAATATGTCTTGTTTTGAGCGTTGTGTGTACTGCTGGCTAACAGGTTACCTGAACTTTCTTTGGAGGTTTCTTGTTCATACAGTAAAAATGCTGTTGGTAAAAAGATGGTGTGTGTGGATCTGAGGTGTTACGTGATAGGTGAAACAGCCAGTATTTAACTTCCAGTGGGAGTGAAGAACATGGCTAGAGAAGTGCTCTCCTCTAATTAGACCTATAGCTGTGTATTTATAAAAAAAGCGTGCTGAAGATCACATGGCAAACATCATGGCTGCTGAATCTTTTTGGTGATGTTATCATGCCTTTTCAAATCCAAATGCAGCAGTTGATGCCGGTCAAAGAATTTCCCCTTAGGTGGCACATCATTACTTTGTCTTGTGTTTCCTTGGGGATTTACTCAGCTTCAGTGAGGCTTTGCAAGCACATGTCAGTGAAATATCCCTGTGGTCACAAAACGGTAAGGCAACAAGATGGTGAAGATTTCTATAATGAGATACCTTTATCCTCATTTTACATTTTTACTGCAATAAAGATAAGATGGAGAATGAAACTCCAGATTCAAGCCCAAAGCAACAGAACCAAGATCCCCATCTTATCTTCAATCTAAGGGTGTAATTGGCTTTGCAGAGCCTATGTGCAGTGGTTCAAAAGGTAAATTTAAGTCCAAAGGCTCCTTGGATCAAGGGATGTGTTATCATCTCTCTCCAATATGAATATAAGACCACACTGTCATCTCAGTTACTGTACGTATGTCCACAATAACTACCCTGAAGTCCACAGAGTTGCTCTAGATTTGCAAGTGATGTAACGAGTATCTGAACACAGAACATGAAATTCATTCTCATTTTTAACAAAACTGAACATATCTAAAAATGTGTGCATAAAATGCATTAAAACTGCATAAAATCTGCAGTGCTGTATTGTTACAGAAAACACTACCTTGCTTCTAAGGGAACTGGTGATACTGCTTGTGTCTGTCTGTCTGTCTGTCTGGACTTTATACTTCCTTACTTCCACAGTTAATAATTAATGATTTTGTGGTTATTAACAGTAGCTTAAATTTTTTGCAAATACATCTTTATGTAGCCCTAGAAAATGTTGATTTGCAGTTCTTAAAATCTTCACTGATAATAGCAGTTATCTTAGTGGAAATTTGGAGTTTAGAGAGACTGTTTAAAATACTGTTCTTCTGGAAAGGAAGGGTCACTCCAGGGAAAGCAATATGTTAATAAACCTTTCTGCCATGGCTTTTAGTTTCATATTGTGACTACCAATTTCAAACCAAGACATTCTGTGCCCTATATCCAGGTACCATGAGACTCACAGAGACAGCGTCTGAAAGACAATGCTTTTCATGAGCTTATGTGTAATATGTAAAAACAGTATTTAATAATTCAGTTAAATTCTAGAAAGGACAAAAGTTTTGTTAGTGTTATGATAAGCACAAGTTATGACAAAATGACTAAAACCAGGGTTTGTCATTTTTTCATCTGTCCTGTTAATGCTTGTAAATGCACTCACTGTAAGTATGTGTCACAGCCAGGTCTACTGAACAGTGTACTTTGTGAGTTTCAAAATGAGAAAAAATGCACCATAAAATTTTTACATATGCTAACTGACTGTAAATGTGATTGAATATGTGGGACTTCCTCCAGCTTTGTTCTTTGGTGGATTGCTATTAGTTTACATTTGAAATCTCTGTTGGCTACACATTTCACATTGTTCTTCCAAATGTAATCATTTCTTTCTTTTATCTGATCTCTCTGTTTTCATCAATATTTGACAGCAATTCCCAAAGATACAATATAGTCCACTCTAATATCCTTGCACGTACTCTCTTCTGCCTTTGAAATCCAATACCTAAGCAGTGAAATAATTTATTGTGCCTTATTTAGAATTTTATTTTTTGCATGTGTTTTGATACTGTCCCTTTGAAATGAAAGTTATTTGGAAATTCAAACCAACTGTTCTCAAAAAAAAGTTATGAAATATTGTTCAGTCTCGCCCCTTTTCAAAGATGCAGCATTTATCTTGTTTTCTTTTCGTACATTGCTTAAGTATTTCTTTTCATCCAAAACCATAATTTTATCAGAATACACAAAATCCAATTTACACCAGCCACCTGAAAACAAAGTCTAAAAAATTAGCCCTGAACTAGCCCTAACCTGACTGCTATCCAGAAATCAATGGACATATTAGAGTGAAGGACCAAACACAGTAGTGAATTTGGTTATGTGGCATTTTCTGGCAACAAGAAAACTCATCATATGTTAAAAAGAGAAATGAGTTTTTTGAATAAGCACACATAATTATCCCCGTATAAATGAATTTAACAATAAAGATGATCAATTTTCAAACAACCTATAGAGAAATGGTGGATTTTCCATGTCAGTCTGAAAGACGGACATGACTTAGATGCAACTTAATAGCTTCTGTACAAGGTTAAAATGGTGAAAATACCTGATTAAAATCTAGAATTTAGAAATATATTGATATTTCTTTACCTTAGAATTACAATGCAGGATTTTGGATCATATGATGTTGTAATGAGTGTGAAGAGGCACTTACATTTAAGATAATGCAAGTTGTAAATCTATTGTGTTTGAACTTCTAATAACAGGCTTATAAATTTTCAGAAGTAGAGATAATGGTAGATTGCGTCTCCTATTAAACCATAGTGAAAAAATGAGCAAAATTTTTGACTAAATGCTCTAACTAACAATGATTTTAAAATGCACTTTTCAATTTTGAGGGAAGATAAAGAATTAAATGCCACTTCATCTAAATTAAAATAATATTAATATACTACCCAGTACATAAAATGAGCCAGAGTACTTTCTTGTAGTTCAGGAATACAGAAACTATCCCCACCATGGCTGAACACAGCCAGATACATCTCTTGTAAATTAACATTAATAAGAATTTCTAACAAAATAATTTTTCAAAGAGGATTCTCACTTTTATTTTAAGCTATGTATGTTAATACATTAATTTTAACAAATGTCCTTTTCAAAGAAAGAAACAAAACAAAGCCTTTCAATAACGTGCAAGATATCTCTTGATGAAAATGTTGACTGGTTTTTGTATTAAAACCTAAAAAGCTAAGTGATAAACTTTTAACCAAAATACGTCCTTTTCTTATCTAGATAAGATGTTGCAACTGACTTCAAACATTTTTTAAATTTGTATTTAATGGGATTTTTGAGACCTTGTTCCTTTCAAAATAGCAGAATTTCCTCTCAAATGACAAGCTAGTTCCTGCCTACTCAATTATGTAGTTATACTGTTCCTGGGCATAATGTTAGCCCTTCTGTTCAGAAAAGAGCATCACCCTTAGACAGGAAATAAAAAATGCCTTTCATTTTTAACAGAACATTGAGGTAAGGGTGAAAAATGTCTTGCTGCATTGCAAAAGTGCTAAATTCTGTACTTATTTTTTTGTTTCCAGGTTTGTGGCAATCAGAGTTTTTCACAGAGCTCTGATCCTGAGTGATTCCTTTGGTCATGGGCATCTGAATGCATGACTGCTGTGCAGTTGTGGGTGTGTTGGCTGCTTGGACTAGGATGATTTTGATTTTCTACAAAGAAACTTATATTTCCCAGGTAATGCATTCAGGCTCCATCCTGACTATAAGTACAGTTGTCCCCCATGTGCTCCCTCACCAAACTTGACTAACTATAAGTGCTCTACTTTGAAGCAGGTTAACCTGTTTCATCTGTCCACATGTGGTATAATTTCTGCACTGTCCCCTTGGGGCCCACTGATCAACAGAGCTGGATTTGGATGAAAAGAGTTCTTCCTGGAAGGGAAAAAATCTACTGCACGTGCAGTTGTGCACATTTAAGGAGAAATAAGATGGTGTTCATGGAGTTACCTGTCACCCATTTGAGCTGCAAGGGGTACCAGTAGCTTGAACGGTGATATTCTCCATGCATTTTGTTTCCATGAATGCTGAATATTCCTGTGGCATTACCTAAGCTACATGACCACTCACTCAGTGTTTGTCTTCTCTTGCCATCACTCTTTGCAGGCAAAGAGGTTTAAATATTCTTGAACCAGTTATTCCCATTCAGGTTCTGGAGCAGCTCCCTCAAAGCAAGTGGAAGGTTTGGGTTCTAGGTATTAAAAGGTTTCACAAAATTTTAACTTCTGTAATAATTCCTGTTATGGAGTCAACTGGTTCAGCCAAGAGCTGTGAAAAAAATGACTTAATATTAATGTGTCCAAGTACAGTTTAATTTGACTAAAATTCCTAGTATTAGGGCAACAGGAAGCAAGGGTTTGTGTGCAAAATTTGCAAGTGGATATAGTCCAAGAGATATCCGCTTCCACTCACACCACAGTTTTTGGGGTGAAGGGAAGAGGTGAGAGGGGTTGGTCTATTTATAGCCTTTGTTCTTTCCATTCTGTTTTGCTTCCCTTTTTCTTACATTCTTCTTTCATCTCGTAAACACTGTATTGGTCCTCGTTAAACATTTCAGTGCTTGGGGCCGTCCTTGTTTGCTCATTTTAAATCGATATTCATGAAAGTTACTGTTTGGGATTTGGGTTTAGGACTATGCAGAAGTGTTCAGGTTTTACAAGGAAACAAAAGAATATGTGTGATTCCTAAATCGATGAGTCTCAAGATGATGTGAATTAACAGTTTGGGGACTTAACGTGTGGAATCAGGAGTAATGGAAAAGAAAGTGCTAAATGGGAGAAGAAATGAATGCTGGACTGACACTGGCACTGCTGACAGAACCAATGGTATTGGTCATAAAAAGAGAATAATAGAAAGAACATTGCTTGTGTTGCAATGTTTATTCACTTCTACTTGCTGGCCTATTCAGAATGAAGAAATAGAGTAGTGATTGGAAGAATAAACATTCCAAATCTGAAAGCACATTTTGAGCACCTTGGAGTAAATTCTTGTTTGAGGTTTGAATATGTTCATTCTGTCTGTATCTGACAAATATCTGTCTGTATCTGTTTGGCCTTCCTTAATTTGCATCACATGTTACCGGTTGTGTACAGTGGAAATTTTGATCTGAATTACATATTGCATAACCTGATTGCCATAAAAAAAGTCTGGAAAAAATGTAGAATTAAAAAAAAAAAAGTTGTTTTCATTGAATCAGGATTTTAATGTTAACTGTTCAATATTCAAGAAATTACCAATAGCACGGCATAGGTTGATTTGATGTTTGGTATGCACATTCAGTTAGTGATGCATTTAATCCTGGAATGGAAGGCTTCTATAGCACTAAATAAATTTGAGACCTTGAGCGTATATTTTGGCATCTTTTTAATGAATTCACCACCCAGCAAGCTTCAAAGGTTATGATAAGATCAAAGACTTCAGAACATGTTCTGTCGTTATTTTTTAAGCATGTACTCTGACACTATTTATGACATCTTTTTTGGAAGTAAAACGTTGCATGTCTATAAAAGTACTGAATTTTTTTTCTTATTCAATTCCAAAAAATAGAAGAGGACTGTATGTAAGGACACAGAAACACACAAAGAAAAGTTGTTCTAAAGATATGCAAACAATTTCTTTGAAGATGGTCATAGTGTCAAGCAGTAAAGCACTGGGTGTGCACTTTCTATTTTGTTTACATAAAAATGAATTAAAGAAACACAAAGTATTCTGTTAGACAGCAAGCTCAGTTTTGTCTGTGCATCTATGCATATAGGAATTTATAGGACTAATCTTTCATTCACATGGCTTATGGAACCTAGCATGGAGTAGATTCACAGAATCACAGAATCAGAAAAATTGTAGGGATTGGAAGAGAACTTTGGAGATCACCTAGTCCAACACACCTGCCCAAGCAGATTCACCTAGAGCAGGCTGGACAGGAATGCATCCAGGGAGGTTTTGAATATCTCCAGAGGAGGAGACTCCACAACTTCTCTGGGCAGCCTGTTCCAGAGGTCTGTCACCCTCAAAGAAGTTTTTCTGCGTATTCAGATGGAAGTTCCTGTGTTCCAGCTTGTGGCTGTTGCTCCTTGTCCTGTCACCACGCACCACTGAGAAGAGCCTCACCCCATCCTAAATTGGGGATGGATTCAGTTTCACACTACGTTGTGAATGAATTATTTGTCATGTGGTGTTTTGTTGTGCTATAGATGAAGTTCTCTCGTTTTCTTGTGGAGGCTCAAATGATGCCCAAGACAAAGTCCTGTTGTGGAGTCCTTCTAGAGCTCTCATTTTTGCTCTACTTTGGGGTATAAAGTTATGCTAAATATCTGTTCCTCAGTACTATCAGAAACCTTCTGTGTATAAAAAAATTTTTCACCCACTTAGTAAAAGCAAGGTTTTGGTTCTTCTGTGCTTTCTCCCTCCCTCTATCCTACAGCAAATAGAACCACAACTATTTCAAGCTCCATGTAGGCCTGAGGAATACATAAAATAAGTAGGGAGATGAATTTTTTAGAATAGGTAAGAATTAAAATAAAAAACAACAAACAACAGAGAAATTTATAATAGCGCTCTATGTATATTATAGCAAGTAAAGAGATAAAAAAGGGAATATGGGCATCTGCAGAAAACTTCCATCAGAGAAGAATATTTCTTACGGAGAAGATTTTCACTCAGCATTAGTTACTTACAAAGAACTGGTTCTCTGCCAAAGCAGTTTACATATTTATCCCAGACCTTACAAAAGGCACACTCTTACCCTGCATCAGTTTCTCAGGAAATAAAGCATTCAAGGTCTGCTTCTAGAGATTATTAGTGCTCTCTAACTAGGGTGTTGAAGATAAATGTGTTCAAGTCAACTGCAAGCACCTCAAAAGGCTTCACATGGTCCAGCAAAAACCCTGAGCCCAGATAGCTGGTCTAAGCTGGCACAGCTCCACTTTGTGGGCAACAGTGGGGTACTGTTGATTTACACCAGATGGGCATTTGACCTCTTCCTGTCTGCTAAGCAGACTTGATAGACATAATCTTTGACAAATACTAACAATGGGCACCATGATCTAAGTACTTTGGGAAATGATGGAATAAAAGCATCCAAATGTGTTAAATGTCTCAACGTATTGAACCTACTCATTGTGAAGGCAAGTCAAATAGTGTGCCAGTATTTTCCCCAGGCTCAGCAAAACGTGAGAGAGCAAATCAAAACAAAATCAAATCCACAGCTAGGTCTGCTCCAACACAGGCTTTACTATGGGATCTCACAAATAGAAGGACAAAAGCATACAGTCACCATTCCTTGAAACCTGATGTGTTTCCTTTAAATGGATTGAGAAATTAAACTTTTAATGCATCTGTCTAATATATAAAGTGGAGCTTCCTGATCTGTCCGTTGCAAAGTACCTGTCTTGCACACATTATCCATCTTGATGTGAAAAAACTGACTCCAGTTTCTGAACAGTTTGGATAACTGATTTAAATATTTTGTGGAGTGAAATCTTGGCTTTTTATCCCCAACATTCATAAGCATTAGGATAAAACACTGTAGCAGCAAGATTTTAGTCATATAGCTGTGTGGGTCACCAGCCCTGGAAATGTGGTGTGTGAGAGTACTGCTGTCCCACCTGAGGACCTGAGCAAGTGTCTCTACCTGGCCACACAATGCATGACAGCTCAATCCAAGGTGGGTTAGTGGTTCTGCATCATTTTTTCCTCTGCCGTATGGACAGCCCGTCTGGGTGCATAAGAGGGATCTCCACATCTGCCAGCTTAATGAGTGTGTTAGAGGTACACCTCAGCTCTCTATCCCAATTAAGAGCTTTAATATCACAAGGGAGGGAGTAACAGCTGACTGCCCAGCTCTCCAAAATCCTGCTAGGAGCAGCTCAGCAAAAGCCTGATCCTGCCTATGGCAGGATGTGGTGATGTAGGAACTTATCAGTATTGAACAGGGTTGGGTCCTGGGAAAGAAAACCGGAAAGAAAACCAGAAAACCGGAAAAGTAAATGTCTGAAGTGCAAGGCTCCTCAACATCTTTCTCAGCTTTTACCCTGCATGATCAAGGCTATAACAATGGCTCAAGAAAACAAGAATTAGTCTGACTTTTTTTTTAAAGGAAATAGCACAGGACATTTTAGAGATATATAACCTTTCCTAGCTACTCACAGAGGAAATGATTCCTAAGGATCTCTTATCTTAAAATTAAATAGGTGACGATGGGAGAGAAACAGAACAGCTGTTTAGAAGCTGTCTTAAAAGAAAACAGAAAGGGTTGTGTTCTTCGATGCAGTCCTGCAGCTTTAAAAAAACTTTCATAGGCAATTAAAAAGTGAAGTAATGATAATAGTCTGACAAAATCCTTCTTTATCTTTGCTCCCTGACTTTACCTATCATTGCAGGAAGACCAGTTCACAGCTTGACCATATCTTTGGTTGCAGCATATGAATCACTATTCTCCAAAGAGGTATTATTTACTTAAAAGTGATTAACAGGGATAAGAAAGGTCAGGGTGTTCCACTTTGTGCTGTTAGATGAACTAACTTGATGATAGGCATAATGCAATGAGTCTGGGAGAGCTGTGCTGTGTGCCAAAATGATCCCATGCATTATCAGATCTTACCTACCCTTGTTTAAACTAAACAAAATTGTCAGCTACTCAGTTACATTTTCCATATGGTGCAGTATCTTCTGAGCAGCAACTTGAATCAATCTTTGTGAAGTAATATTTTGAGTTATTTTCCTGCTATTCACATTTCTCTCAACAGTGAATGCTGAGAGCAATAATAAAAAAACTAAGGAGTCCATGTGCTTTAATTAGTCTGTTCTTATAGTTATTGTTATTATTAATGGAAGACCCATGTGATATCCAGTGGAAAAAAACATTTGAAAGAAGTTTTAAGAAGGCAAACAAATTACATCATTTCATTTGGAAAGAAGAAAATGGATGGACCCGATTCTCCACTCAGCCATGTCATTTTTCTACCAGTGTAACATAGCTGATGTTAGTAGAACTTTCCCTAATTCACACCAGGATGAAGAACAGAATCGGGGAACAGACGCAGGGTGTGTATTTATGCAAGTCTTTCAACATCAGTTCTGAGCTGGAAGGGTGACCATAGTTTGGAAGCCAGTACTGGAAGCCTTTCTAAGGACACTCAGTGTGAATGTATTTGCTCAGCCTAAGTAGGGTGGCTATTTGCTGGAAGAAAGGCAGGGTAGAAAGAAATAGAAGAAGAAGGAAACAAAGTTTAGATCTGGGAGGGGTGGGATGTGAAACATATGTCACAGGATAACACAGTGGGATGATGCGGTCGGATGAACAATGAAGGAAGGAACATAGGAAATAAGGAGTTGGGGGCCCACGTTTTTGGTTGGCGGGAGCTTACTCTTTATTCTCTTCCTTCCAGCCTCCTTCTCAAACTCTGCAGGACAATATCCTGATTTCAGTACAAGTCCTCAAAAACCTGGAAGCATCACTGGAAAACCAGATCATTTTATCCACTCACATGGGAACTGGCTGAAATAAAATGTACAGAAAGCCATTCTCCAATGACTTGTGATGTGAGAACAGGGAGTATGGGGAACGGGCAATAGTGATGGATTCATTCCTTGGCAGATCTTCTTGGCCATTTCCTTCCACACTCTTCAACCCAGGGGAATTTGACAGCTCAGCTACTCCAAGCCTCTGGAAGTTTTGTTGGAGCAGAAAAAGTTACGCTGATTTCTGTTCTTTTCTACACCAACGACTGTATGTGTTTTCATCTAGAGCTAATTTTGATCCAGAGAGTCTTCTTTTAAATTGTCTTCTTAAATTATGCTTTTATTCTTCTCGGGGTTTTTAAAGATGTTGCATGTTAATTCCATGATGATTGCCATTCACAAACTTGTTTTAATACATTTTTCCTCTCTATCCTTATTTTAATGTCAGAACCCATTCAGCATTTCTGCAGGTTCCTCCCAATCTCTGCCAGGTCACCGAGGAAATCCTGCTCGTTAGGTTTGGTCACCCATAGTGTGAGAACTCCACCTCAGAAGCATCTCTACAGCCTGTTTTCCTGTCCCTCCAAGGGACAGGGACTTCATTTCCTGACCCCACTCACTGAATCGTTTTCTCAATTAGGCCAGAAATGTTATGCTCCTTGAACAAATCATTTCCTTTAACTGGAAATATTTTTTCTTGTGCAATTAGCAGTACAGGAAACAGTTTTGTGTTGATATGGTTATTTATTATTTCCTATTAGTGAGCAGCATATCCTGTGATAACTTTCATAATTAGTAGGTCAAGTGCAAATTTCGTCAGAATGCACGTCATAGCCTTCAGGATTGAAATGCTAAGTACAAAAATAGTTTGGAGTCAGATGTCTTTACCTTCAAAGCACCTTTGGCACTGTTCTTACTTGTGCCTTAACAGTCTTTATTTAAGTATAAAATAGTAGCAGAAATGCATTTATCTTGTGTTTCTGTTAGAGTTGTCCTGATTTGGGATA
Organism: Calidris pugnax; assembly: GCF_001431845.1. Classification (NCBI taxonomy): domain Eukaryota; kingdom Metazoa; phylum Chordata; class Aves; order Charadriiformes; family Scolopacidae; genus Calidris; species Calidris pugnax. The sequence continues at coordinate 4,156,284 of NW_015090922.1, forward strand.
TACAAGAATGGAAGTAGCCCCGTGCCATTATGCTTTGCCAGAGGGATAGCCACAAGGAAAGAGCGCATGACATATAAGTCCTCCTTCAAACACAGGACTAATTACCACCCATATTATGCTAATACTGGATTGTACTTAAATATCTACACCAACTAAACCTTTAGGTGACAGACATGATTCACAACAAAGCTGAATTGGATTCCCTGCAGCGGGGCATTACATACTTGTTTATTACCCACTTCACTGGGAGGCAGAAATGGCTACAAAAGAAGCAGGAAAAAAATTCAGGGACATGATAGAGTAAGGGGAAAACACAGAAAGAAATTAAGGTATGGGTTATGTTTAAAACTGATAAAAGAGAATAGATTATATTCCTGGAATTTTCAGGCACTTTTTATTTTGGAAAGTCATAATTAAAGTTGCACACATCAAATGTTTGTGGTCAATGAACTCAGCACTCTATCTTCAGAGCAAATCTCTGGATTCCTCTTCTATACAAGGAGGCTGGAATATAGTTTCTTGAAAATGCTTCAAAAAATACCTCTATTTTCTCAATATTTTCTGCTGAAAAAGCTCCATTTTTTATCCAGCTCTACTCCTGCTCAGTTTTGTGGAGGAGGACTCCCCACCTTTGGATTCATTTCTCTTTGGGATTGAAGATGTGTCTGTTTTGGTGGGCCCGGTCCACACAAGCTTAAAGCAGCCTGGGTTATGTTGGACTCTCTCTCTGGGCTGTGCTCTGGGGCTGATGCGTGAATGACTGAGTCCTCCTACACGCACACATGGTCACTTAACACTTTTTATAGACCTCTTCTTCTAGCCTTTCTTCATTTCTGTTAATTTTCTCTGAACTCTGTGAACACAGTAATGTCAAGAGCTGACTGTAGCATTCTAGGTATCGTGCCATTGTTGGTACTTTGCCATCTAAAGAAAGAAAGTTTCCTTTTTTTTGGCCTGAGACATGAATTGTCTGTAAATGCATCCCATATTTGCATGAGGCTTTTTGCCATTTCAGCAGATGGAAATTTCATATCTAATTTATTGTCCATTGGGTCTCTTTCAGTGCCATTGCTTTCCAAGTATCTCCCTCCTATGAAATTAGTATTAACCCCCTCCTCACACCTCCACCCCCCCTTCACTTTATAATTATCCAGCCCTTTCCCTGCTAAAAAACCCTCAAACAAAACCTGGAATTAAATATGTGAAACCCAAATGCGCACATTTAGTGCTCTGCACTCCTGGTGCTTGTATTGGATCCACTGACTGCTTGTGAGAGCAGGCTGTGCTGGGATCAACAACGGATAAGCAAGAGGTTTGCTGCAATCGATGTTTTCCTACTGGCAAAAAGCAGAGGAAGGATCGTGCCAGGACTGACACGAACATTTCTCAGGGTGAGGAGCAGCAGGAACATGATTTTTGCTTCTTGCAAAGGACTAACAGTGACAAGAAACCATGTAAAGCTGCTCTGGGCTTTGCTGCTCCGGCCAAAGTGGAAGCGGATTTTTTCCACTTCCTTGCATAGCACAACCACTCCATTAAATTAGTAATCCGACCCTTAGTGCCACAGATGACAGAGGAGGCCTTTGAAACTTGACTGAACAAATGATTTCAGCACGCAGTGAACTCTCGGCACACACAGACTCCTCTCTTCATCAGTGAAATCATTAGTTAGCCTCCGCTTAAATATCCTGCTGAATCAGAGGCTGGTGTGCAGTCTACCAGCGGGAGCTTGCTGGGGACTAGTTTGTTTTGTGCAGATGCTTTCTTAATTCCCTCCTGCCTGCCCCTTCATTAGTCTGGTTGTTTCTCAGCGAGGGGTTCAGACCTTCCCAGGAGTTCCTGGGGCTGACTCACCTTGCTGTTTCCCCCCTGGAAGCAGCCGGTGGTGGGAAGCATGCTCACCACTGGCTCGGGTTTTGAACTTGCAACAGGGGAAGAAATTTGTTTTCTACAAGTGACGGTGAACAAGGAAGGGAAGAAATTCACATCAGTCTGTCCCAGGGTGGGTGAACAATCCTGTTGAATAAATGTCTGTAAGCCATGCTCAAACAAGGCAGATATTTACAGGGGCAGAAGAACTGGATGGAGGATGAATAATTTTGTAGAACTGGAAATCCAGGTAGGGCCACATTAAATACTGAGAGGTTGTTTAAATTGCCACTTTCCAAGAAATCATACATTCTGACACCACAGCGTTACCAAACCATGTATTTTCTCCAGGAGCCAATCCTGAAAGCTCTGAACCAGCAACCCAAGATAACATACAGCCTTAGAGGCGCCTAATGACAGTCCTGGGAGAAAAGAGATCCTAAGGGCCCCAGAGGGTCTGTCTCCAGGGGAGAAAGCCACAGCACAGGTACAGCATGGCCACAGGATGGCCCTGGGGCTGCACCCCGAGCATGCAGTCCTGGTCCTGGACCTCTGCAGGTCCCACAGGGCTCCAGTAATTACTAACACACTCCAGGGAGTCTCTCCATCCTAGTTTTTATGAGGGCAGTGAAAAACAAAGTTCGTTTAAAGATGCCTAAATGTGTTGCTGGGGTGCAAGCAGCACATGACAAAATTTCAACCCCAGAGTTTAAACATGTAATTGTCGCATTAAATAATCGTCGTTGAATTTGTTCCCCTAATTCATCATTAGGGAAGGTCTTGATTTGCCATTACTAGGGCATACATGATGTAAGAACACAGAGTTTAACAGAAGAACAGGGAATCTGACGAGTGATGAGGTTTACTTACACATTTCTAATCCGGCTTGGATGCGAATGTCTCCAGCATCCAGGGACTGTTTGGATTCAGAGTTTTTCTCCAGGCCCATCTGTCCTTTTTTCAAATGACTGTTATTTTTTGAAACATAACACTGTGCAAATAAAAGTGAAGCCATACTTGAATGTCAAGAAATGCATGGAGAACATCAGTAATGTAGAGAATATATACTCAGGGAATAAGCTTCAGCAGGAATGCTAATTTAGTTATAGTATTTAAAGCTGACTGCAAACAGCTGGGTAGCATTAACTGTATTAGGGAAACAAGAAAGGTGGAGCAAAATCTAGGGGACTGAGGTATGACAGTGCCAAATGTATGGAAAAGATTTGGAATATGTGAAATGTACTGCTGTTGGACCCACACTATGTAATAATGGTGATGTGGTGTGCAGTTATCTCTGGGACTTCCCAGCACACTAAAGGTTTTGTAAAGCAATGTCTGTGGCTTGTGGCGGGCCACTTTCTCGGTAACACAGCAAGGAAACAGAAATACAAGTTAAAATAGCATGTGCCGTGTTCTTTTATAGAGACTTCAGTCCTACCAGAGAGGAGATCCTGACAGTCCCTTATTCTCTTTTCACACACACGCTGCTCTATTCTGCAGCTATTCAAAAAATCTGCAAAGTCAAAACTGGGAGATTAGGCTTAAACAACATCTGCTCCAGCTACATAGCACTTACTTTGTACTTTACATTTTCCAATAGCTGTGCAAATGTTAACTAATTAGTCTGAATCCCAGCAATAACGTTCTCACGGTGGTAGGAGCTTTTATCTGCTTTTTATGGGTAGATGGAGGCAAAGCAAGCTCCAGAAGTAGACTGCAAAACTTGTCTTCACAGAAGTAGACCCATGTTCAGGCTGTTTCCATAGTTGAAGTGCAAGTTTCATGATCTGCAATGTTAAGCAGAACTGCTTTGTAAGGAGCTGGTTACTAGTGTAAGATGTTCAAAATATGGCCCTTTGTTGCTTGCCCAAGACCACACAGTGAGTTAGAAGCAGAGCTGGGATTTCACTTCCTTTAACTCTGATTTTTCTCACAGTTGTGGTTTCATTGTAAACCTCTTGTGTTGCTTTCATATTTTTTGCATTGCTCGATGTCTCTGTACCTTATGGTGGATTCATTTTTTACCTTCTTATTAGAAAAGGGCCAGGGCCTGAAGTGGAACAGAAGATAAGGTGGTTCTTGACTCTCTGGGGACAGTAAAGTGTGTGCAGATTTTCATCAGTTGGCCATTTTTCTGCTTCCTGTGGAAATAGAGAATATGAGATGCCCCAACCCATGAGAGGTGATTGAAGCAACTTCTCTTTAGAGCTAGACAACTAATTAATAGCAATTTATCCACTGGCATTTGTGCTTTTATGTTTTTGCTTACTCTTATCATGTTTTATATTCTTCATGTGTTTCCTTGCAAAAACAACATTTTGGGTCTATTTGGAAAGCAGCCCATTAGGGAAAAACTATTTTTCTGCAGTACTGCACCATTTGTTTGATGGGTTTCTCTGTGCTAAGCAATTAAATGGCTTATACAGATCACTGAGAACTTCATATTTCTAAGCATGCAATCAAAGTCAGACAAAGTGCTGCTGACCTGTGCTAAGTGTTATCACTCCCAGGCCATTCCTGGCTGCTTGTCCCTTCCCTTCTGCCAGAAGTGACTGTCCTGTCAGATCAGCTAGGTGAAATAATTAATTAGGAATTTCTTTAGTCTCTGGCCTGGTCCTATGCATTTCAGTTTTTTAAAAAAATGCCAAACTATAATAAGCTTCACAGTATGCTTTAAACCAACATAATTTCACAGAGCTTAGCTAGAGAGCAAAGGGAGGCAGAGCTGCACTGCCAGGGCTTGGAGCTCAGGAGAGTTTCCTTTAGCGGTGGCAGGGAGCAGGGATGGGGAGGAAGCTGGGGATGGCACTTGCTGTAGCTGGGTCAACAGTAGCGGTCTTAGGTGGGCCAAGTGTGCCCTAATTGTGTGGCCAAGTGTAAAATTCTTATTAAAGTTTGGTTTGGAATTTGGTTTTGGAGAACAGTTGAAAACTCAGTCTCTAAAATTAGCTTTTAGCAAGTATTCCTGTTTATAAAGTTCATTCACTAGCATGTTTATGGAAAGTGAGCCCAGAAGGGAAGGAATGCAGTAAAAGTACTTTCATTTGAAAATTCAAATAAAAATATTTGCTTTGAATCAGAGGCTTTTTTTTTTTTTTCAATCCTTCTGTGCTCTTTGTCCAGTTTGTTAGTACTTTTGTTGTCCAACAATCAGAGTCACTGTCCTGAACTTTCCTCTTCTCATTGCCGTGCAGTGCGTGTGAGTGAAGACTCGTGCCTGCTGTGTGGGAGAGCTGTTGGTCTTGTTTGTGAGCATGGGAAATCACTGTTATTTTAAAAACCCAATGACAGAACCCAAAGTCACCCTCCATTTTGGGAAGTCGGGTGGCAAGAACAGCTGGGAGCTGTAACTATTGCACTGACAGCACCAGTAATATCAAATGTGAAAAAATTAACCAAGCCTTCACAAGATAGGCTTAAAATAATGAGGTTTGTAAACTGACACTTTTCATTTGACTTCTGGATTCCGAGAAGGGCTTAATAAATAGTAATCAGTTTATAGGATTACCTATTTATTTTCCTTTGAAGTTTTTGTCCTCTGCTGCTGGCTGCTTGTTCCTGCATCCTGCCTCTTGGGCCAAGCTCAGCTACATAGCTTTTCTGCATTTGGTACAAGGAAGGAGGGAGAAAAAGGGTGTGGAAAGAAATAGCTTTGATAAGGAGGGACAGAAACTACTTGAAACAATAAGAAAGTTGCTCAGGAGGCAGAGTAGTGGAAGTGAAAATGACTGATGTTGCCTCCTCGGTTCCTTGCACATCTGCTAATGCTAATCAGATACCAAATCCTGTGAGCACTCACTTTAGATGTTCATACACTTGGAGCTTGACGGTAATGTACTTGGATAACTGGGAGGGTTGAGACACAACATCACTGTTATGTGGGATCCTGTCATTCTTACCTCCTTGTCAAGTGATCACAGTTTTGACAGGAGGGCATGGTGTGATAAGGGAACCCAAAACTGCTCGTATGTCTCTTTCCTTAGAGAAAATACAGTTCTGCTGCCCTAATGGTGATTTTTTGGACTGAAAAGTGCTTTGATCCCATCATACATTAAGAGCTGCAACATGGCTAATGCAAAGTCATTCCTCTGACTTTATTGTACCAGCTCAGCATGAAGCCAGTATGCAGTAAGAGTTAACCTTGTTATCTCTATTAATTACTTTTATTTGGTTACTTCCATTTAAATACACAAAGTCTATCTAACTTCTTATCTCTGTTAGCTATGGAGGGAGACAGATGAAATCCCTTCACAAATGATATTAGAAACAAATGTTTTCCACCAGCTTTGATCATTTTATGTTGGCAAGCTCTTTGTTTTCATCCTTTTAAGCAAGTAAGATCACTGTGTAAAGAGGTGGACATGAACCAGAGCTGCTGATCTGGACACACAGATTTTTTAAGAACTTTGGATCCAGAAATTAATATCTAAGAAAAAATAAATACACCAGGAGGCAAGGACACCCTTTGATTTGAACCTGTTTCAAACTCTGCAGAGATTGAGATGTGAAGGTGAACATGGGTCACCTGGTTCCTCTTTGAATGTTTTTATGAAATGAATTTAATGGATTTGGTTTACTTCTGCTAGCTAGGCAGACCTGCAAACTACCCAGCAGACAATGTGGGAAAATTGAGCTGGCAGGGTCCTTGCCATCTCCAGAGAAGTCTTAATCCAGTACCTTTTACAAACACTAGAATTATGTCATTAAAATTTTTAAAAAGTCAATCAAATTCTTTCCCACATTCATGTGTCTTTAGCTGTGTGTGGTAGGAAAAGGATCCAAAGAGTTTTTTTCTCATGTGTTTGCTTTCGTGGCAATGAGCTGAACTGTTCCCCAGAGCCTTTGCTTTAGGATTTCATGGTACTGGAAATTTAGTGGGCTTTAATTTGGCCTTGCCTTCTCTTGTGTTGTAAAATGTGTGACGGTTACTGTTCAAAGACATATTTCAAGTTTTCCCTGTTTAATGAAGGAGCTGGTGTTCTGGTGGAAATAGTTTTAAACTCCAAATCTTCTTCAGTCAGCTCCTTGTTCATCTACTATTTTGCATTCAGAAATGAGGGTACTTCAGAAGGGGTTGTTTGATTTGTGGATTGTTCGTTGTTCATATACTTTTTATAAAAAAGCCCGTGTTCTCACATGGTTATCAAGAAGGATAAAAACCTATAAGAAGGATAAAAGCCTGTAAGTTCCTCTTCCTTCTCTTATCCAAAAAAGAACATCTGAGCAAGTATTTACCTTAGCAACTCTGAATTGCATGTTTTAGGTTTTTTACTATTTTATACTCTGCTATCTTTTATACTGTGCTTTTTTGTAAAGATCCTAAAATGCGTTACAAAAACTAATGCCTTGATTGCTTTACTTTAAAAATAAATAAATCTGTGATTAACTAATTAATTTCTAGTAACTTCTGGACTACAAGTTGAGAGACCTCCAACTGGACAAAACCGGCTCCTTGTTTATGTACCTTCTATAATTTGGTACAAGCCCGCAATCATACTGTTACAGATTTATGGCCACCAATCTCTCTGATGATGGCAGAACAGAATTTTGGACTTTCAGACTCTTGTCTGTCTTGATTATAACCAGCAGATAACAGGGGGGCGTATGTCCTTCACTCGTACGGATGGAGTCTCTTCCTGGATAAGACATGTCAGATACTTATATTCCCCTACTGTGCCTTCCTTCAGAGCACTCTCCAAAAACATATGTGCAATCATAGCATATGATTCACAGTCTAATGGCATATATGCCTTGATTGCTTTACTAAAAAAAAAGAAAATATCTGTGATTTCTCATTGGTCGTATCAGAAAGATTTTCTTCAGCTGGATGACTTTCGGGTTCCATCCTTTGATTTCAGCTTCAAGTTTCAAGTCCAAATGAACCCCAAATAACAAAAACCTCTGAGTCCCACCTGGTTTCAATACAAGATCATGTTTTGTGTTCATTTCAAAACAGGCCCAGGTTGGTTCAAAAGATTCATGAACCTTGGCAAACTTTTCAATGAGCATGATTTAAGTTTCTATGTTTGTACTGTGTGGTTTTATTGTGAATGTTTCTCATGGTCTTAGTTAGGAACATAATATGGATTCACTGTAACATCAGCTACATGATACCTTGCCTGCATTTGATGGTTGATGCTCATGTATTGATACTTATCTACAAATATTCTTATTGCACTGCTGAGAACTTGGTTAACCTAAAAGATTGCCTTTCCTTAGATCAATTAAGAATTTTGTTTCAGTTGTACAGTAACACATTCAGAATTACAGATGGAGAAAAAGAAGTCTAAGGGAAGAAATTGGCAGATCCTCAGAAGAACTGTATTATAGAAACAAGCATACACTCTCTAAATATGGAAGGAAGGCTAGTAATTTCAGTTAGAGACAAATTTGGTTAAATTATGAGCTTTTCAGAGCCTCTGAAACAAGGAGAAAGAGTGGAGAACCATCTCTTTCACCCCTTTTTCCTTGTTCCTTTATTTTCTAGGGAAGAGATGGCATGGTAGGGGAGTACACAGAGGTAAATCATATTTCTCTGTTTTTACTATTGGCAAGATAGGGTTTACCCAGCTTTTTAGTGCATGATCTTGATTATCAAGCAGGAATCTGACACATTTTTATTCATCCCACAGAACGTATTTCTGTTGTATATTACTACATCACTGGAGGGACCCGTGTCCTAAATTTATACTCAGATCCAAATTTCCTCCAGATTGATGTAGGCTTTAGATTTTGCTTCATAATTAAGATTATTAGGAGAGATGTACTGCTAATGATTTGCATTGCTATCTATATTCCAGGTTGTTTCCTAAACTGAACCAGAACTCAACATAAAGGAGCACAGGATTGCCTTTCAATTTCTATACTTCTGTTCTTTGATATCGCATTTCCTTCCAGTCAAAGTTCTGCCATTTAGGTACTACTTCAGCGAGAAAATATGAGAAATAAAATCACAGTGAAATAAATCTATCTTCATCTCATTTCTCTCTGCCATTCACAGATGCCAACTTAATACAATAGCTCTTTGAAATGATGGACCCATGTGGGGCAGCAGCTCCAGTGACCCGAACACTACAGTGTACAATTCAGCAGAGACTCCATAGCAACTGCAGAAAAAAAATTGGTAAGAGCTATCGCACTAACGTATACCTTCAAAAGTTCCCATTTATTTATTTAAGCATGTGTGCACATTCCTGGAGATAGATAGCTTGAAAGCAGGAGATTTTGAGATTTGACTGAATGGCATGTCGGTCATTAGCGTGGCGATGTGCTTGCAGCATTGACTGTAACACGCAGGCGAGCAGAAGGACAGGGTGTTACAGGCATCATCTGAACGGTGCAGCCACGATCACTCACTCCTGGCTCAGCTGGAAGCGGTGCTCCTCTCCGCCTGGCTCAGATTGCTGCTTATGGTTTCAGTTAGAGCTAATTGAAAAGGATCTATTTTATACTTTTTGCATCTGAAAATAGGGCTTCATCAGCAATTACATTTGTCAGAAGGAAATCTGGAGGTGGAGGTCCTCAAAGGAGGAAGCTTTATCTTAAGCTATTTCCAAACAAAAGCTTTGAGCTCTGTTTTGGAAATTTCATAGGGGTTTCTGGGTCTTATACTATATGGCTGTTAATACAAAAAGGCATTTCAAGCCTAAGCATATAAAAGACATAAACATAGAGCTCCAATGAGATACAAAAGGGAAAGAACTGTGAGTCAAAACCTGCATGATCTGAAGCGCTTCTGGCAGCTGATGAAACCAGTGAGAAATTGCACGATATCAACAATTCAGCTCCTTTTCTTAATGACGAACTCAGGGCCACCTTGCAGTTTGGAAGCAGAAAAGTTTGGATGCGCTTTTTGCTGGATGATCTTTGAAAATCCCAAAAGTATCATCTTAAAAAACTTTTTCCAGTGGAAGCCATGGTTGCTCCAAAAAGTGTCACATCCTTTGGCAGAGGAGCTCAGACGCTCGGCAGTGAGCAGACCACCCTATTTCCTGGAAACCCACACTGGTACAAATCGCCAGAGATGTAAAATCTTTCTAGAGTGCCTGGAAAAATGTGGACCTAACCCTATTTTTTTGTCATCCCAAAGCTGGTTTTGGTGGGAATTTACTTGGCTGAACCAGCAAAATTGCAGCATTTTTTTTTTCCAAGATAAAAGTCCGAGGGGAAAAAGATACGGTAGGTTTACATAAAAGTGGATTAGAAGTGCAAATCTGCATTTTCATCAGTGTAAATAAAAGCAAAATATAGCTTGATATTTTGTTACTTTTTATTTTATTTCAAGCTGCTTATTTTCTGTTCAGAGGTGGTTTCAAGCCAATAAAGATTCATTAAAACATTTTAGTGATGGTTTAAGAGTACTTTGTCAATTAAATTATTATTTATTATTAATCACGTGTTGCTGAACTGGCAATTTAGGAGATCAAGTACAGCTGGCATTTTATAGCAGTTTCTCACTGAAAAAATCATCTTCTCAGCAGACTCAGTTTGTAATGAAAATTAATTTTCAGAGTGAGCCCTTATCATCAATTTGGGAACATTTGACTCCTACATTTTTCAAAGCTGAGGAGGTAACATGGAGGGAACACTGACAACCAGCCGAAATTTTTTATTGCCTTCCTATGTGATGTGCATTTGGTCTCCCTGGGATAACTAGTATCACGCTTGTCAGCAGTACATAAAACAGACAAACCTTTTTTATTCCCTTCCTCTACATGACCAGAGCCCCACCAGTTCCTACCATCTCAGTATCCAACCCAGTGCTAGTAGCCTCTGTCACGGCTGATTTTGCACTTCTGTGGTCCATGCCCTCTGGGGATCTCAAAGCGTTTTATGTATGCTAGTGATTAATTGCATTTTATAGTATTTCCAGGAAGGGTTTGGTTTTTTTGGGTTTTTTTGGTTTTGGTTTTGCCTGGGTTTTTTTTTTTTGTTGTGCTTTTTTTTTTTTTTTAAAAAAAAAAAAGCCTTTTCTACTGATTTGGAGAAGTATGTGTCAGAGAAGCCTGTTGATTGGACTCATTAAAAACAGTCAAAGCAAACTCAGAAATACAGAGTGATTGATGTGCAGTTCCAGCTCTCCAGCCTCCCGTCTGAGCTTTTGGTCTTCACAAATGCCTATGTGGCCCCCTTGCCTGTCCTCTGCACTAAATTACCTTCTTTATTGGCTATAAGATACCAGAGTGGATTTTCTCATGTAATTGTGGGTTTACATCTTTCAGCACAAGTTTCTTTTCTTCATGTCTTGACTGTCTCTCTCCTTATCTCCCTCTCAGAGCAGTTTCTGAGCCAACACTTTAATAAATTTATATTTCGGTACAGAGTCCTTCAAAAATAGAATGTGTATGTAGAGATAAAATACCAAAGGTGAATATCTCAAAGACAACAGAGAAACATAAGGAAATAAGTGACATCTCTTGTAGTGACATTTCTTAAAAGGCTTTAAAAGTTTCTGGAGCCTTTACTTCTTAACAAATTAATTCCATCTGCATGTTTGCAAACATATATTTTTTTTAGAGTAATATCTAAATTCACAGGTGCTTCAGGTTGTTAGCAAGGATATTTTTACGAGTGCAGATGGAAGCCTGGATCCAACCTTGTGTTTCAGGTTAGCCAAGCTCTCATATCCCCAGGTGCAGAGGAGAAAGACAGAGAACTCAGTGTGGGATGGAGCAGTGTAGAAGGGGCATCCCTGCATCCAGCTGCCAGCCAAGACAGTGAGCAAGTTTTAGTGACACCTGGGAGATGTATTCGGTGATTGGACTGGCATGCTGCTGGGTAAAGGTTGTTTAGTGGTGAAGGTGAAGGTCCTAAGGTGAAAGCATGGCCTCATTACTGCCACGGCATCGTGTGGCGATGCTCTGACGTGCCAGACCGCGTTAGGCTCAGGCGGGGTGTTTGCGAGCGCGGCGCGTTAAGCCGCAGGTGTTCTGCACCATACAAAGCCTTCAAAGATCAGTCTCAAATGTTTCTGTTACTATAAAGAGGATTAAAAGGATTATAAAACATAGTGGGTCGGCCTGACTGCTGGCGAAATTGCCAACATTTAGCAAAAAAGCCAGTGGGGGAGGCTGGAGCAGCAGGGTGGAGCGAGGGCTTGGGGGATGCCAGACGGTACCTTTCAGGGGAGTTTTATGGTCCAAATGTGGATCTGTAGCACTTTCAACTGGAACTCATTAAGAATTCATGGAGCAGAAAATGCGAGAAGTTCTGGAAATGAGAACTTTGAAAGGCCAAATGTGAACTGTAAATAAAATAGAGTGGATATTCAGTTTTGGCTATTAAATATCTCGGAATATTTTCTCAGACCAGCGGATCAAACTTTCAACTAAAAACCTACCCCTAAAACAAAAAGACAAATAGAAGGAGCTTTACAGACTCTTAAGGCAGAGAGCAGATAAAGACCATAATCTGATATTACATGTCTCAAAAACACGAGAGTGTATTGATTAGAAATGCCAAACAGCACCATTCATTCTGGCTCTGATTGAGCAATGTACCAAAGCATGTGTTTATCTTTAAGCATATTTTGAAATCCCGTTGACTTCAATCACCATTGACCCCTGTTACTGAAATTGGACCCTTGGGAAGACAGCTTTCCTAAATATTATGTGTATAAACAAAAGAATCAGGAACACCCACAGTTGAGAAAGCCTACAGCTTAAGCAGGATCACTAAGAAACTGTCTCCTAATTTCATACACTACATATAGCCGGTGCTGAAGTTGGCAATTATTCATCATTGTATTTTCTAGAGGCCAAGACATTTGCAAGAGAATGTTTTATCTGCTGCTATATTTGTTTGAGGCCTTCTTTCAAGAAAAGCCTCCTTTCCTTAGCTCCTCATTGCTGTCTTAGCATGTGGAGACCAAGCCATTTAAGGAGTTTGGGGATAAGTATGCCTGTGTAAGCAAAACTTTGTTTTGGACTAGCTTTATAGGGAAGTCCCCACAGGAACGAAGATGTAGCTCGTGGTATCAGCAGCTGAATGCCAGCTGAAGTAACATCACCTGTTTTGCAGCCTTGCTCTCTCCTTTTGCAGGCCTGGTTTTGTGCTGATGCTTAAATGCAGCTGTAATATTTACCCTAGCTATGGTAATTTTCTTTTGAAAACTTGGATTTTTTTACCAGAGGTCATTTGTGCATAGTGGGCACAGCCAGCTGTGTTGAATTTGATGAATATTGGTGTTACTTGTATTTTTACTCAGAAGTCTTCAAGGATAGCTGTCCAATCTATTATTTCATCAGTGTAACAACATGAAATAAGTAATTGATAGCAAGCTATTGACCAGAGGTGGAGATCAAATAATGAGGAACAATTACAGCAAATCCAGAGGAAGCAGGACATTTCTGTGCACTAGGTCAGTCAGTGCACAACACAATTTAGTCTGAAGAAACGCAGATCATTAAATCTGGGAATAATAAATCAAAACAGGGAATTAAGTCTCTCCTGCTTATGAGAACACCTGTTAAAAGTAAACTCAAGTTAAAAAAAACAACTCTCAGAGGAACTGATTATTGCCTGTAACTTTTGATGGTGGTTTTTCCACTTTAAAAGAACACTTACCAGCTTGCAAGAACATGTTAAAAATTTCACTTGCAGTCCTAATACAAATGTTATCCTCTCTGGTCAGTCCCTTCAGTTTCTGCAAGAGGTAAGGGTTATTAAACATATGAGAAAACCTGCCAAACCCTGAGGACTGGCCAGATATGATGGAAAGAGATTCACTGAGATCTCATCAGTGCTTGGGTAGATCCATTACTCAACACTGCCTGAAAAGAAAAATATCCGAGAAGAACAATGTATGCAGATGATGCCTCAGTGAGCTAATGCCTCCTTGAAATACTATCAAATGTGATTAATATGTGCAAAATATTCTGAAGTCCTTAGAAAAATGTAAGAAGGAGTCAAATGTTACAAGTAGTTGTGTGAGTATAAACGTCTTTACAGTACACACCAAATATGAAAATTGCTTTCCAGTTCAAGCAATTTAGCATAGAATCTATTGACGCATTTAGGGTGTGCCTGATTTTAGCTTGTTTGGCAGAAAATTGATCTTAAGTTTAAGGGCTTTCATATTTGGGCATCCGCAATGGCTAGAAGTTAAGGACCGCTGCAATTGTCAGTTTAGTTACATCACATATCTCAGTTCTGCAGTGATTAACTTGCCATAGCTAAATGCTAATGTTTTACATTGTTGGGAGATTATGACTGCACTCAGTGAGAAAAGTTTATAGCTCAAGATTTTAAGCCCGCGTAAAGTCACTGAAAAGTATGTACCAGAGGTAGTTTTTTAAAATAACTGGAAATCCCTTTCCAGTTCACAGAAGTTCAATAAGGTGCCCAGTAATGTTACAGTTATTCCCCCCCAAAACATATTAAAAGAATTCTTTTCTGGTTATGAGGGGACTTTTTCTCTCTTGTAACTACTCTCATCTTTGATAAGCAGCCACAATAGGCATTCTGTGAATCTGTGTTAAATGTAATGAGACACTATTTCCCCCTTAATTTCAGAAAAAGTTTCCTCTTTACCCCAACACAGAATCTGGTTATATCTTGGAAAATGTGAACTGATAAGTTTCTGAATTGCTAGTAATGCATGTTAAATATTTTAACCGCGTATTTTATCTTATTCTTTTAATAGAATTGCCCTTCTCAGATGAGGTCCTTTCATTGGCTTAATATTACATCACAACATTCAGATTTCCTAACTTTATCTTCAGGAGGCTGTGTTCGTCATCTCACACCTGCCTATATCTTTTATTTCCTGCTTGCATATTCTGCTCTGCATTCTTCCAGATAGACTAATCTCATTCCTTATACCCCTTTCTGCATCTTGAATTCGCTCTTTCTTCGTGCTCCCTCTTACTCTTAGAACAGATGCTTCTGGTAACTCTTATTAGCTCTTAAGTCTTCTTTCATTTAAAATGAAGTACAGATAAACATTCTGCCTTGGCTTGGTCACTGGTAATACTGTCAAGTCTGTAGTAGCTCAACTGAAATATTGTCTCTCTTAGCAAACTCTTTTGAACGTGAGACTTCTTGTCAAATGGTTCACAAAGCACAAACCACATTTCCTTTAACCTCTCAATTCCCACCAGAAGAAAAAATGCAATAAAAGGTATTGTAATTAAAACATCTATATTTCTACTTTGGATGGTTATTTAACATGCTGAATTTTAACTTGCTGCTTGTCCAACAGAAGGTCTTATTTTGCTCTTAAGTTGCTCTTAGCTTCCCACTAGAACAAGTCAAGAGGGTTAACTTGTTTTTAAGTCAAAAAGGGCATAATAGAAAAATATTGCTTGAAATTCTGCTCACTTAGAGAATTTATTTCCCTATATTTTTCTAATTTTAATAGAAAAATAAAAAAGGCTACCCTTTCAAAATTTCTTCTTTTTATGCTAGGAAAATATGAAGCTGGCGAGAAAGAAGCTAAGATCAATGTTTCTGTGGTTAGCTAGAAGTTTCTTTTTCACTGTCTTCAAATTTTGAAAGGAAACATGGAAAAGACATAGGAATCTTTTGCTGGACTTTTAGCATTCTCATTCACCCCAATGTCCTCTCCCCCTCCCAAAACAGACACAGAAGTTGTTCAGAAGCCATAATATTTTTGAGCAGTGATTGCTCTTGAAATTCTGCCTTGCATCCTCGGGTTGCTTACATTGTTAAAAGCAGGCTGCAAGCGCGTAACCCCTACTCTTAATATTCAGCATAGCACTGTTGCAGGGATTAAGTGTTGTGCTGAACATGGATTGTGCTCCGATTTTACATCCATTAATTACATTCATCACAGCCACTGCAACTTGCATCTGTGCTCAATGGTAAGAGGAGGCTTATGCTAATTTTCTTAGTGGCAACCTGAATTTCTTCTGCTTTCTCACTTAAACATGCTCTTACCTCCTTGGGTCTTTTTCTTGTTCTGTGGTGATAAATATTCCCTTTTTCACACCCGGAATGCTTCAGTTGTTTTGTGAATGAGTTTTAGCCTCACTAAAATTTTGCACAGCACTTTGGATCAGCCTGGGTGGGAGTAACTGTACCAACTTCACGTGTCCATGCTGCAGCTGGCAGAGTCCACTGAGAGCTCAGCAAATTCACCCTGAGGCTGGAGAGCCGGCTGAGCAAACACGGCAGAGTTATGTCCCTTCTGACAGGTGAGTCAGAAGCATAACCATGGCGACAGCAGTAAGGTGTCTGTATGTTCTTCCTTCTGTTGGGTTTTGAAAGAAAATTGAGGCGATGTGAAAGCATAAATATGGTCTTGTGTTTTCCCAATAGACCAGAAACTTAGCAGTGCAATGTTGTTGGAAAGGCTGAGAAGTTTCTAAAAAGGTTTTGTATGACCAGGGTGCTGTGCATTGTGCTCCTCTTTATCATTCAGAGGCAAAGAGA
Organism: Calidris pugnax; assembly: GCF_001431845.1. NCBI lineage: Eukaryota > Metazoa > Chordata > Aves > Charadriiformes > Scolopacidae > Calidris > Calidris pugnax. Next base: position 4,172,547 of record NW_015090922.1, read on the forward strand.
AATTTCTGACTTGCATGTACAGCATCTTTGAAGTACCAATCTGCATCTGCAGACAATAAATTCTGACTTAGAAGTGTCCCATCACTTGCAATTTCAGTCATGTTTGGTTTGCATTGCAGGAATTGTAAACTTTTTGATTATATTTTTTTTAGTGAAATAACTGACAATGAAATGGCTGTTTTCTTTCAGATAAGTCTTGGCTGACCACAGTGTGACTGGGGAAAATTAGTTACTGTTATTGCACTGTACAGCCTTATTGGACCATGGGCTTGAGGATCTTTCTAGAACCACCTTCATGCAAAAGCAGGTGAGCAAGGGAAGATGAAGATACGGGCAGGTCTGTCCTGGCCCTCAAGATTCTGGCCTTGGAAAACAGACACAAAAGAGATGAAATTACGGGATATCACTTTCTTATTTAGAAGCCTTAATTTTTTTGGTAGTATCTTGAACCTTAATTTTTGTGGTAGTTTCTTTTTTAGGTGTAGAACATTCTAAAAATAAAGTAATTTTACGTGCATTTTCTATTTTCGCTTTAAAACTGTGTTACACCACGTGTGAAGGGATAGCATGCCACAATGCTTCAGTACTTATATAAAATAAAGCTTTAGAAGGGACAGACCCAGATGAGTAAAAGCAAAAACAGAAGATGGAAAGATGTATTTTATAACAAAGATGACTTGTGTTTCTTTAAATACTTCAGTTTGATCAGGAGACTACATACTGAAATGACAGGAGCCATATTCAGGTAAATGTGAGTAAATATATGTTCACATCTTCTGAGATCTTTAAGGACAATTTCTTAAAAGGGAATAGCTACTTACTCTCACCAGATCCTGCCTTATGAATGTGAAAAGTAAGGAAAATATTCATTAGTTGGTAGCTTTAATTTTTTTAAAAGGTAGTTAACAGCATCTTGATGGTAAACTTGTCCCATGAAATACATTTTGATGTGAGTTAGGCACATGATTTTTTTTTTTTTTAATGTGTCATCTGCCGAACATTAAGTATATTTTATTCCTGAAGCCCACAGCTTCCCTGAGAGTGTGCACATTCAAGGATACACATGACTAGCTGGGAGCTAGTCCCAAAAAGCTCTGGGGATCCATTGCTCAGATTCTTGCTGAATAGGGAGAGTAGAAGCCACCAGAGTTGATAACCTGCTGGGAGCTGTGACACTGTGCGAAGGGGACAGTCCAGGAGCCCTGATGGCTTCACTGGTCTCCTACCACCAAGCCTGCCTGATGCCCCAGCACCTACCCACCGCTGCTGGATGTGAGGGGCCAGCCCAGGGGATGGAGCCAGCCCTTTCCCTTTTCCTGACAGCCAGGACAGAGACAGTGGTCACAGGGTGTGCTGCTGGGCGCCGGGGTGGGACACTTGGTGCTGCCTGGGCCCCTTCCCAGTCACCAGCACAACGTGTTTTCACGTTCTTCCCTGAAAGCAATCTGCACCCTTAGCAACTGGGTGTCTTAAAATGTATTTATTACAGCTCCAGAGAAAACAGTAGTTTGCTTTTATATATGGACACCATAGTGACATAACAGTAAACTTACAGCAATTCTCTGTGTTACTGCCATTTACAGTGGTTGCCTCAGGAACTGCAAATAAAGTTACATGTTTTATTTGAGCATTTGGAAAGTGTGACTGTCAAGTAACTTAGACTAAAAATCTAAGCTTTGGTAGGAAGAGAAAGAAAGCCTAAAAAAGGCTCCATACGTGGGAGCATTTTCAAGTTTGATCTGAAAGCAGACCTTGACCACCAGATTTTAGGAATGTTTTTAGCTGGCAGACTCAGTGTGCTTTCATAGTCTCTTGTCAAGCTAATGAAGTTACATTAGGTCCAAAGACTCAAAAAGAGAAGTCTGAGGGAGCAAGGCCTTAGTTAACAACTTCCATAAAGGACAAGTCTTAAATAAAAATTTTGAGATTTTGACAAAGTTCATCTTAATTTTAGACTGGATACATTCTAAAGATAAAGACTCATATTTAAAAAATCAAAGCTGAAGGATGAATTACCTTGTACTCCTTATGTGCAGACATATTTAAAGTGTTGGTGAACACTGCTCTGTGCTACACTGCTAAACTAAAAATGCAATTACCAAACAACAAATTTCCCACATTTCAAGAAAAAAAAAAACACTTCAGCTGTTGTCTTTTGCAGGCATAGCTTTTGTAGTTGATAATTAATGTAGTTCTAAATGAAGGAAAATCCATCCATTGCAGAGACAGAAGTTGCCTTTGCACCCTATAGGATGAGTATAAAGATTCTAATGCTTTACAATGCCCATAGCGTGTCAATAAATTGATTATGAAAAGGTGAATAAGAGATTCATCTTATTCATCAACCGGCCACCCACTTCTTCAAACCCCAAACTGCTGATTAAAAATTGTTAAGCATGTGAACCTAAGAAAAGCAAGATTTAACGATCTTATCTGTGTAAACTGTCCCATAATTATCTGATCTTCTAGCCACACATTAGTCTCTTCTGCAAGGACTTGAGTTTCCTCTTTGCTCTAAGAAGGAAAGATAGGAGTTTCAGACCACCCATAGAGCTGTCTCGCTATGATGTTTAGAGCTGTTTCTTTGATGATAAAACCATAAGATATGCATGTTCCACTATGAGGACATGTGGCACTATTTTAGAAAATGCTTGCGTAACTTTGACCACTGAAATATACAGAGTTAAAAATAGGCCAGCATTCCAGAAATGCCTCATTCCTTCATATCCATTATGGTTTTATCATGCAAAATTCAGAGAAATTTTGGCAAGGAAATTAGTTTCTTGATTTCTTTTACATAGAGAAGGAATAGGGATTGTTTGGGAGGCAGGAGACATTCAGAGATGCAGTATTGGATCAGTATTAGATCATCAGATATTGCACCTCCTCTCCTGGCTGTAAATATTCATCTCAGAGTAAACACAGAACCCAGGGAGAGTCAGCTATCAGACAATTCCCAGGAGATTAAGGGAAAAACAAAAGTAGCCATGCACGAAATATAAGACCAAAAGATGATCAAATAATTACAGATACTCCAGTTGATGTGCTTGTTAGAGTTCACTGAAACTTTTAGGAGATCTGCTTGAGCTTTGTTTACTTCAAGGCTTTTTATTATCTCCATGGGAAAAAGACAGAGTTGAAGAAGGATGTTTTAGAAAAGTCAAAAGGCTTAAGCTGCCCCTTCAACACTTGTATTATTTTTAATAATGGAATAAGGGAGGAAGAGTTTTTTTAGAAAAAGAAGTATGTAAATGATAGTTTGTTTGTTCTTTTTAAAATAACACTGGTTTTGAAGTTGTGCTTTCCTTTTCCTCTCTATGTTCACTGTATAAATTGTTTTTGCTCTGCTTTATACTTTCCTGTATTGTGTAGCCTTTTTCTAGTCTTGATTCTGCAGGTCCCAGAGTTAATCTTCAGCTTCCTAGAGGTGAACACCTTGAGAGGTACACTGACTGCCAGTATCTCTACTCCAGGCAATGCCACAATGTGCCAGTTGTTTACCCATTTTTTTTCTACTCCTGTTTATCTTGTGTACTGATGAGAAGAGACCATAATCTATCTTGCACAAAGCACAGGGTCAAGATTTGAGCCTTACTACCCAAACAAGTCTGACTCTGGGGAATTCTCTATGTTGTCTCCATACTTATATTCCTAAAAAGTGGGATTTTTAAGAGCACCGTGACAGTCCCTGTCAAGCAGTTGTTGTGGTGGATACTGCATAAAGAATTAGAAAAATAAGTGATGCTGCCTAAATCACTCATATTCAATTTATTTCAAAATTGTAGGTTTTGAAATTAAGGGAGGAACTGAGCAGGGCAGAAAAATCAAATCAGAAAAAATGCGGACAGGAATCACGGTATGCCAAATGATAGGCAGGAAGAAACCCTTACTTAAAAGACAGTAAGATGCTGGCTTTTGTGCTATAGATGGAGTTACAGAAAGGTGCTTGTGCTTGGAGTGGACTAAGAAAAGGGGGTAATATCAAGCATTATGGGCATGGAGGAAGATGGAAGCAAATATTTGTGTGCTAGAAGATCAAATAAGGTGGAGATAAACACTGCAGGGTTTTAGAAACAAAGATAAGAAATTTAGTTTTCATACAGTAATAGGGAAAGAATTAATACAAGAATGCAAAGGGAAGAGTGCAATCAGACTGCCAAATCACAAATGTGATCATACCAGCAGTATTTTGAGTGGATGGAAGGAGGATGCAGCAATATGACAATGTTTAACACTCCAAAAGATGGAAGTTATATTACAAGTTGAAATGGAAGAAATTACAACTTTCAGCTTTCTGGGCATACAGAAAAACCTGAATATTTGGTACAGAAAAAGCAGTTGCAAGAGGGAGAGATGTCCTACTGTGGAGGCATTTGGTTTTTTGGCTCTTACCACCTTATTGAAACTGCTGACTGCAGTCTCTTCAAAACCAACTCCATTGCTCTCCATTGGGTTCTTTCATTGGATTCACTGGCAGAGAGCTAAATATCAGTTTGTGGAATGAGGAAAGTAATACAGACTGTTATGATAAACCAGTCCAAAGCAGTATCATTATTTCAACATAAATGCATATGCTTTTTTACAGGGAACAGAAATGGCTGACACCCTTTTTGATGAATAAGTCCAACAAAATCAGGATGAATAATAATTCTGGTTAGTCTGTTTTTGGCTACTCCTCCATTCAGCAGAAACCAGGTCTATCACAAAAATGTTTCATTGTGTAATACAGTCTACTTGATTACTTTTATCTGTTTAGGCCACACAGAGCAATAATGAACATTTAAAGGAAAAAATGGGTTCCAGGAATGCAGGTATATGAAAAAATATAGCAGAATTCTCCCACTTCTTTAGAAAAGAGGTGAGAATGATCTTTCAAACTGTGTGTTGAAACCGTGTTTGTGCTGTAATATTAGCATATATATCGGTATTCCATGATTACACATATACAGAACAAATGCAGCATGTAAGCGTGCTATAAAGGTTTGGGGATTTTTTCCAAGATTTTTAATCAATTGAGAATAATGGAAATAAAAACCTTTCTTGAAAAGGTATCACTTTCTATTAATCTTTTACTGTTCTTAAAAATGTGTCTTCTTACCTGAAAACTCTAGACAACTTCAGTGAACTACTTATTGAAAAATGAAAGGTATTATATGAAAGATTGTCACAACAGTCTCAGAGTTTGCAGGATGTATTTTTCTATAGTCTCTGTAGAAAGTTAGAAACCTGAATCAAGAAAACCAGATCATATATGGTATATGTTCTGCAGACTGTGACCATGTTCACTTATGAGTGCAGTTCATTATAGAGCCTGTGAGCAAAGGCAGGGAGACAGGAGAATCAACAAGCCATGGCCTGATCCACCCACCAGAGTTGTGCTGTCAAGTTGTGCCTGAGTGTGCCTTTACCATTCTTCCTTATGCCTTGTTTTCTTTTGACATGACATTGTACCAGCAGTAAAGGGAAAAAGGGAAGCCAAATCTCCCACTGTCAGAGGAAGAAAGGAAATAAAAATATAAGACATATTGCCTCTGAGAACATATATTTCACAGGGTGATCTTGTAGGTGTCAGGACTGCAGTCTCTCAGGTCACCATTTGGAGCTGGAAGCAGTGGTCAACTGTGGTATCTCAAACGAAACAACAGACATTACATTGATTTAGATTATTGAATTAGTTCAGGCCTTGATGATTGTAGTTCGTGAGCATTCTCAGGACACAGGTTTGCAGCTCTAACAAGCTCTGCACATGGGCAGATAGAGGGGACACTCAGGGAGTTAAACATCAAACCTGGGGGCCCTAATTAAGCTGAGTAAACCCCAAGTGTGGTTCTCTTATTCCGGTATATTCAGGGTGTTCCTAGTGAAGGGCTCTTGGCTCCTACAGCACTTCCTAGCCTCAGACCCCACTTTCAGTGTGTACTTCCACACTACATGTTCTAAGAAAAGTTAAAGGAATAAATGGGAATGCAAAATTAAAAGGAATGGACATAACTGCAAAACTGGAAAATCTGTGTAAAAACTGCCCATGTAATAATTTTGGCTGCACTAATTATCTATCCCAATGAGAAATACTGGTCTATGTGTAGGCAGAAGGCAATGATTTCCAGAAGAAAGGCAAAGAAATCCAAGGAACTGGAAGTTAAGTGGGGGCATTGAATTATAAGCTGTTGAAGAAAGGAATCACCATAGTAAACTCAGATTTCAGCAGATGATCTTGGAATGCAACCCAAGCAATTAGCACACTTCACTGCACTTGTACCACACCAGACAAGAAGAGATAAAATATTCAGCTGGAAAACAGAACTGCAGTCAGACACCTTAATACAATAAATTGAAGCCTAATAGTTTTGTAAACTGAGTAAAAGAAAACACCTCATTAAAGAATAAAGAAACATTAATAGGTCCCCCATATTTACTATCTGTGGATGAAAGGACAATTAGATTTAATTTTAGTTAAATCTCCAGGAGTGTCCAATTACAGAAATGTGAAAGTTAACATAGTGAGCAGTACTCATGAGACAGAGGAATCAGAAAAGGACCCCTGTGAGGACTCCCCTAAAAAAACCCATGCTTTTTCTTACCTCTGTCACCTCCTGGAATTTGGAAATGTTTGGGCAACAAACATTCTGCCTAAATGCCAATGACCAAACAGAAATGAACTCTTAGGAAGCTGAAATAGGGAGGAAATTAAGGTGACTGATGACAGAAAAGCTGAAAGCCTTTCTTAAATATTTTTTTTAATTTTATTTTTTTTTCAAGTCTTTGGTTCATGTTCAGAATAACGGTACCAGAGACATAATTTTTTAAGATTATTTTTTTGTTTCAGAGTAAACTCTTCCAGCTGTCTGTGGAGACTGCTCAGGGGGATTTAAAATTATTTTCCACATGATAATGACTGGCCAACTTTCCAGTGTTCTCAGTGCAAGGAAATGTCATTTAATTATTGCACACAAAATGGCTTCTGTTGTGGACCTCCCAGTCGTGGCACTGTTGATACCTCACATACTTTGTAAAGCCCTTCAGACTAATTTCTTGATAGAGAAAAGAGAATGGGTAGGAAGTAAGATTGAGGGGGATAATTTGTAAAAAAGACCAAGAGGTACCAGCAAAGAGACCAAACAGCAGGAGAAAGTTATTGTACTTGGTTTAGCCATATACATGCAGTCCAATGCCAAGAATAGGAACAAATCAGAAGCTACTATGGAAAATAAAAGATACCCTCCTTCAGGAAATGAACGGGTCCTTTTCTGAGGAATTATTTGTAATCAGAAACCTGAAAGCCACTGTTGCAAGGCTGGTGATTTCAAAACATGAGGTCTGTCATGAAAAGCGTCACAGCCTTTCCACGAGAGGGGAGGGAAAGGTACCCCACAGCATGCTGCAGCACAGTAAAGCTCCCACAGAGATGCTGAACAGCTCATCTGCTCTGGACAAAACCATTACCCCAATGTTTGGGCTTAGAGGGGTGGCACAGAGGGAATTTATTCTTCCTCTTCCCTGAAGTGAGTGTCTTGCCCAGACGGGTTTGTCTTTCAGACTATAGCATCCCTTGAATCATATTGCCTTTCATCAGAATAAAAGTTCTTTACAGAAGTTTCTTCGTACATGTCACTAAACTTTCATATATTTTCATCTCTGTATTACCTGGGCTACATCCAATATCTCTGTCACCTTCAGACAGCTCTTTCTTTTAATTCACATTTCCATCGACATTTCTGGCGGGCCTACAGTGAAATATTCCGTAGCTTTTATGAATGTAAGGAATGTGGTGGTGAACCACAGGATTCCCCCACCTACAGCTCCTCCTTTCAGCTGCCAGCTGCTTGTCAGATTTTAATTAACGAGAAAGTTGCTAGCAGTTATTCATGCTGGTTCTCTCTGTTCCTCTCTGGAGAATTCCTAAATAGCGTTCAGAGCACTGAGCCTACACTTTCCCTTTTTGTAATGCTCTTCTTCAGAGCAGCCACTGAAAAATGCTAGAAGTGATGAGTTTCTGCACCCAGAGCTCGGTTAATAGAGAACAATGTTCATCAGTTGTGGATGTGGCACAGAGGACCTCCCTTCCTTCCACTTCCTCCTCCTGTTTCCTACACAAAAAGAACGGAGAAGTCTTCTAGAAAATTGTGTCTGCTCAACTGTAGGTATATTGTCAACCTTTTTTTTTTTGCAATATCGGGAATATAAGTTAAGTGAAAACACTGAAGGACTCTCTGCACTAGGAACGTCTGTCAGTATGGGCATGGACAAGTAAAGTTATCACCAGAGTGGAAGGAGGGCTCCTGAAGACATTGTCTCTAGCAAAGACACAGCAGCTCATGATGTGGGTTTATTTCTCCTCCCTTTGACCATCCCCCTGAAACACATACCTTTTTTTCTGTCTGTCACTTCCTGGAATTCAGAAGTATTTGGGCAACAAACATTCTGCCTAAATTCCCCCAAATGTCTAGTATCACATCAGAAAATCTGAAGAGCAATACAGCGGTACAAGGGAGTAAAAAATTATCTAAAAGTATCAGCAGCCAGTGAATATCCTCACCTTTAGCCTCGCCCTGAAATCTAACTGAAGACAGTGCTTATGGTATTGCTAAATGGGAAGGCTGTACTTTTCACTGTTGGCTACTAGCCTTTGAAAATTATTAAAAGGTGGCAATATGCAGCAGCAGTTCTAAGTGATCCAACAGAGACTGAGAGCATTTCTGTACTCAGGCTTAAAAGGCAATAGCAAATGGTAAACAGTTGGTTACAACAAATAGCAATTTAATAGACATGGCTTTTGATAAGCTGTGGATAAAATCTGCTGGACTGTGGAACTCCAAGTAACTGTCCCAAACTCTGAGTGTAAGAGTTTCCATTATAAACCCTGTTTTGATGCCCTTAATGAACCCTTCATCCTAAGCTTCTGCAAAGAGCTCCTTCTTGTGTAACAGTTCTGCTACATGGACTCCAGCCAGAGAAAATCGGGAAAGGGAGGAGGAAAGAGAAAGAAGCTGGAGGTTATTCTCACAGGTATGATTAAAACAAAGGACTTTGTGAAGGGTGTTATCAACATTTTTGACACATTTTCTACCTTTTCTAAGGCAGATTTTCCTTAGTGCTTCTGATTTGCTTATGACTTTTTTTATAAAAAAAAAGAATATTTTTTTTTCTGATTGTTTTCCATGAAGAACTAGAGTGGGGAACACAGAATTGGTTCAGCATTTTAAAATCTTGGTATGGCCTGCACTGCCCAGCCGCCTCCATAGAGCTGGTATTGTAAACATTCCTACTCATGTGAAACAGTAATGGTCTGATCTATGCATCCTTTCCCTTCCAGATAAAAAGAATGTCCACGTTGGGTGAAATTTGTCCTATATTAAAAGAAAATGAAGCCTATTAGTGACACTTCAGTTCCTAGGAACTATTATAGACCTCCTTTGTATATTATATGGAAGGAATAAATTCCCTTCCATCATTATTAAGATCCACGGTACTTCCTCCACAAACACAGTGGGTAGACATTGAATTAACATGGGTAGACATTACAAAGCTTTGCAGACCTATCCTTCAAATCTTAAAATAGCTTATCCTGAATGTTAATTAGTCTATGAGAACTATCCACATTTTTATAAAGTCCACAAATGTTGTACTGTTCAGCTCCAGTCACCTCCTCCAGCCTTAACCCATTTGTGAACTGGCTTCTCCTTCTTTAATATTCTGTCTGTGCTTGTGATGATACTGCACCAAGCCTTTAGGTGATGGTACCTTCAGTCCAGGTCTTTCTTTCCTATTCAGTATGAAAAATCATGTTTTGATTGATGGTCTCATGTAAAAACTGGGTGATGGCTGTTTTTAATGGTCGGGAAGTGTGGAGTTCATTTTCACAAGCATTATCTGCAGTAATATCCGTGTCTCTGTGATCTTCTACAAAGTGCTTGTAAACAGACTATTGACAACAATCTAGCAGAACAACTGTAAGCCTAAAGCAATGGAAAAGTAAAGTATATCAAGTGTGACACAAATAACAGAGCCAGCTCCTAGACAAGATATACACATTTGTAAATATGAGAAACATCCTCCAGTTCTGTTGACTCAGAGTTGCAGCCACATACAGTTGCACAGTTCCCCACACGTGAACATAATGGCAGAAGTTTTCTGAAGTACACAGGGGATTTAGGCACACTGTTCCCAAAGCTCACCAGAGGATTTATTCAGATGGCCCTCACTGGGAATCTGACTGGAATTTTATATGGCCGGTTTTGTACCTCGTGGTTAGGTTTGAAATTTTCAATCTATGTAACTGCGTGCCTACATTTGTTTAAAGGACAGCAACTAAGCAAACTTCAGTCCATGCCCAACAAAATTCATACACATGGGAGGATTTAAAATATTCCAAATAAATTGCTATTGGCCTGGCTTTACTTTGAGACTACAAGCTTCCATTCATCAGCAGACTCTTTTCCCTCTTTGTTTCTTCCTTTGGAATGTTTCTGTAAATCAGCTTATAAACTTTTGGCTTTAAATAAAAAGATGCTAGGGGGTTTTGTTGTTGTTTGGATGTTTTTTTAAAAACCTATTGCAAGAGCAACTGCAAGGTCTCTCCTTCCACCAGGGCTCCCCCCTGAGAGTTAAAACCATAGCAAAACAAAAGAGAACAGAGAGGACAGAGAAATCCCCTACAAGCCTCTGAGGAAACTGACTCATCTCTTTATCAGACTTTGGCTTCTATATATCCCAAAGATGATTCAGAAATGTTCTGAGTTTGCCCCATGCAGGAGATGGTGGTTATAGTGTTACAAAGGCTCTTCTGTCAACCTCACAGCTGACTGAAAACGGAGTTTTATTTCATCAGCTCCTTCAGTTCTGAAGAGGGGCTTCTTTTTTATCGCTACATTGCATGTGTCCAGTCCATCTGATTCATACTATTCTGGCATTCCTTTTGTGCACTAATTAAGGTCTTTGACTAGAAAAAAAAAAAAAAAAAAAAAAAAGGTTAACACTATGTATTCAAGATTTCTCATGTGCTCCTCAATTTAGTGTACATTTTGAGTCAAATCTCAGCCATGCAATGTAAGTAGGAGCATACGACTTGCCTTATCAGATAAGACCATTGGTCCATGAGTTCTTGCCATCGTGAATCCAACACCTGATTTGTGAGAGGAAGGTGAAAACAAGAGAAGCATTAATCCTCTTAGCTAAGTCTGCAATACTACCCTCCAGGAAAGAATTCCTTCCTTGTTCCTGTGAGGATCACTATAGTCTAAAAAAGGCTTCTCTGCTCAAACTGCACAAAGAAAGAATGTATGAAAATTGATAGAAACAGGATAAAAAATAGGAAGATGCCAAGAAGCTTGGAGGGCATTTTCATTTAACAAATTTGCTTACAGACAGTTGCAGAGTTAAAGGCATTTACTGTCATACAGTTTCAATGCATGCATTAACATGGTCTCTAGAGGTCTGACTGGCATAGATGTAGTCATTCTGCTCCCATTTTAATGACAGTAGATTAATACTTACTAGTAGATAGCAAATTAATCTGCAATTTAGTGGCCTCTTTATGATGTCATCATAAGGGGCCATTGCATAGCTGGAAGGTCACTGTAAGGACATGTCTTTTGGGGGGATAAAAATGCATGCAAACCACAGTTTTCATGGGGAGCATGATCACTTCGGGATGTTTAAAAACCAGTTCATCTTAGTTTCCCTTCAATCATCATGAAATCTGGAATTAGTGTGCAAAAAATGTAAACTTTTAGGACCGTATCATGAGCTGAGTCCTCCAACATATGTACTGATTACTTGAATAAGAGAATGTCATTCTGTGAAATAATACATGAAGTAATCTTTTACTTATGAGATCTACCAGCAGGATTTGCTCTGCAATGCCCTTATTTGTTAAACTTCTGGAACACAGTACTCTGTACAGAATTGTGTGGTCTCCCTTATCATTGTTTTTTTGCATCCCTTAAGTTCAGAGACATTAGCAGGGTGTGGCTTTTTTCCATTAAAGGCTGTTTTGTGTAACAGTAATCCAAGATCTATTTCATTATGCTAACAGCTAAAGGCCTTGTAACAATAATTTCTGTTTGGCAGCATCACAGTCAATTTCATTGATGTTACAGTTGTTTTAATTCTTTTTTTCAGGGGTGAGAAAAGCCCCAATAATTCTTTTAAGATGACTTCTCCATACTTTTCATCTTTTAACATGAAAAGGATTGCCAGGGAACTATTCAAGAAAGAAATGTAGATAAGCAATACCACCAGCAGGAGGAAGGGAAGGGAAGGGAAGGGAAGGGAAGGGAAGGGAATACTTACTTTTTTGTTAAACTCAAACAAAATCAGGAACAGCCGTAAACTTTCAGAGAGGAACAACTATGTAAAACTAAAATTTCTAACACTTGTACGGATGCAGAAGTATTGATACACCTGTTACCTATGTGCAGATGACTGGTTATAAATCTAAAAGCTGATGATGATATTAACTGAAAGCAAGGTGTCTAGCAATAGTGAACTGATCCATAAACATGCACACATAATGTCTAAGTTAGTGATCATAACAATTGAAATATGACCTTTCCCTTCTGTGCATCAACTCCATTTTTTTACCTTTAACATTCAGCATGTCTGAGGGCAAAGCTGAAGGTGAGTTTTTCAAGCTATTTTTAAGCACAAACCTGAATTTGTAAGAAATTTTCTGGGGTACGTTGGAAAAAAACCTGTTGAAGCCTTTCCTGCCATGAAAGAAAGGCACCTGGAGCAGTCACCAGCTCTCCCTTGCACCTCCCAGTACCCTCCTGTCAGTTCAGATTCTTAATGGACAGCTTCCAGTCTGCTTGCCTCCAGCCTCGCCAGAGGTGCTGTGACACTGAGCACTCACAGGCAAGAGGGAGAGCATGCTCCAGCTGCATTTGAGCCTCTTCTCTATGTAAAGAAAGTGGGAGAAGCTAGTGATCAGGAAAGTTTCCCAGGATGCTTTTAAGAAAAATATAATCTATGCAGTCTGGGCTCATAAATCCTTTACTCATGGGATTTGTGCTCCTAAATCTTCAAGGTACTTCTGAAAATATTTCTTTTAACATGAATTTATTCATTTTGGAAAACTTACCAAAATGTTAATAAATCCTAAGTCAGTCGACTTACACCAAAGTCGACCTTCTGTGTTACTGTTAGTAAGGAGTCATTGGCATCAGTTGAATTGAAGGGGATTTCCTTTTATTTTGCAATGTATGTGCAGACAAGCAGGCACCAAGCTACAAGTGAGTAGCTTTCCCACTAATCCTCCAAGGCGTGTGACAATATGACCCTGAGCTTTTACAATTAAGAACAGTATGGTATGTAAATATTATGAACATATATGGTAAGTGCTCTACTTGCTGAAAAACACAGAAAATGATTCCCCAGAATGCCTAGCTGACCCAAAAGCTACATAAGATTATTCTTTTTTTCGTCTGCAGCATTCATCTCTGATGAATGATGATATGTTAGGTGCAAGTTCACTGAAGCAGGAATTGTGTCTTGTAGTCTTTATTTCTCAATTAAGCATCTGTTTTATTTTGGACATAAATAATAAAAATGAAAAATAAAAAAACATTGTGTTGTATTTACCACCACATTCTTTCCAAAAAGAGGAATAATCACTTCGTGAATTGAGAACATTTTAACTGCTAGCTGGAAATCAGCATGTCACTAATTGTGCAGCAAACATTAAGTGATGCCAAAGAACGTGACTTGCTCTCTGCAGTCACACACTTAGAAAACTGAAGAAAAGCTGTTACCATTTCCTTGAAAATGTTGTGGCATTCATTAAAGTCACTAATATATGGATAAAAGGGAAAAAAGGGTATTGTTTTAAGTCCATGAATAGAAATTTCACAACACAATAGAACATCACCTTTTTTATGATGAATAAAAATGTAGCAATGGCATTAAAACAATGTGCAAAACCTTGGTTTATTTATACACAAGCAACCAGGATAAAGTAGATGAGGAAAAAAATGCAGTGGAGACTTACTGATTTTGCAATGGAAAAGAAAAGCTAGGAGTACATTTTCAATAACACTCCCAAGTGTTCCAAGGACCATCTACCCATTTAATAATGAATACATTTTGTGTGTTATGGTACATGATAGCTGTTGAAAGTCCCTATCTCTTAACATGTATATCTATTAGCAGATTCTTCCACATATCACTGTGTATTTTCTTGATTTGCAATTCAGCTTTCATTATTGATAGAGACTTGGAACCTGCATCCCACATAGAATCCCAAGAGTACAGATTTATCCATGGAATTATACCAAGAATAAATTAGACCATGGACCTCAGAGGCACCACTCACAAGGGTATGAACTACTGGCTAGGATCCACAGTTTCTATACTTTGGTTATTTCACTTTAACTTGATTAGATTCCAGCAGTTGGTAAACTTTATCTTTTTTCTTTTTTTTTTTTTTTGAAGAATATGTTTGCATACCAAGTAAATTTTTCAAATCTTTGCTCAACCTCTGCAAAAGGCTGTTAATAATAAGGGAACTTGCAGCTTTGCTTGTAATATGGCAAGAACCAAGATTCCACTACATCTTGGGAACAAGCACTGGGTGATGGAAGAATACGATGCAATTATCCATGTGAGCAATTAACTGAAATGTAAGATTATTAACTGAGGTAAGATTATTTCCTGTAGTGTCACTGGAAACAGTATTCGTGCATTCTTCCAGCATGACACAATGTTTGTGATTGATAGGGGCTGTTAGGTCCAGACCAGGAACAACAGCATCCTGCCCTCAATTCCTTGTTCTGCCTCATGCTCCTTGCTTCTCCTGTTAATATTCAGTTAACTCCTGGTAACCCTACCATTCTTCCAAGGGCTTTTAAAACCCTCCACTTTCTTCATCATGTCATTAGTACTTCATGAACACTTTGTTCTTATGAAAATGTCTGTACTGAATTCTAAAAAAAAAAAAAAAAAGCAGAAAGAAAAAGACAGCAGCTGTGGAATGAAATGGGATGAAAATGGCTTTGTAGAAAGGAGTGGCTCCTGCCATCATTTACTAAGGAATGCAGAGTTCAATTTTTTAAAACTGGAAATAAACTTGTATATTTCACACAGTATGGCTGAGCTGCCACAGAAAACAAATAATAAACAAAAGTGCTGTATCTCTTGGGCTCGGGTTGCTGGCAGTGTTTTAGAGTATTTGAGGATTTGTTAGGATTTCACCCTTATGAGCAACTATGTCCTTAGGGGAAAGTCCTATAGAAATCAGAAGGGTTTTCCTTTTAAGGTCTGATTCAAACACCATTGAATGCAAGGGAAAAACTCTGCAGGCTGAGTTCAGGTCCATGTAGAAGTCAGTTTGGTGACATCTAATTTTTCACCTCTGACAGAAAATTAGAATTGACCATTGGTAAAAATAATGTGCAAGTACTTCTGCAAAATTATTTCAGGCTATATTTCACTGTTTGTTGTTCTTAATTTCATGCCATCTGTTGTTCACAGATATTCAGGCTAACTTACAGTTTAGTCATGAAAATGTTTGAAAATATCAGAAGTTCAAAAGCTTTTGGACGAATGATCAATCATCTGGAAATTCATCACAGAAGTCCATTATACAGTAGTTGTCATCATTTCAGTCTTTTGTTAAAAGAGTATCAGCCACTCAAATGGAAGCATGAACTGTATCCAAAATTTGTGTTAAAGCTAAGGTTATAAATCACCTTCTACAGAAATAAAAATATTTCTGGACACCAAATAATCAATTACAAAGATTTCAAAAGCCCCAAAGGTTAAAATTTGAGTGTCAGTACTATTTTTTTTTCACTAAACATTAACTTATACACATTAACATTAGCTATACAAACCATACAGAAAGTTAGGCATTATGTTAACAAGCTGGCAAGAGCTGCAATAAACGCCTACACTCAGTGCAGCAAAATCCATCCAAAAGCAGCTGATTCAGACAAGATGTTTCTACCTAGAAGTTTATAGAACTGTGATACAGCTGACACAGAAGCCAAACTGGTTGTGGCTGTGCAAAGTTAGGAGCGTGCTCATCTACAATCTGGCATAAGGTACTGAAACTACAGCGGGAACAGCAGGATGGGCAACGTGTCCATTCCTCTGCTGCCAGTCAAGAAATTAACACAAATGGTATGAATGGTAGATTTTGTTAGTATAATGACCAGGAACTGTGACTAATGAAATGCAGACACTACTTGTTCTGCTCTCCCTGAGATGGTTTTGTTAATTCCCAGCTTGTGGGTACACAGGACAGCTGTGAGCAGTAGCATCTTCAGTGGTCACATCCAAATCCAGCACAGTTTATGAATCAGACACCTAATCCCGCATACTGGTTATGTGAGATATAAGCAATTTTTAAAGGCAAAATTCATAACAGATAAAACCACCTCTATACTGAATGACCATGGAAGAAGGAGGAACAGTAGGATGTAAAGAGGTTCTTAGGTAAGGATAGTATTTGTGCTGTCTGTTTTTATAACCATACTTGGCAGCAGAAGTGGAGTTAAACTGCGTTCTTCACTCAGAGATCAGGAGGGAGTTTCACCTTCAGCTCACTCCCTCCTTCAGTGCTGCACAATAGGGTGGGTTCATTGTTGTGGTTTTTCGCATTATCCAGATGCAACACACATTGAAGATGGCTGGCAGAAGATTCCTCAGCTCAGTGCAAAGCTGTCCTGACCTAATAGAGCAAATCCCATGTTCCAGCCTCCCACACACAGTGGTCCTTCACATGCTTGTCGATTACGCAATATATGTATTAATAGTTGTCTACCAGAGATTCCTCTCCCCATCCCTATTCCCTATTAATTAGTTCACATTCTGGATTCATTGCTCCATAATCCAAAACTGTGATTTCCACCCTCACTGTGGGCCAAAAGAATCTTCTGGTAGAGTACATTTTTCTGTCTTTGTGCTTTACTGGGTATGGAGGGAATCAGAAAAGTAAGAACAAAAAACGGAAGGGATGCTCTCAAGTAACGGAGAATTCCCCACTCTTTCTTCAGCCCTGTGCAATAGGTGTACATATGTAAGCAAAGACAATTCCTGGTGAAAATTAATATTCCTTTGTAGGAGTCAGAATGGAATCAGATTGTCGCTGATTTCAAATGCAGATGCTTTCACAGAGTAAAATTATTTTTCAAACACTGAAGCTTTCCCTGGTAAAGTATTTAAGGTTGCATTTTCAGGCTAGAAGGAAAAAGTGATGAAAAGTTCTTAAAACTGAAGAAACAAAATCCTTGATTCTGATCCAAAGCCCGGCAAAACAAGATCCCATATGGTAATGGCTAATCTTAGGAGAATGGAGGGGGATAAAATGGGTACATTTTCCTTCCTCTCTCTCCCTCCCTTTTTCCCCTTTGGTTTTTAAAGTTGCGTGTAGTATGTCACAGAAGGGTCTCTGCCAAAGACGTGTTTTCATCATCATCATCATAACATCATAAACAACACACATCCCATACTTTGCTCATTGTGAGTCTGTAAGGTAGTAGCAGAAGGCACTACATAGCACCTAGTAGTGCAGTGCTGTTAGTCCAGGTCCCAAAAGTGGCATAACCCTATTTTCAACTAAGCTTTGCTAGCCCAGTGCAAGCCTTTTAGTGTTGTGATGGCTCCCTGTACTTCAGATAGTTCTTCTACTCTGATTGGCATTGCAAAGTATTAAATGATGCATTGTAGGCAAAGCATCGATGTTTCTGCTCAGTTTTAAAATGCCTTTCCATGTTATCTTGGGAACAATCTCCTTGGTTAGACCATATTTTGTACTCTGTATAAAGCAGCTACAATCCTAACTAGTTCTTCTGTGCCTGGTGAAAATCAAGCAGTCAAGGATTAATCATGTAGATACTATTGGGTATTATGATTGATTGTACTATTAAAGAATCTATAGGCATTAAACGAGAAAAAGTCGCTGGTGTCCTAAGCAGGCTCTACAAACTAAATAAGGCTTCTCAAGAAGCCTGTTGTCTGAACAGACCCTTCAGAAAGAGATCCTGTATTTCCAATCCACTGCCATGGATGGTCCTTCCTCATGTTTTGCAGGAGAAACAGTTCCTTTGGCAATGAGTTCAGTCCTTTCTCCTTCATACTCAAGCAGCTTTATACTTGTGGCTTTCTAGCCACTGGTTACTCATCTGTGGAAGGGTTTTCACAGTAGGCTGTGACAGACTTGTTAACTTTCATCCTAAAAAATTGAGTCCTTAGAAGAAAACGGGACCATAAAACAGGCTGTCAGCATACATGATGCATAAAGGCAACATTTCAAAGATGCCTTGCGAATTCAAGTAACGTGCAAAAATTGCAGAGAGTTGTTGGGTGTTAGTCCTGTTAGCTGGTAATTTGTCTTTTTTCAAGTTGTAGTTGACATGATATAAGGTCATATAATTCAGTCATAATATAATTCAGTCATAATGTAATGTGATATAATTCATTTTATTGCTGCAGGTTTCTCTAAGAAACATATGGATCCAGACCAATGAAAGAGAAACCATTTAGTGAAGTATCTTGTTATGAAACATCAAACAATAAAGGAAATCACACCACCATCTGCTATAGGGTACAAATTGTCCAGAGTTTTGGGAGAAATTTAGTCTACATTTATATTTTATTAATTTGGTAGTAACTGGTATTACTTAATTACCAATTACTACTTCAGCCTACTAATCACTCCTATCCTAGACCAGGAAAAAAAGACTTTGTGTGTGACATAAGGCAGCAACTGTCACGCTAGTCTGGATATTGAAGAGCCAAAGAAGCTTACAGGGTTTTACTTGTATTCATTTTAGTGTTTTTAAAGAGTCTTATAAAATCCATAACAAGTAGAACTGGAAAAAGCAAACAAACAAAGAGAACCATTAAAAATGATGGTGTGGCGAAAGCCAAGCATTCAGAAGAAATATGAAATATATAGATGTTCGTTCAGAACTCAGAAATAGTACCAAAACCCGGAAATATTTTGGATTCAGAAAGTTCTTGTGTTGCTGTCTTGCCTTAGTCCAGTGCTTCTGTTCTGAATGGACATTGACAGACTAGAGATGTCTGACAGAGGTGGACATTAGACAAATCACCTAGTCTGTTCCATGGGCTGCCTCATTTCATGGACTTGAAGACCATAAGATTCCTGAGCAATGAGAAGTGGAGAAAGGGAATCTTACCAATCAGGATACTTCTGAAAGATGAGGGTGGAAGTTATTTCCACAATATATCAGCTCTGATTGTTTTTTAAAACATACCCAGTGTTTTTCTAAGTAATTTTTGAGGAAAAATTATATTTACCTGACAACCTAATTTTCTGCTGTAAAGGAGCTCTCCTGGGTTGTGCTCTTTTTTTGTCTTCTGGGAAGAACACAACTCTGTTTCTTCTTTAAAAACTCTGCAGTTCCCTAGTGAATAACTTGAATCCATTTGTAGAATCATAGAATGGTTCTGGTTGGAAGGGACCTTAAAGATCATCGAGTTCCAACATTCCTGCCATGGGCAGGGGCACCGCACACCATACCAGATTGCTCAAAGCCCCATCCAGCCTGGCCTTGAACACTTCTAGTGATGGAGCATCCACAACTTCTCTGGGCAACCTGTTCCAGTGTCTCACCACCCTCACAGTAAAGAATTTCTTCCTAGTATCTAATCTAAAGCTCCCTCTTTGAGTTTAAAACCATTACCCATCGTCCTATCGCTACTCTCCCTCATAAGTGTCCTAATAAGAGAGTCCCACTCCTGCAGGCCCCCTTTAGGTATTGGAAGGTCTTTGAGTTTAAAACCATTACCCATCGTCCTATCGCTACTCTCCCTCATAAGTGTCCTAATAAGAGAGTCCCACTCCTGCAGGCCCCCTTTAGGTATTGGAAGGCTGCTATAAGGTCTCCCCAGAGCCTTTTCTTCTCCAGGCTGAACAACCCAAACTCTCTCAGCCTGTCCTCATAGGAGAGGTGTTCCAGCCCTCTGATCATTTTTGTGGCCCTCCGTTGGACCCATTCCAACAAGTCCATGTCCTTCCTGTGCTGGAAGGCCATTTATCTCACACCTATGCCATGTGGTTCAGACAAAGAAGACATTTTTCTGAAGTGATAATTTACATGAGTGAGAGGTTAAGCCATATTCAGTTGACAAAGAAAAGGAGCAGAGTGTTTCTATGGTATGTTACATGTTTTTGGAGGTTTTTTTTGTATGACCTGTACAGGAAGCATTCTCTTACAAGAATATAAGATAGCTCCTGTATTAGAACGTTCTTTTATTGGTTCATTTTGTATATTATACAGTGAACCATGGAAATGCAATATTATTTTAACAAAAAAGAATTAAATGTAAATTAACACAATATTTTTTATTTAATTTTGATTAGCATGTAAAACATACTTTAATTACATCAGAATAAAAACTGGAAATTGAACAAATATTTAAATATACCACTAGAGTATAATACATTTTGGACCGTACTCCTCTCTGATGTTATGTGTGGGCTTTTTATAGTGAAATATTTAAAATAACAGCTAATTTGTAACAGACACATACATATGAAACATTATTTTTAAAGCATTATTTTTACTGTGTATCTTGAAATAGAGTGTGTGTGTATACTCATTTAATGCAACTTGAGCTCTTGGAAAACTCGGCTCAAATTCTGATTAATATACATTACTTCTAAAGCAAAAAACAAAAGATGAGGGTGGTTGTTGCCGTAAGCATTTCAATTGACATAACTCTTGCAAATGGCAAGAGCTATGGAGGTCTTAGAACCATTTCTTTGTGCCAAGGGTAAAAGTTTGCATTAATTTGGCCTGCTCTAGTCCCAGCCACCTGGTATTTCTATTGACCTACCCTGTAGTCTAGCTTTGGCTGCAATATTAAACATATGGGGTGGTGCTAGCCTGTTTGTTTTTTCCTGCTCCTTGCCTGCTGCAGTCACAGCACCACCAGTCCCTGAAGTGTCACTGTATCCCAACCCTTGCTAGTGTTCCTCTCTTGAAAAAATACCCATAAAGAAGACCCATTTTTTCAGAGTGCCGAGTATCTCATGTGAAACGTTGCCCAGCATTTTTGCCGAAAAAGGGACTCAGTATTGTGTAGATTCAGATGTAATGATTCTGTTTGCTGAGGTGCTGAGCAATTTCATCTCTGTCAATTAACTGAGTGGTGGCATTCCAATAGTCCTTAAAGCTGGTTCTTCAGATTTCAAAAGATTAAAGGAAAAAGAAAAATTAAGAAGAAAACAGTCGATCAAAATACCCAACCAACACTCCACTCCCAAAAAAACCCTATGTTAATTTTTTCACTTTTTGGTAATGTCGATCAAATGAATGTTACAAGATAAAATCATAGTGCTTTCTCAACCAATAATTTAAAATGCAAGCAGTTAGAATTAGATCTGCCAAAATGAAAGGAGATAGGATATTGTCTGTGAGAAACTGGTTTACCAGAGGCATAGGAAAATTTGGTTTTAAAAAAAAATAAAAATCTGCTGACTGAAAAAAAAAACTAGAAATTTTTTTTCCATCAGACAGCATAGCAACAGCATTGATTTCAACGTTATAACATGATTACAACTGCAAGAAGGGGACACCAGGTCACAGACCATGTTGTTCTAAACCATGAATAATTCCATTTGCTGATATCCGCAATTTTCACAATTAGACTAAAATAGCCCAATACTTAAGTGTTTAGCTGCTCAGATGATTTGGGTTTTCATTGCTTATTTTCTTTCTTTCTCTCCATTTTTCCTTTTTTTTAATTGAAGGAAGGGAGTTTGGGGAAATTGTGTTGGCTATTGTAAGTACAGCCTGTACTCTATCACAATGCTTGACCTTGCATTCTTTCTTTTATATGAGATGAAATTAATTTTCCTTGGGCTAGCATAAAATGAGAACCCCATGGAAGTTTGTATTGTTGGCAGAGGTGAAGGGTGGGCTGGAGTGGATGATCTAATTGAGCTTCTCCATCTTGAAGTTCTTGCACACTGTGAAGTTCTGTGATGAGCTGTTGGTTTAATTTTACAGGACCTCAGTGGCCAGCTTGTGAAATCTGGCTAGCAAGAACATAATGAAGCTTACTGCAGTATTATGGCTGGGTTTGCTCTGCTGTTTGTTTGCTTAGAAAAGAGCTTTTTCAGTACCTAAGTCATAAAAATAAATGTAGTCTTCGTTAACACCTTGAAAGTGAATCCCTACAGATATCTTTGCAGCTTCAATGGGTCTTTTCCACTCACCTGTCCATTCGGGCATGTAGATGGCCTAAGAATCTGACAGGGTGGAGAAACAAAGTCCTTGAAAACTTAGAAAAGAACATGGACCTGTTGTTTGGTAATATTTTTTAAATACAGAATTATTCCTTTCTGACAGTATTACGAAATGAATTTCACAAATGATTTGCGTTAAGGAAGCTTGGCTGTATAGTTTGTGTATCACCAGGAAGCTGATTTTGAAGAATAACTTAGGAAATACCTCTTCATCTGTGGTTTCAATTTTATTTGGGCCTTATCAAGTACCTGAAATGATTCATTGCTCCTCTATGCCCAGGGGAACTTGTCTGAAAGAGCGAGAACAGGTAAGGGAAAGACATGTTCTATTTGTCTTTATTTGTTGTAAATTATTGAACTTTGAGTTATTACTGTTACTATAAGGAAATTACTCCTACCACCATTAAGAAAAGTGAGGAAATTACTGGGGGAAATACATATAAATAACTTCAAATTCTCTCCCCCTGACCTCTCAAACTGCACCTGCCAGATGATGACCTTATGTGTATCCTGATACATAGCGTGTGATAAATTGCTCAGAAGACCAAACTAATTAAGTAGCTGTTCTTGTTAAGAATGCCTTTTAAAAATGAAAAATTAAGTTTCATTTAGCACTTAACACCTACACACCAAAGTACATAACCCAGATGAGCTAATCTTTAAAACTGGCATAGAAATGAGCTAATGTTTTTAGGGAATTGTATGCACAATATGGCAAGAGATCAATAACAATTGAAAAAAAACCCAACACATAAAACTACTCAGCTGCTAGCAATAAAGAAGTACCAAGTTACAAAATGTATTTTGTATTATTGTGTTTTTGACTTGTTTGTATTGTCTGTTTTGTGCAGTTTCATATGACGAGTTCATATCTTGACACCAGTACTGAAACAGTGTTCATTGTGACAACGTGTACCTTTATAACTAATGGCAGCTATGCAAAAAAAGAGACAAAGATGATATCTCTGCAGAATGATAAAAAGGCATTGATAACACTGAATAGACTGGAAGCAAAACTATGTGTATGCTGTATATGTGCATACGTGTACAGTATACTCACATATATCCAAGCACACACATGCGCATATATGAATCTCAGTAACAAAATTTTGCTTTTAAAAGCATGAAGTTGGCCTCAGGAGCTAAGAAACTGAATTTGTGAGCTGTTAAATGTCAGAGCTGACCTCTGGGAGTTTGAGGAGCAATGATGCGGTGAAGGGCAGGCTTCAGGTCATGTTTTATACAGGAAGTTTAATTGTTCTGGCTAGGAAGCAAAAGTGACTCATTTACTTGAAGTGGGTCCCTATCTCCCAGTGCAGATTTCAAATGGGGGAGGATACTGCTAGCAATAATATCTCTAAAAGAATTGGACTGGTTTAGTTCAGTATTTTAACTACTTCCATTCAGATTCATTTGTTTTGGACACATAATTTGATAGTGTTCCAATGATAGTAAAAATCAGTGCTTTTGTCACCCTTCTTGAACCCATGCAAGTCTTTTTGTTGTGTTTAAATCAGAGGGGTTTTTGCCAAAGAAAATTGTAAGCTAGCGAGCTCTTTCTGAGCCTTTTATTGAAAAACATAATAAACTATTTAACTGTATAGATTGTAAAGTCATCTTGACACTGGGTTTGTGGTGTTGCTCTTTTTAGTTTCACTCCTGTCTCAGAAAGCTTCCTCTAGAGATTAAGCATGTGCATTTTGAGTTATGACAAAAGACAAATAACACATATATATAAACAAATAACATATTTCTCTTTGTTAGTAATATCTAATTTAATAATGAAGGGCTATTATTCATTTCAGTTCAACTTGTCTGCATCCTGCTTGATCCACTTTCATTTATCAAAGTCCTATTTCTTGGTTACCAGCTTGTTCCCAGCATTTAGTTACCTCCAGTTTCAATTTTGGAAACACTTATTTTTTGGTGATATATTTTCTGTAAAATGTGAATTTAAAAAAAGAATTGCCCTAGAAAATGTAGATATATTTCCTACTTTCTGATCAGCTTATAATCAAAAGTATATAAATAATTTAATGGTTAGAAATCTTGTTGTTTCAAGATGCTTTTATCAATCACAAAGGGTAAATACATTATCACTGAAATGTGACACTACCACTGAGACCCTGGCCACATACCACTGAAATAAACATTGGTTTTGTTACAGAGAAAGGGAAAGGTGTGAAGAGCATGACACCATGCAAAACACCCACTTTGTGCTGAGGAAGCGATACAATTTATGTTTTCAAACCTGCAGCTAAGGCTGTATTTCAAGCTGCCAAGAAAATCTTTTCTACTTCACAGAAAATGTGACTTTTCAGAGAAATTATTGAAGCCAAAGCTAAAAATACTTAAACTATAAACTGAGTATTTTTAATCCTAGTAGATCATAGAACTCATGTGTGGAAGGAACTTCCAAAAAGTCATACCTTCTGCCTGAAGTAGGATTACCAGCTCTCTACTGAGCACAAGCACTCCTCCCCTTTCCAGAAGGTGAAATAAAGCTCATATGGTTTCATTGTTCATTTAACGATACGAGCCTCAGAATTAGTTGCTGCTATTTCTTTAATGAGGATGATTTGCAGGCTGCCTTCAAGCACAAGTCCCATGACTTCTGCTGGCACAAGGTGAAATTCCTACTTCAGTAATGATACTGTGCCTGGCAAACATTATGTTGACTTAGTTAAAAATTGAAAGAGTTCTCTGAAAATGAGATTTACTGATGAGTAAGATGAATAAGAAAATATAAATAGAAGATATATGAATGTATACTAAAAATTGGGCCAAGCTGCAAAAGGTGGACCTACCGCCAAGCCGCCCTGAAGTTTGGAATGCTCACATTCAGTGCTCTTTTCAGGTCATTAAAGATATAATTGGAGGCCAATCACAAATATTTTGCCTGCTTTCTCTGAAGTTCAGGTATTGAAAAACATCTGAAAACTGTTTTCTCTGTAAGCCCAGGTGTAGTTCTTTCATATACCAAGAACATCAACTGAAGGAAATCAAATATGCTATCAGTTAGAATATCATCTGCTCAAAAATTGTATGGAGATGAAGATATGCCTTATATTAGCTCTTCTTATCTTGTGACCCTGTCTGGTGAGTTCTGTTTGTGCCTGACAACCCAAAGCATTTGACTTTGCTGCAGTTCTTTTTTACAAATATTTCCATTGGTTTCAGTAAAGACCACACTAGCCAAAAATCTGGACTGAAAATCTGGATCTGGGTTAACAGCTCAGTGAACTAAACCCAAGTACTGTATCTGAAACAGGCACATAAAGCCGTATGAGAACCATAGGTCAGTGAAGGCAGCCCTTTACTATTGCAAGCAAACATGGTATACAATCTGCTGAGGAAACTAATGAAGTTCTTTCTGTTTCTCCTAGTCCTGCTGGAAGGCTGGATCAGCACCTCACTCTTCAGAGAGCTAATAACCTCTTCTCACTTTCAACTTATGTTTATTCATTCCCACTTTATAACCATTAGCTTCTTTGTCAACAGTGCCATATAAAATCAACTGCTGTACTACATCTAAAATGTTTACAGAGTACAGTAACATCTCCTTCCTGCTTTTGTTCTCCTAAGCTAAATTATCCATTTATTCTCATCTTTCCTCATCCCTCTAATGAGTCCAAAAGCCTTTCTTTCTAAAGCTATTCCACTTTAATTTAATCCCTTTTAAACATGTGTGACCAAAACGATACCAAATGAGCTTTCTTTTGAGTCGATGCTGATACTTCTCTCTGTATATTTACTTTCTGCTTGATTTTCTTTTTTGGGAGAAGAAGTGTTGTCACATCCCTTTCACAGATCATAGCAATTATGATAGGGTTGCTAGGGTATAAAGTAGGAAATTCAAACAAAACAGAATATAGCATCAGTTTTGAGGCCCCAGTTTACAGGATAAGTTCAGTTTTGGTTATCACCATGTTAAATTCATTGCAACTTGCAACCTACAAATTATGCTATAAAGCAGACCCAAGTCTCAAAATAAAACTTAGCAAAGACTGCACACTTAGTTAGCTTACTTCATATCAAACCATAAAAAATCATAAATCTTCCTTTTTTCATTCAATAGATATGAATGTAAGCCAAGCACTTGAAATATACAGCCTAAGATTTTGTTTTGCAATGAAAAATTAAAAGAAGTGAATTTCCTATTATTATCATTTTACTGTAAAATCTTTGCATACACTGATTGGAGTGAGGCACCTTCTCTTCACCTCCAGATTGAATCCTTCTGGTATGCAGTGTTTCAAAACATAATCCAAACTTAAACTTTGCAAATTGCACTTATCTTCATCATACACTGGGAATAAACAGATGACACAACATCAAGTCCTCAAGTCCAGTAGAGTTTTTCTTTTTTTCCTTTCCTTTATACAACCAATCAACCTCTTTGATTGTTTCTGCTAAAGGATTTTTCACAAGTTGTTTTTAACCTTTACTGTGGTAATGTATCATTATTTCTCATGAATAACTGAATTCTGTGTAGTTCTTTCCTGACAGCTCTTATGAACATTTCCTGATTGATGAAAAGCACAAGCACTAACAGACCTGATTAGGTAAGCAAATATGAATGTGCCCTTAAAATAAGGGGAGAAGGTCACCTTATTTTTATTGCATTTCTTCCAAAGGTGCAACATATCTTCCTCATCTCCTGATGCCAATTATAATCAACACCTGAAAATGAGCCCAAGCAAATTCAAATGCTATACTTAGAGAAGTGTCATCATCAAGGGGTTACGTTTAATTCTTACACAAAGGAGGTAATGTTTTTCCATGGCATATAATTAAATTTTGGAACTCATTACCAACTAGCATTGTGAAGGCCAAAAATTTAAAGGATTTCTTTGAGTGATAGACTAACTCAATTAGGGATAGGTCTAGTGCTATTAGGAGCAATAAAGCCTCCAACTCAAGTGGGTCCCTAAGCCACATGCTACTGGAGGATGAGAAGCAATGTCCAAGATACAGGCTAGTGAATTAGAGAAATCTTTGACTTGCCTCAGGATGGCTGTTCATAATCTTTTATATGGATTTAGGTGATCAAATGCAACAACACAGTGGCATGTGGTAAGAGGAAGTTCTAATGTACCTATACAGAACTTATCTACAGATATAGCTTTTGAGTCTTGTACAGGATAAGAAATGAAAGGAGGTATTCTGGGGTCTAATTTGTACAGATATCATACAGAGCTTTTGCTCTGTGGATGCCTGCCAGCATTCTGAGAAAAGGATAACACACATTTATCTCCCTGGTGCATGGATTTTTCTGCCCAATAATCATCAGAAATTCTAGTGAAGATACACGCTGCAAATGTTGCTCCTCAAGAGAAAGCAGTGGGCAGTGATGACAGATGGACTTGCACTAGATGGTAATAAAGTTGCAGAAGTTTAACAGTGCTCTTTAGTAGCACAGGGAAATCAAAGCTGTTAGAGTGTTTTGGCTAGATGAATACTTTGAAACTTCATTGTTTATTTAGACCTCTTGCATCTACAAAATGGAGGTAGAAATCTTCACTGAACAATCTCTCTAGTGAGACTTACCAGACAGTCTCTTCCTTGTTATGCCAAAAATAGATTAACATTTTTTCATGTGTTATTTGAGCACTGTCATCCGCTAAACTGAGCAAAAGTGTGCAAATGGCTAAAAAAAATAGAAATAACAGTTTTGATTAATTTCTGGTTTCTTGTGATTCTACTGTCAGTAACAGAGCTGTAGGTCCTGACAATCTAAGGCAATCTAAGAGGTAAAGGTTGTGCTGCAAAAGGCAACAACTTCAACATTTACTGGAAAATCTCTTGGCAGCCAGTGTGGCCAAAGCAGTGTGTGGAGTGGTAGCCAAAGAATATCCAAGAGTGACTGGATGAGACACTGTTTCAGCAAGTCTTTCCTTTACTCTTCATTAAAAGAATTTCTATGTAGCTGCAAATAGAAGCTGGAGCTGCCTGGGAGTCAGTCCTCAAGGACAGGCAGGACTAGGAGCATAAAGTGGCATTACACAGTATTACTCTTGGAAATGTGGTTTGAGTTTTGGGAGGACTCAGGTTAGTTTTTATTTGGCACAAATAGTTTAATGAAGCTTTATATTTCAAACAGGTCAAACTGGCATGCCAATGGCTCTTCTATAAGGCTGCCTAGTTCAATTTGATTTTACAATCTATCAGAAGATATGTAGTAACTAGGTACCAAATTTGGGCATGCAGAATTAGAGCAGACTTTACAAACTACTCGACAGAATTTAATATAGTAGCACAGGAATCGTGGTTTCACAGAATTCAAGGTTACTTGTATAAAACAACTTATTCTTGTCAGTTGGTTGTTCTTTTTGTGTTGCTGGGGAGGGGGTGCTGAGGATTTGTTTTAAATACCTGTTCCCCGGCGTTGCTTCACAATGTTGCTTTTCATAAGAACGTGGTGAGCTATCTGAAGCCTGCTTTATATGAAGTGTTTGGAAATACATTTGCAATAATGAATGGGTACTGGAAATTCATCAAGTCATACAGAGGCAGATACTGTGAGTCAATGAATTAGCAATAATAATAGCATCTAATGCCACGGTTTATTTTCATTCTAAAATAAACTAACTTGTGTACAATATATACCATTTGCATTTTTTAACTCTTCTTCCCTTTTGGGTACAGACAAACAAAAAATGAGCATAGTCATAAGAGGTAGTATTTTTAGGAAGAAGTTTTACAAATGCAATTACAGCAAGACATTGTAGCTTAGATTGCACGTGGGTAAATACGTGCTTTCACACCAAGGGAAAAGTTTAGCTTGGCAGCTGAGGCTGAGAAGCATGACTCTGATCTCACTTAAAGCCAAAACTGCAGAAACCCAAGCCATTTCCAAAAATAACATCAAAATTAGAGCCTCCTCAGACTGGTCATGCTGAGAATGATGATCCTGGGGACCAACAAAGCTACTGAGTCCCCCATGGAAACATTTTTGTGTGCTGATTTTATGCTTCAGCCATGGACAAAGTATTCAACAACTGAATGCAAGTATAAATCTAATTAATTCAGTTTCTAGGATTATTTAGCCTTTTGAAAATTTTTATGAATTTTCAGGGCTTTTTAAGTATCATACTAACTTATATACAAGACTTTATCCTCTTAATCAACATTTATCAACAGGGAAAGTGAATTAGATGACATTCACCAATAACTTTCTTTCAAGTTCAGTAGGCTCTTGAGATACGAAGCCTCAGTATCTCAATGTCACACTCTGTTTCAGTGATTTTCTTTGCAAAATCACTCCAGTACTAGAAAGATAGAGAATGTCATCTCTGTTTACAAGATGGAAAGCCTGCAGCCTGCTGAGAGATCTTTGTTAAGCAAGAGTAATAAATCTAAATTCTGGAAGAATCCTAGGCTCTGGTCCCTTCTCAATGGATTACATACACAGGTAGTGTTGGGATCTGGATCTAGACTTTGCATTCCTTTCTGTCAAGCTTAACATAAGACCTGGTGAGAGTCATTCTCCTGGGTGATGGAAAATTTCCAAAAGTGAATCCTACCACCTCAGAGTTAAGAGACCTACTTGGTGAATCCTAACAATGCTTAGAAGAAAGAGAGGTGCTGAGATGTCCACTTTAATCAGGAAGGCTTTGCAGAGATAAAGCTTCAGGAGCTTAAGGAACATAACTTGTGTAAACATATATACCTTGGTGATGATGCTCTCGAGCTGCCTACACTAATTTTCAGCCATTTAAATGAAATCTGTGGTGGAATGGAAAACTGCACGCTAGTTTGAATCCAAAGGAAAGCATTCCCCTCTGGTTATTTTTCCTGTAGACAAAGTTGCACTGTCTCAGAAACCAGTAATGACATGGAGATATGCAGGATTGCTGTGAGGTTCCTAATATCAGGAAACAAATTCCCCATTAAATACCTAACTAGATAACTTCAGCTAGGACAGGAGGCAGTGGGACCAAGGCAAAAAGCACAGGAGGAGCAGAGGTCTCAAGAAAAACAGATTCCTCTGCAATGCAGGTAGCCTGCTATGAAAAATAAGGTGGTTTAACTTTATAGTTGTTTTTCTGATGTAGGACTGCAGCCAGGATCTCTAAGTACTTGCAAAAGACAAAGCAGTTCTACTCTTTTGGAGATATGAAAAGGAGGAAAAGACTGTCTCAGCAATGCTAATACATACAGGAGCAAAAGACCCTTTCTCCTAGTGCAGAAGGGGCAGTGAGGGGCTCTGGGAGATAAGTTTGTCCAGTCATAGCTTGTAGTCTGTTTCACAGTGGGAAGCAAGGATGCAACACCATTTTAAAGAGGCATTTCAAATTAACCCCCACCCAAGCATAACTGGAGAGTCTAAGGGGACACTTTCCATTCAGCAGTTCTTAGTGTGGGCTGCGTGCAAATAGCACTAGCCAGCACAACATTACTTAACCTTTAGTGTGTTTATTTGGCGGTAGAATAAGTTTTGATTTTCCCATTTATAGAGATTCTGCTGGGAGAAAGAACATATTTCACACTAGCCATTGCAGTTCCTGAGCACAGTAATAAAGCGGAGTGATGGATAACGCACCCCCTCACTCCCTGTCCTTTATTATGCATTTCTACATAAAATTATTTTCAGTGTTTTGAGAAGGAAGTCCTGACAATCAGCACTGGTGTTTATGAAACTCCAGACTCTATCCAAAAGTCCCCCGACACAAATGTTCTTCCTCACTGAAGGAACTGTTTCCTTAGCTCTTTCACTGCTTTAGAGCCATTCCCTACAACTCTTTTGTAGGCATTTTCCATCTCAATAGACTTTAGTTTTTTGTGCTTTTAGGTAGCTATTTAGTTACTCCATCAGAAAATCAAGAAAAGCCCCCCAGAAGGATGCCTGAAGACCTTACAAGGGAGGTTTTTGTCCAGGCAAAAACAAGGAAATAGCTAGGGCATACTTATCGAATATTCCTCTTTGTGCTGGGAACTGCTCAGTTGCCCTGTGCATTCTCTTGTTTTCCAAAGCTTCAGCACACAGCATGAGGAATAACAGTTGTTTATTCATCATTAAGAAAAATTGTTTATAATACTCCATAGCCGTATAGTGCTGTTAAATGCACTACAGGATTTATCAAGGTCACTCATGTACTTAAAGTTACTCACATGCTTACATAGCTTGCTGAATCAGGGCTTAAGCAAACTGCCTAAAATCACTCTAGATGTCTGAGAAGCCAGAACTCCTGACTCCTAGTTCTGTGCATTAACCACAAGATTATCTTTCCCCTCCTGGGACATTCAAACTCAGTGCATTTCAAAATGACCACTACTGAATGACGGATGAATGAAATGGTACACATAAAAATAACTATGATCAGAAGTTTTCCCTCAATCTAAACATTAGCACAGACCCATCTGAAATTTCCATTTGAACATTTCCATTGCTTTAAAATTTATTTGCCATGTTCATGTACATCTCGATTCTGGCCCAAACCAGAAGGTGAAGTGCCAAAATACTGTACAAAAGGATATTTTTGTGGTCCAAGTGCAAGCATTCAATGCTGAAAGTCTTGCAACAAAGCTTGTTCTCGCAAGGTCTGCAGCCAAGTCTTGAAGATTTCCAGTGCTTAGATAGTATAAGGCCAGATCCTTGAATTCAACAGAAATACACTTCTTCATGCCAGCTGAAACTCTGGCCCTAACACATATTTAGTGTCTTGCTAATCACTATTACTGTACTACCTAAGTGTAGAAAATACCGGGTGATTTGAGACAGACAGCATGGCTTCAACTCCTGCCTGAACAGCCTAGTGGCCTTCTATGATGAAGTAACTACATCAGGGGACAAGGGAAGAGCTACAGGTGTTGTCTATCTGGACTTCTGTAACGCCTTTGACACCGTTCCCCACAACATCCTTCTCTCTAAATTAAACAGATATGGATTTGATATGTGGACTGTTTGGTGGATCAGGCATTGGTTGGATGGTCACATCCAGAAGGCAGAGGTCAACAGCTCAATATTGAGATGAAGATCAGTGACAAGTGATGTCCCTCAGGAGTCATTGGCACTAGTATTGTTCAATATCTTCATGAATGGCATAGACATGGGGATCGAGTCCAACCCCAGCAACTTTGCAGATAACACCAAGCTGAGTGGTGCAGTCGACACACCTGACAGAATGTCATCCAGAGGCACTTGGACAAGCTCGAGAAATGGGCCTGTATGAACATCATGAAGTTCAACAAGGGCATAGGTAGGGATGGGGCAACCCTTGGTATCAATACAGGCTGGGGGATGAAGCGATTGAGAGCAGTCCTTCTGAGAAAGACTTGGGGGCACTAGTGGATGAAAAGCTGCGCATGAGCCAGCAATGTGTGCTTGTATCTCAGAAAGCCAGATGTATCCTGCTGCATCAAAAGAAGCGTGGCCAGCACATTGAGGGAGGGGATTCTCCCCCTTTAATCCACTCTGGTGAGACCAGATCTGGAGTACTGTGTCCATCTCTGGAGTCCCCAGCACAGGAAAGACATGGACCTGTCAGAGTGGGTCCAGAAAACGGACACAAAAATTATCAGAGGGCTGGAGCACCTCTCCTATAAGAACAAGTTGAGAGAATTGGGGTTATTCAGCTTGGAGAAGGCCCCAGGGGGACCTTATTGTGGCCTTTTAGTACTAAAGGCGTATGGGAGTACTAAAGTACTTTAGTACTAAAGGCGAAAGTATGGGAGAGACTTTTTAGCAGTGCCGTTTATGAGAAAGTATGGGAGAGACTTTTTAGCAGTGCCTGTTGTGATAGGACTACGGGTAATGGCTTTAAACTAAAAGAGGGAAAACTTAGACTGCATATAAGGAAGAGGGTTGTGAAACATTGGGACATGTTGCCCAGAGAGGTGGCAGATTCCCCATCCCTGAAATCATTCAAGGTTAGGTTGGATGAGGCTGTGAGCAACCTGATCTAGTTTAAGCTGTTGCACCTCATTGCAGGGAGGGTTGGACTAGATGACCTTGAAATGTCCCTTTCAACCCAAACTATTCTATGATTCTAAATATTCCAAAGTCTGTGTGTCTCCTTGGACCTCTGTCTCAGAAAAGATAAAAGATTCTCCCCCTTTAATCCACTCTGGTGAGACCAGATCTGGAGTACTGTGTCCATCTCTGGAGTCCCCAGCACAGGAAAGACATGGACCTGTCAGAGTGGGTCCAGAAAACGGACACAAAAATTATCAGAGGGCTGGAGCACCTCTCCTATAAGAACAAGTTGAGAGAATTGGGGTTATTCAGCTTGGAGAAGGCCCCAGGGGGACCTTATTGTGGCCTTTTAGTACTAAAGGCGGTTTATGAGAAAGTATGGGAGAGACTTTTTAGCAGTGCCTGTTGTGATAGGACTACGGGTAATGGCTTTAAACTAAAAGAGGGAAAACTTAGACTGCATATAAGGAAGAGGGTTGTGAAACATTGGGACATGTTGCCCAGAGAGGTGGCAGATGCCCCATCCCTGAAATCATTCAAGGTTAGGTTGGATGAGGCTGTGAGCAACCTGATCTAGTTTAAGCTGTTGCACCTCATTGCAGGGAGGGTTGGACTAGATGACCTTGAAATGTCCCTTTCAACCCAAACTATTCTATGATTCTAAATATTCCAAAGTCTGTGTGTCTCCTTGGACCTCTGTCTCAGAAAAGATAAAAAGAAGGAAACCTGCAAGCACCTGGTACTGTCCTGCAAAGTCTGCAAAGACAGAACTGAGCAATTCCATCACCTTAGAAAAACTTTTTTCTTTGTACTTTTTGTACTTTTTTTTGGTACTCTTTGTACTGTGGCTTAATAGTCATAGGGCAAACTGTGGGTTACATTATGCAGTGCTGATGGTAAATATTTTGAATGAGCAAACATCCAACCTCTACATCAATGGACACTACATCACATGATCGATTTGCTCTACCTTTTTCCCCTCCCATACACCAAAAACCCCTAAAATCCCAACTTGGAAGAGCTGCCAGCTTCCCTTGTAAACTGCTATGCAATACCAGTGAGCTATGCGTGCAACGAACTTGGCCTGCTTTGATGATGGCACAGATGGCTACGGAGAAGAGAGCTGGACACATATAAGAAGGCAGCAGCCAGAATGCCTGGGTTTGTGTCATCTGCAGTAGCTTCTTTTTACCTGTACTCTGCCCAGATTCATGACTGCTCATAACAGTGAGATACACACAATGTTGCTTGCATAGTTGTTGAATAATATTTGCTGCTGGACCTATAACAAGCTGGTAGGGGGGTGGAGCATATATGCTAAAGAAAAATGGCTGCTGATCCACATATACATGCACATGTGGAATGTCCCTGGGTTAATACAGAATTAATGACCTCCCATGCCATTTGCATCGTAAGTATCTCTTTGTAAGTGAGTCCAGGGACATTTTCCTTTTCCCTGCTTCAGATGAAGTGAAAGTATACAAGAATACACAGAATCTTCTGCTACAAACATGAATTTTATTACCTAATATTGCTAGGCATAAGAGGTGAAAGACTGGGTTTCTAAAGCCACCCAAAGTGGATTCTGGCTACACCCTTAGGTTTACAGAAGCAGCTTGGCACCCATCAAGCAGAAATCACAGGCATGCAGAAGTGAGCTGGTCTTAATGCTGCAAATGTGTTTATACTGGAACTCAAAATAAATAGGGAATAATGTGTCTTGTGTGTGCTGAGCAAGCCTATGACACCAACAAATTGAGCTGTTTTGGAAAATGCTGCCTGGGGAAACTTTAGCACTAAGCTTTAAAAGGAGTGGAGCCAGAAGTGGAAAAAAAAAACAAACCCAACCAACAACAACAAATAACCCAGAACATATTTCAAATCTGTGCATATGCTATAGGAAAACCCTAAATTAAACAGCTTGGCTTTGGGCAACACACAAATCTTCACCACTTCGTAGCTCATTAAAATGGTCAGGGTTCCCAAGAAATATAAAAAATCATCAGGCACTTAACAAACACACATCTGATTCAACAAGAGTTGAAAAGTTTTGTACATTTTATAGAGGGTGAGTCTAAGCTATTTAAGGAGGTATAATAACATGAAACTGTAATGGTAGTCAGAAAGATTGTCTGAAACAGACACCCACAACTGACTGCATCATTAATTACTAGTCATGATTGCAGATTTAAGAAAGCATTAAAAGTGATTGTGTTTGTAGTTTCTGTAAATCAATTAATTTTGATGCTAAATAAAGTAAGGTATTGATTGGGAACACTACCAAAGTTAAACTGAGCAAAATAAAGACAGATTCTGCACAAGGCTCCTTTGTCCTTTTCTAGCAATGCCTCTATATTGCAATTCTATAGTCCCAGAAAGCCACAGTGAGCCCAAATAGCAATAAAACCAAAACATGCTTATTTTGACAAATATACAGTAGATTTAATGAAGGAACTCTTAAAACCATTTTTACTAAGGATCTGAGAAAGGTTTGTTTGTTTGATACTATGAATCATGAGCATGTGTATATAATAAATATCAGAGAGCTAGAAAAAGAGTTTTGATGAGCCCAAGGAATATTTGGATACTTTGCTGAAGTCTCTATACCTCCCAAACCTATAAAATTGGTATGGTTTGTCAGCCTTTTCATAGCATTTCTACTAATGCTAGAATGTACTAGTAAGAATACTGTACTATATTGCCCTAAACAGTGCTCTTCTGCTGGGACAGGTCTCTTGAGATCACCATTTGAACTTGTGCTGCTCTCCTGGTGCATCTTTTACAGCCGCTCATAATCGTACCCCTCGAATCTGAGAGGAAAAAGCATCTGGTAAATCCCAGCAGACAATAACATTAGAAAGGTCACAAGGAAATACACTTTTCCCACACAGTGTTTTAATTGAGCTATGAAAACCTGCTATTAACCATGAGCCCACTGTATCATTTTCAAGGTACAGGGTTAGAGACTGAGCAATTCTCCTGCACTCCCACAAATTCTACCTGGGATTGTGCATCTGAATAGTGACCCCTTTGCAGGTTTAGCCTGAATGCCTGTTAGCTGTAATTTTACAGTTCATGCCTGGGACCAGGTATCTAGTGACTAAGACTGCTAACATACAGTGGCATTTTCCTGATCTACACAAAACATTTTTCTACTTGCAGCCCAAATCATGGTCTGTCACACTTCGAAAAGTGAGAGTTTGGTTTGTAATAGCTGTCACCATTGGCACATAAATAAATTAACATCTAGTAATACACAAAAAATCTTTTTGTGTTTTGCGATTCTGTGTCCCAGACTTCTATTATGTTCAAAATAACATTATATTTATTAAATATTACATTTCATAGATACTGATGGTCGAGGGAGGTCATCCTGCCCCTCTACTCTGCCCTGGTGAGGTCCCATCTGGAGTACTGTGTCCAGTTCTGGGCTCCCCAATTCAAGAAGGTCAGGGAACCGCTGGAGAGGGTACAGCAGAGAACCACAAACATGATTAAGGGCCTGGAGCATCTCTCTTATGAGGAGAGGCTGAGGGACTTGGGGCTTTTTAGTCTTGAGAAGACTGAAGGGAGATCTAATTAATGCGTACAAATACTTAAAGGGAGGGTGTC
Source organism: Calidris pugnax (assembly GCF_001431845.1). Taxonomy (NCBI): domain Eukaryota; kingdom Metazoa; phylum Chordata; class Aves; order Charadriiformes; family Scolopacidae; genus Calidris; species Calidris pugnax. The sequence goes on from NW_015090922.1 coordinate 4,209,296, forward strand.
AGGAGGACAGGGCTGGTCTTTTCTCAGTGGTGCTCAGTGACAGGACAAGAGGAAATGGGCACAAATTTGAGTATAAGAAGTTCCACCTAAACATGAGGAGGAACTTCTTTACTGTGAGAGTGATAGAGCACTGGAACAGGCTGCCCAGAGAGGTGGTGGAATCTTCTTCTCTGGAGACATTCAAAACCCACCTGGACAAGTTCCTGTGCAAGGTGCTGTAGGTAGACCGGCTCCTGCGGGCGGGTTGGACTAGATGATCTCCAGAGGTCCCTTCCAACCCCATATGATTCTATGATTCTATGATACAGAGAGAACTACTTTATGCTAATATACAATATGTTTTCTATTTATGTTGTGGTTTTATACCCTTATGTTTAATACATTATTGTTATATTCAAAGTAGAATTGGTAGCACACTGGTTAAGATTTTCCTCTCTATTGAATTTTTGCAGATGAAGAAATCACTGAAGTTCCCATTCCTGTGACAGAGGCAAATTCATGCCAATAAAGTTTTTAAATGTACATGCAGATGTTCACACATGTGCTGGCAAAGACAACATATCACCTCATGAACAGGTTTTATATAGCTGGTGGCAAGAAAAATTAGCTGGCATCTTTAGCCACAGCTCAGTTTGGTTATACCTACACTTATATTCTATGTTCTATGGCTATAACTATATTCTAGATGCATGACAGATTGTAAGATAATTTTTAACATGAACATATTTGGAATCCAAGCTATTTCTTTTCTTTTATGCTATCTACTTCATGACATACTGTCTTCCCCTGCATAGTTTTTGCTTCTTTCCAATGTTTAGTTCTGTTTTATCTGACTCTGACATTTAAGATCTCTCAGCTGTCCATTTTTCCTTCCTATATCTGCCTTGCCATTTTCTCTCACTGCTTTCTGATTTTGTCTCTACAGCTGAAGTTCAGTTTGGTCTGGATTTTAACCTTAGCATGGCTTAGTAAAGCTTAGTATGGACTATTTAACATACAAGATTCCTTACTGTGCATACTTTTTACACAAAAAGGATACTGGGTTGGAGGAAATGTCTTGCCCCAGTTTTTGTAAAACTCAGGTGCTTTTCCTTCCTGTGTGGTTATTAGATGCTTTGGAGTGCATATGATCTACATATTTGCATAACCCCCATCTGCTACAAGCTATTAGGCCTCAGCACTGCCCAGAACTGTTGTGCTCACCCAGCTGAGTAGGAAGTCTAGGTTACTTCATAGAAGCAAATAATTATATACTCTAATATGAGATAGCTTCTTTGTCAGATATTGCCTCCAGAAGTTCTGAAAATGCCATACCTATTTAACAGTTCTTACTGGTTTTCTCCAAACTAATAAATGTTCCAATCCCCTAAACTAGGTAGGCAGAACTAAAAAAAAAGCAACAGAAGCCCAAACCAAAGTAAACTCCTCAAATTACATTGCCTGTAGTTTCCCCCCACTGTTCCATTATACTTTTTGGTTTTCAACAGGCTCTCCCCCACCCTCCTAAAACTGCCTGCATTTGGGTTCCTGTTGATGGTGTTGCTAGAAGACATTGTTCATTGGTTAGTGTCTATGTAGGGACCTTAGCAGCATGTTTGTTTCTCATTAAGCTAGACATTTCACAATCCCCAACAAAACATAATTTTCTGGAAGAACTTAGTTTAACAAGGAACTACTGTAACAAAACCACAAGGCCTGCCATTTTCTCTTAGGCTATATTTTACTTTTTGCCAGTTTCTTTTCTTTCTCTAAACATCATTAGGATACCATCTCTTTCACAGAAAATACAACTTTTTCCCTTCTGAGTGGAACAAATGTTCACACGACAAAGCACTTGGCCACTTCCAGTAGTTTTTTTGTAATAAGAGCAGCAGAGCTTTTGACATTCTTTCTAAGCAAGAACATTAACTTTTCTACACCACTTTTCATTTTATTTTCCAAATTAAAGAGACACTGCAAACTTAAAAGGGAAATAAGGTTGGGAACATGAAGATAAGTCAAGTATAGTCCTAAGACATAAATCGAAGAGCAGCCTTTCTTTTCTTACCCATGCTCTTCCCAGCTACTCTGTGTTACCTACTCCTTGATTTAAACTTTTGGCTTCCACAAATTTCTTACCTCATTATCCCAGTGTGTTTCACCTGCTGTGAGCACTGACTGCAGCTAAGTTAAGGATTAACCTCTTGACTGCCAATGCTTGGGCCCTGCATACTGTCAGGAGAAAGATATGATTCAGCGCTTCAGTTTTACAGAGATACATGAAACACTGTAGGTGGAAAATTTGACTTTTACTGAACTGTTGTATCATGTGCCATGAAAAGCCTTTAGATAAATAACAGAAAAAATATTTTTGAAGTTACTAAGAAACTAAAAAGGAAAATAATAGTTTTGTTCTTATTTGTCCATTCATTTCCAGTGGGTTTGAATATTGTCAGGCTGATAGCTATCATTTGGGATATAATTCCCCTTCATTATCCAGAGCACAATCATTGCAGAGACAGGCTTCCCCTGCTTGTCTCACCAAGGCCCTGCCTCTTTTTAGGAAGATAATCTATGTTGATAAAAAACTGCAGTCCCTGCTCAGCCTGCAGAAATGAATTAGAAGTGAATATCTGAGTCCTAAAGAAAAAAAACAAAACACAAATCTCAAAGGATACCCATGGAAAATATGACTCCACCATTTCCATTCAAATCTAACGAACCTTTAGAAGACAAAGAGAATGACTTAAAATGCATAAAATGCTGAACTTCATATTCTTTAAACCTCTATGGTCATTCTATATTGCCTTGACACTGTACATCTGAATGCCTCATGGGGATGCATTAAGAATTATGACCAGGATCTAGTATGCAAGACCCACTCTCTGCTCCTTACCAACATAAAAAGGGTGAGTGTATTTTGAGTGCTTTACAAAGGCATACCTCTTGGGAAGGTTGAAGCACTGAGTGACACAGGGCAGGCTAACGGCAAGCTGGGTGAGCTCTCACTCTCAGCAAGCAGGGTGGAAGATTTTTAAGGTGGGTCATAGAAATGGTAAGGTAAGAGCATTCCTAGAGCCAACTGCGAGAGGGCAGAGGAGCAGACGGCACATCACACCCCATATCCCTGTTCACCCCCAGTGTAGCAGCAGTTTGTGCAGCTGATGCCTAAACTCACTGCAGCCACCCTGAGTGTCACAGGCAGGACTGGTGTCTTCGCTGCCAGTTGGTTACATCTGGGCAACCCAATGTCATCCGCTGGGTTCTGCAGGTCTACCTCAGTCTTTTAGTTGCTGCAGGTTTTCATGGAAGGGAAAAACTCAACTAGACCTTCACATCTCAAGCTGAAGGTGAGAAAATTATTTTGGGGAAGGGAACAAGCTACAGGTTTTGTTTAATTGACTACATATGATATGAAATCATGGATGTTCAATAAACAAGCCATTTCCTTCCCCTCCCTCCCATTTATTAAAGATACTTTGCACAGTCTAACAATCTTCAAGTAAGGGTGTAGGGTCAGACTTTAAATCTAATCGTAAAAACCACCTGGTGCTTGAAATGGTTAATACCTCAATGAACCAGGAGAAACAGATGCTTCTTTGAAAAGAGATGTGAGGACTGTGGAGATTTATAATCTTTAAGTCAACAGGTGAAGTAAAAAATCTCCAGGATCTTGAGTGCAGTCTGCTAAAACTGCAAACTTTCCATTTAGAGCATCTGCATTCTCTGTTTAATACCCATTTCACAAGCTGACTTTAATTCCAGGTTGAACTTGGTAATGGGATGGCTTTCCAGGCAATGTTGTAAGCACACACTACACTTATGCTGCCTGCCCAGGGCTTAACTAAGTGCTTGATCTTATGCAAATGTTACCCCACACACTACAAGAAGTAGCCTGTGATTTCCCCCACATGAAGGCAAAAGGTTCAAAGCTCAGTACTTAGCATTTAGGTTTACAAATTCATTTTACATTTTCAAAAGTGGCTTGAACTACTCAACACCCAGAGATTCAGTGGAATCTTCCAGTGTTCAACAGCTGTGAAAGTTAAAAAAATAAATAAAAAATTAATTGTTAAAATTGAGTAAAAGGACCTCAGGGAGAACTCAATTGAGAGAAAGATTTGGCAGTAATCTTTGGTCAACTAAGACACATTCCCCCACACGGGGAATGTTTCAGGAACCTGGTTACAATATGTTTTTGCACACCTGGAATACTAAAAGGGATGTTTATGAGTAAGAATCCCCAAAATTATTTGTACCAAAGAAACAGACTACCTAAAGATACTCAAAATTAGGGGAGAAGTTTGTCGGTTCTTTTTAAGATGAACATTCTACTTCTGTAGACTTCTTTGTAGGTTAGAAGTAGGCAAATATAGTTAGCTGTATTCAATGAGTGTGAAACCAGAATAGCACACAGAAAAGTACAAGTGCCCCTTGCCAGGTTTCCTGTATGCTGAATGTTTTTCATTATTGTCAGATTATATGCATCTTTACTACGGAGCCATAAAACCTTCATTAATCAATAATCAGTTCCCAAAGCAGCCCAATGTATTGAATAAGTTGCCAGGCAAATATGAGATAAAAATAATGTTTGAATTCATGATTCAGAAAGAAATAGAGTGGGAAAAAGAGAGAAAGAAAGGAAGGAAGGAAGGAAGAAAGGAAGAAAGAAAGAAAGGAAATAAAGACCAGCAGACTGAGCACACAGGCCCTATCGCTTATTCTCTTTGTGACACAGAGTATATATATAATTTAATCCTTCATTTTTTGAAAGCTTGCCACTGACTGTATGCTTAGATGTTTAGTTTATATCTAAACCTCTCAAGATTGAATCAGTCTCCCCACCACTATAGGATACCACCCACTTTTCCTCATACTTTGTGAAAAAATACAGGAATAGTTTACCATCTACAAGGTAAGGACTGTATCAAAGACAAGCCTTCCCACAAACTGCAGATGAAGCTGTAGATCTCTGAAAAAGTTGGGGAATATAAAATAGATATAATATAACTTATACATGAAGAAACAATTTATTGCTCAGCTGTGGATTAAATTTGCAGCAGGACTTAATGTTATATACCCACATGAGTGGGATACAGGCACCCAAAACTCTTTGGTGTCTTAATTTCTTCACCAAGATGCTAAATTTAACCAAAAAAAAAAGATAAACTTTTGTTTTTAAATTTAAAAACACTTTAGAAAACTTACACTAGCCATTAAATGTGGATATTTGGAAACAGAGAGAAAACTTAGAAACATGCTGAAGCCCAAAGGAATATTTCAGTCTCTGGAGCTCACAACCAGATGAAACACAGGAAATTACAGAGATGTAAACAAGTCTTTCAGCCAGGTTTACCATTACTTTTCTTTTTGCCCTTCTATGTTTCAGTCAACAGTTCAATCCCATAAAAAATAAGTTGCTTCTTGGACTTTCCTTGGTAATCATTTCACTTACAAACACTGCATTTAATTACTATTGGCTTTATTATTTAGATTAATAGGCAGAAATGGGAACTGAAAGGCTGTGATGTTCCAGGTTTGGTGTAACGAGTATTGACATCACTAACTGTTGTATCTTGGCAGTTGTTTTATCACCATCTTGATGGATCTGTTTTCCTCTGTCTAGGGTACAAACTGACTTTCACCATGTGTTGGCCAGTGATATAGTAATGGAACAGGGAATTTTTTAGCCTTGAGGCTTTGTTATCTGCTTCTTTGTGTATTCTAAAGAGCCAGAGTTCTTAAAAACAGCACTGCAAATGTTCAGTTAAAAAATGCCCTTTTGTAGCCTTTGCAGATTATAGCCCTTCCATGTAATATATTGTCAACTTTCTTCCTGTTTACCAATCAGTTAAATTTAAACCTATTGTCTCAATCTATTAATGAGATAGAATATCTAGTAAAATCAATGAACAGTTACAAATCTGGCACCTATCATGTCTCTGCAATTCTCAGCCAAACTGGTATGCCTGTCTGAAAACAGATAAGTTACTTTAATTTTGGAAGCTATTGCCTCATAAACAGTCTTTCCTTTTCCATATTATTTTGCAGTGTATGATGCAAATAATGAAATGACTATATGAAAAATTAGTAGAGTGTTCACAGAGTAGAGGGTGAAAAGGATGCTTTTCCTCAGTCACCTGAAGGAGTATCTTTGATATCTGCTATTTCTGCTGTTTTCCACCATGACTGGCTTCTTAACTACACTACAGCCAGTGAAATACAGAAAGTTATGGGCTAAAACCCAAAAAGACATTAAAAAATCTCTATATTCTTCAAGGCCTTTATACTTCATGAGATCTTCTACTATGGGCCTCAGCATGCTTAGAAATGCAGAAACAGAGACTTCTCAAGAAATGGTCATGACTTTGAAGAGTTTGCTATCTAAATAGATAAGACAAAGGCTAGAAGAAAGGAATGCTCCCCTGAATAAAGTAAGACTAGCATGTACGGGGTGAGGTATTCACATAGATGTTATGTGCTTTCTCCTCCCAGCCCCCCCAAAAATTTACAATCAGATGAGCAAACAGATCTCAGGTTCTTTGCCATAGCTCAGACTGGAGCTCCTTGAAGTTAAAATGTATTTTCTTAAGTTTTTTTTTGAAGCTGGGGTAACTCTTTTGTTTTTTCTACTCAGCATTATTAATGCAGTTTTTTGCCTGAGCCCTCTGCAGGTTGTGGCCCTGTCCATCTGCAGCTACACAAACACAGATTTAGACACTCTGCTTGGCTGAAAGGAATCAGCTCCTAATAAACAAGTAACTTCTGTTATTTTCTCCTTTATAGGGTCTTAGAGACTTATTTTCAGTTCTCTCTGAATCAGTTGTCTCCCCATCTGAAACGTATATATTTTCATCTCCATGTCTTATTTCACAGTGCTGTCACAGTGAGAATTTAGGATGGAATGTTCAGATACTGATCCTTATCTTTTTCTCCTTATAGGCACTCAATGTGTTGCAAGACTTAAGTTAGATTATCACATTTGTCTCTCTAATTGCTCTCACCATGAGGAAACCATCCTTCAGCCACATATTTTTTCAACACAGAACAATGTTCTGGAATACGCACACTGTCTGGTGATTATTTCTTAAAATACTAGGTCACTTATATGAAAAATAAGGGACCACAGGGCCAAGAGAAAACCACTCACTTGGCTTCTTATCACAAATGGTTGGCAAAGGGAGTGAAACAACACAATGTATCCAGTTAAGGGTAATACTGACAGTGTTATCATCACTTCTTTTTTTACCTTTGAAAAGGTAAAACACAAGCAGCTCAGAATCCCCATGTTATTTTGCTGGCCTGTCTTAACTGCTGTTGACCAAGTCTTCATCACTATTTGAAACCTGGTGTCTTTATTATAGTAGCAAAGAGCTGCACTCACTAGTGGAACATGCTGATTTATTCTACTTAACCTCTGGAAAATTTAGAGAAAGCACCAAACTCATCTCATAGGGCTACTGAACAGTCAGCCACCACACCTAAACAAATATCAGTTGCTGAAAACCTGGGATTCATTGAAACTGACTGCACACAAAGGAAACCCCACTTTTAGAATGAAGCATTTGAAGTGTAACATTTTCAAAAAATATCTAAAAATCTACTGTAGACTATGGTATCTGTTTGGCTGTGTAATATACCTGCTTCTGAAGATGATCAAAACACAGAGTTGAAACAAGACACTTAGAGACTATTTAAAAAAGAAAGAAAGAAAGAAACTCTTCTTTTTGGGAAAAGTATTATTTTTCTAGTACAGTATACATAATTTGCAATGCAAAATGCTAACTTTGTTTGCTTCCATAATGTTTTTGCACTTTCCATTTTGCTTTCTGGAGCAATAGAATTTTACTGACAAAAATCTCTGTAGAAGGAAAACGTCCAAGTCATAAACATGAATATTTGTCAAAAGCAAAACTTAACTGTGCAAATACAGACTCCAGCAAATAATGGTTGGTTGCTTGTCCATGCAGGGAGCAAAAAAATTCTCAGGAGATTTAATCTGTCTGGCAAAAGCTACCCAATCCAGCTCATATTTCTAATATTTGTCACTTGTCCAAAAGTTAAAAATATTGAAAATATTCAAAATAAGTTAGAGTACTGAAAAAGTAGAAAGCAACTCCAATCTGTTCTGTGAGAAAATAAGATCGCATAAACTAAAATATTACTTTTACAAAATACTGATTTAAAAAAAATAAGTTATGGAATATTTGATTTCATTCATAAGTCCAAGTAAGAATGATTAATGATCAGTGCATAGAGATTAAGAAAGCAGTAAAAGGGACAGGATGGCTCAGGGAATTGGTAATGTGGTACTGTGCCTTTTTGGTTTCAATTTCAGCTTTTCAGTTGCTGTTACGAGTGAATCCCTCATGCTTTAAAACTGGCTTTTATATTTCAAATCTAAGTTCTCCTGCCAAGTGGCAGATTGCCTGAAAAGTCAATAAAACTTGGGGTCTGGTTCACGACTGCATTGATCCAGTATCACGCTAGTGCAGCTCAGTAGACTTCAAGCAGTGTAATGGAGCACCAGGACCCAGGAGCGTACTACTCAGCAGCAAATAACACTTGCTTGGAATATGAGTTCTCTTAACTATAAATTGGGATGCAGCCTTGGCAAAACCTGAGATTTTATCGTGAATCTCACAACATTTGATGCATTCCTTACAGTTCCATCTCTCCCAGCTTTTGGATTAAAAGAGAATCTCAGTTTTCATTTTAAAAGTTAGGTTTCTAGAAAACCCTCACATTGTACTGAAAGATTTGTGGCTTGTGTATACCTTTGAGGCTCAGAAATGGGGAAGGGGATGAATAAAATATCCTATTGGATACTGTTGCTTTCTTTTAACGTGAATTTTTAACCTAGTCTCCTCGTCTCTAGAGGTCTGCCCCCTTCTATTTATGGTTGGCAGTGTTCAGGACTGCTAATATGCTGGCTTCCTGGTCAGCTCAGTACATACCTCTGTTGACCAACAGTCACATCTCATATTTCAGTATGAAACATGAGATCAAGTTTCTTCTGTAAAAAGTGTATGAAATTTCTTCTGTAAAAAAAAGATGATGATCAAAGCCACCAGTTCAAGCAGGATGCCTATGGGATTTTAACTCCAACTCTGACTAGCAAAGTAGGGTGTGGAGAGGGAAGGAAAGGTCTACATTTTCCTTGAAAATCATACATGTTTCACATTAACATTAATGGGTGTTTACATGCATTCATAAGACTGAGAATAGGCCTTGTACTACATATCCATAATTTTTAAAAAAGCTAAATAAAAAGTCAAACCAAGCATTATACATCAGGAAACATTGTTACGAGCTGGAATACATTACACCAGCTTCTGTTCCCCGACCAATTATGCCTTTCATAAGATCTGTGTTGTATTCCCTGGCCAAGTACCATCCTTGCCTTAATCGGAGAAGACATTTGAAAAAACTGATATGGAAAATCTGCATTTGACCTTGAACCCTTGCTTCATGTCAACAATTTCAACCACATCTGCTCTTGCACTGTGAAAATGTTGGCATACTTTTCTGAGCTCTGCTCCGACAGCTGCAGGCACTCTCTCTTTGTACAGGATAATTCCACTTCCAAATACTCGGAGAGTAGTGAGTGCAGATCTTTCAATGCTCTCTCATTTAATGCGAGGCTCTGCAAAAAGAATTCAAGAGAAGTTTCCACTGAAAATCTCTTTGATTCTGGGTCCTTGAGGAAGAATTTATTCTTTCTGTTGCCACGAAGTGATGGTGAAATCACATCTACATGATCAGTGGAAGATGAGAAAATTTTTGCAAAAGGAATGTAGCAGTAGCCATGCATTAAGTTTATCATAGCCAACAAAAAGACAATCAAACTATCAAGCACAGATTTTCCATTATATGTGACACTTGCTAGATCACAATCTGCTCACATAAGGTCAATGGGTTTTGTTTGCCTAATTTATTGTCTGAAGCATGTGTAAATCTGGATGAAAAACTTTCAGAGCAGGGACTGTGATTAATTTCTCTATGCTGCAGAAGCTATGTAGTTTTTTGGACTTCTGCCGAGATAGCAATGGCAATATGTGCAATGCTATGTACTGGTGTTTGGATGAATGTCCCATCAGTGAGAAGTTTTGTTTTAAATTTGTTTAAGGTAATTTGCAATGTAATTCCTTATGATTATTTCTTGATGTGATGCTAACTGAAGACAAGTTTCTTTTAGAATACCATTTGTTTCCCTGACTATATGTATAATGTTGTCACTTGTGTTCCATTTGTACTTCATCGTAAGTACTTAAGGGGTACCCCTTTCGACCTTCTGCTTGACTTTGCACTGATAGCATTGCATTTAGTCGTCCATTCATTTAGGGTAAGGGTTATTGAATAGCGTATACAAGAAGTTTGCACCTCGCTGCATTAGTACCTTGGAAAACAAAGAGACACTTTCTACTTTTCTCTCATTTCAAGCACAGAATTACACATTAAGGTTAGGTAGTGGAAACTGAATGAGGACGAGGGGAAGGCAAAGAACCCATTTATTTCATCACACGGAAGTAAAGACTGCCAGAGCATATTCTGCATTTCCAGTCAGACATTAAGTTGGACCCATGATACTCAATACTGTAAAGAAAAAAAGAATATTTGAATACTTTAGAGTATTATCTCCACAAGGTTATTAAAATCTAACACAAATCAATGAAATATGGACTTCCATATTGATGACGCATTCTCTTATGGGCTTGATATTCTGTACTGGTTTAAAATTTTTTTTGTTTCTTTCTTGCAAAATTTCTTCTTGATTATAAATCCTCTATACTATTACTGGTAGTAATATCGATGTGGCTTAGCTGGTTTGGTAATCATGATTAAATCTGGTCTATTATTACTTATACTATGATGAACAATTCTTTGGAGCTTTGATTTTCTATTTTTAAAAATTGTTGGAGCACAGTTTTGATCCAGAGTGATGTGGGGGGCTGCACAGGGTAGAGGGTCAATTTTGCTTTGTGATTCCTACTGTCTTTAATGGCAATCACACAGACAAATATGTTTCAGAGAAATTTAAAAATGCTAACACAGAATAGGTAAAGGTCTCAAACAGACTTGAAACAGAGTGAGAGACCTGTGGGCTAGGCTATGGAATTGCTCTTCTGTATCTTCTTCTCCCTGGGAGGAGGCTCTCCAGTATCCTCTTGAATTTGGAACAAGTTCTCGCTATATATTTTTGAATGTTTACATTCCAAATCCCTTGCTTTATGGCTGTATAATAAGTAGATTGGGATACCTGGATATTGTAAAGCAGGAAACTTTAGTGTCTGTGAAATACTGGGGACTTCTAATATTCACATGAATGTTTAGCAGATGTTAATGCTTTCTGGTTTATGATGTCCAGGTACATTAGCTGATCTATGAAGTTCTGAGTGTTTTGTACATGTGAGTAATAAAAATACACTGGTTCATGCCACTAGTCCTATCAGAAGTTAACATCTTACAAAGTATTTGTGGCAGCAGGTACTTAAATTTCCATTTTGTTAAAAGGTTCTATCAAAAAACCTTTGGAAATATATTAAATTAAAAAGGTTATCAACAGAGTTTATCCATAAAATCTGGAAAAAGTCATGACAACGAAGCAATGAAAAATAAAAATAATTGAGTTTGATGAAGACAAAAAATACACTGGGTTTTTTACTATCTGCCACACCATGTTTGTACTTTATTTTAAACGGAAGGCTTCATGAGGACAATGGTAACATAGTGGATGTGGATAAATATTTAACTTCTGAGTTAAATACTTCAGCCATAAGTTGCATCCGAACTTGGGAAATCCATCAACACATATGATTAGTTAGTAAAGCCTAATATTTATTTTTCCAGTTAGTAAACTCCTCATTAGTAGATCATGGATTCTTCCAAAGTAATTGTTGGTTCCTACACCACCAGCTTGCTCACAGGTAGTCCCCAGTGAACATTAGATGGCTGGATTTCAAGTCCAAGCTCTATCTTTCCAGTGTGAACTGCTCATTCATTATTTACTTTCTTCAAGTATGATGCGATATTTTCTTTGGTGATAGTTTCTTTCTCACTTGAGTATTTAGGAGAACAGCTGATTAATCTGCAAAGTTTGTGGGAAATTTAGAAGCTTTGGCAATATTCACATAGTAAAATAAATAACACTTGTGATAAATTTTGCTTATATAGTGGTTGCTCTTACGGACATTGACAGGCTTTAGAAATTTTCATTACTATAGTCTCACAATCCCCCTGCTAAGTGGGTGATTATTATCATCCTTCTTCTACATAAGAGGAAAGTAAGGGAGTTAGAGATTAAGTGATTTATCCCATATCCACAGGAAATCTGTGATAAAGCCCAGACCAGAACCCAGGTCTCCAGATTCCTGGCTACATGGTCTCACTCTGCCAAATTGTCCCCTATTGCTGTTCTGATGGCTCAGCTGAGGTTTTTGGGAACTATACCAGAAATTTCTGCATCAGAAAGGAAGCAGAGACAGCGGGCAAATATCCACATATTTAGCTGGACTGACATGATTTCTATATAAACGGATGTAATAATAGTTGAGGGCTTCATTGGCCTTATGCTTAAACATAATAAAATCACACTTTGGGTGTGATAGTGACCACATGAATTCGTCAATACTCTTCATGGGGTAGGCAAGTCCAAAATCCTATTATGTTGTGCCTTACTATTTGAAACAACTGAAGGGTGCTAAGGCTTAGCCTTCTCCTCAGGCAGCTGCTCCTGAAGGAGGTCCAGTTTACAGACAGCTTCTCTTTGACTGCCCAGATGTCACATCCATATGTGCTCAGCCCTTTTTTCTGCTTATTTAGCCATGTCTCATATGAAATAGAAGAAAATCCTATTTCACACTCCACATTTTGGCAGCTCTTGCCAGACTCATGGATACAGAATAACAAAGTATTACATAGTGACTTTATACAGCACTGTTAATTTGCACTAAAAGCTTGGCTCTGTGTTCTTCCTTCACCTTGCAAGGAGTCGATGACTTTTGCCTCCTCTGCAGAAGGTCTAAAAGGAAACCATGAGAAATGCCTGTGTTGTTCACATGCCAGAAAATCTTGTATGAGAACACAGCTGCAGTGAGGCTGGTTCCCATTCTGCACTGGTTCACAAGGGAATGAGGTCCCCATTCATCCACCTGGCCAGATATGATGGCACAGGGCTCTGAGGCCTTGGGTTGAGGCACTGAAAGGAGACGTGTGGTATTGCCCAGCCCCAAACACACATGTGTAGGTTCTGCTGAAAGGTATAAGAAAAGGTACGGCTGTGTCACAACAGGACTCTTTTCTTGACCTTGTGTGTTGGTCTGGGATACAGATTGAACAGAATGACAAATTAGCCCAGAGAGCAAGAAGTAGCCAAGGTGTTTCTTCTTTGTATGTGCTGCAGATCATTTCCAGTAGTGCTACTCTGGTGATGTGGGCACAAGGCAGTCCATATTTAAGGTTAATCATAACCTCATCCCAATTTAGGGGACAAAGAGCAGCCCAGAAATCCTCCAGAAAAACTGTTGTCCAGTTTTGTATTGATGGTGCATGTGAGCTTGATGATACTCATCATCATTTATCTTGATGATGTTTCTTCAAGGCACCTGCTGTCTCCTTCTTCCTACCCAAAGCCAGAATTTACTATATGCCAGTCTCTGGTCATGCATGTCTTTTTTCCCTAGCTGCTCTAGTGGAGATTCTCGTCACTGCACCAGACTCCTTTGCAGTGCTATTAGTTTGTGTAGATGGAAGTGTGTCTGGACTTCTCTTTCTGCCCATTACCTTCCTTGTCCTTCATAGATGCTCTCTTTTTTTTTTTTTTTTCTTCATGAATAAACAGGTAATGCACTAGTTTTTTCATTTTCAGCTGCCTAACATTAGTGATATGATGATTACATCTGTTGCTGACATCACCCTGAGAGAGAGATCACAGTATCAAGAGGAAGGGACAGAAGCCACAAGATAAGCTATGACCTAGGAACCAAAACTACCTACCACCAAATTGAAATGGAAGTTGTTGCAAACTGGTTATTTATTTCTATATGGATGACATCTATTACTTACAGAGTGGATGTATTAGTCACAGCTGTTTTTCACAAGCAGAGATTTATTTGGTGGGAGCAGAAAAGTTTTAGAAATGAGAATTTCTTTAAATTCATGAATATTTGTATCCAAAACATAGGCTACATCTGATGTATAATCCCTCTGCATAGTTCAGCTGGCTAGTTCGTGAGTTTAAGACGTTAAAATGCTCTAGCATAGTTAGATGCAGGGATTTAAAATATTTTTGCTTTAAATATCTGGTGCAGGCAGAAGTTTGCAAAAATAACCCAGGAGACTCAGAAGTCAGAAGGGAAGCAGAAGGATTCACAGGTATTTTTTTTAAATAAAAATGCTTTTTATTTTTTAAGCCAATTTTCTCATATTTTGTGTTCAACTTTTTGATCATTTGTGTCTGGCAGCTCTGCAAGCATAATTATTCTGTATAAGGTGTTGGCTTCCTCCTCACCTGGGATTAGTCAAATACCAGAAAGCAGAAGATGGCTGATTTAAAAGTCTTCCACCAAGGCTGTTGGCTTGGGCAGTACAGCAAAGCGTAGCTACTTGTTCTGGGGATGTGAAAAAGCTATTCCTCAGCTTTTATTTGTTAACTTTGGAGCAGAAAGTATCTCTTCCCATGTACACTGTCACCAGTGTCAGCACGGGCCCTTCTGAATGAGACTGATACAAATATTAGTACCTGTGTGTTTCTTATCATCACGGTTGACTGGTCCTCAGGCGTGAATCCCTCCCTCTCTGCATCAGCAGCAGTCCCTGCCAGCTGTCTGCCCATCATGGAGAAAGCAGCAGGTCCAGGACAGACTACTCTTGGAAGGGGCTTCGTTGCAGTTGGGAACTCTGGCAAGCTTTGTGTAGATCTTTTAACTACAACTGTTTAAGATTATTTAGTGGCTTTTAAACACTGTTCATGCCCATTCCGAACAAGCCCACAGAACATCTGCACAGTGTCTGCTAGCTGTGCTCAGGGAGTGTCTACCAACAATCCTATATTGTTCTCAACAAATTTATATCAGTCCGGATTTTTTTTCCATGGCTTATTATCCTCTTAAAGCATTGAGCAAACTGTGACCTTTCATTGGTTCAGGCATGGAAACTATAATCACAATATTGAGGAGTTATATTTGCTTTGGAAAAGTAATCCTATTGTTCTCTCCTTTTAAAGCTTAAACTAACAGTCAGCATGAATGTCATCTTTATAAAATGATAGGAAACCTACAATGTCTGGTATTAATAAATGCCTCTGTGTTCAGTGTCTGAACGGGGCTGGGACTGAAAGGAGAGAATGAAGTCCTTATGACAGAACTCGGGGGTAGTGTCTCTTGTGAGTATTTTTATGAGATGCAACTGCTACAGAAGTGCATCTTGTGCATCCCAAGGCAATCCGTTTGCTCTTCAAGGGAGCACAGTGATAATTTATTCCTGACAGGAGAGGAGAACCCATAATGGTGGTCTGAACTGTCACTGCTGTTCACTGATTCACTCCAAGAATACTCTGAATTGCTGACTGTATGGTCAGAGAAAGAACTATCCTGTCGGGAATAGATGGAGAGAGAAAGCAACTCACCAAAACCAGTGAGTCTAGCACAGCAGCATAGTCAGAGTCTCAAATGTTGCTGACATTTTCTTTTAAAGAATCAGCCCCAAGCCCCTAAAGTGCTAGCAACAAGAGTTTATAAGGGTCAAAGTGATAGCAGAGACTTAGATAATTTTAACTGCAGACTACAATCACTTAGAAAATTTATCTAACTTGCCTACTTACTGTTGTAGTGAGTGGCAATTGAAGAATCAGTGGTGGAAGAAGATTTGTCTTAAGGTTATTATATAGGGAAGGATCTCAAGTGAACTGGATTCAGTTCATGGTTCCTCCTTAGTCTTTCTGTGTGATTTCAAGAGAGTCACCTAATATCTCTCAGCTTCTTTTCCCTGTCTGCAAAAGAATAATGGTTTTGTCTATTTAAGTTGTAAGCTTTTTAGAACAAAAGTGTAAATGGCTTATATGTTTATACTGCAGAAAATACACGGGGCTTTGATCTCAACAGTGGCAAATATACAGTAATTATAAAAATAGCATTAATTAGAAGTAAAGATTGCATTACATTTCGATAGCACAGGTTTAGATAACAATAGCTGTCCATACTGAATTCATGTAATTTTCACAGATGTGTTCAGAGTAGTGAATTATTTTGGCTGGAAAACAACTCAAGCAGTGCCAGCAGCTGTGAGGTCAGGAATAACTTGGGTTTTGTTTTTCAGTTCTTGGTCTTCTTACAGTTCGTTCAGTAAAAGAAGGAGGTGAGAAATATACAGAAAGTTCGGATAGCGTCCAGAGATACTTTTCCAAAGTTGGTCTTTGTTGGTCAGCAGGCGTACCTCAGACTCTCTGTTTTTAATCAGTCCCAGTTATAAAATGGATTAAAATGGATTGTATTTTGATAAAGTTGCTTGCTGAATAGTGAAAAGGTACTCAGCTATTATACTGTAAATCATCCAAGTTTTCTTTTGCAAGTTAGTCCCAGAGCTAATTTTCACAACCTACCTGTAAGTATACATAACACCCAGAGCTTGTAAAAGTGAAAAGACCTAAAGTGCATCTTGTTTATGCATGTAAATGGGTTCTTCCGGACAATATTGCTTACAAGCACAGTTGACAGCTGACCAACAATGTGCGTATGTCAACGTATGCCTGTTCTGGAGATAATCTGAGTTCATCTTTCAGGTGTGAAGACAGGCTTTAGAAATGCCATGCTATTGCAGTTTCAAAGAGGGAGAGATGAGCTATGCTGCTCTGTTAACTTTGTCTGAAGACCTTGTTAAGTTCTTCAAAAAACCTTTATATAAGAGGCAGTCTTGTAAAATTCTATATGTCTTTAACTTAGCCCTTGAAGAGTGCATTGTGACTGCTTGCCTCTTTCTGGGAGGCAATTAGGCAGAATGACAGATCTTTTTCTTTCTTTCTAATGGCATGCAAAAATAATTTTCTGCAGCTTGAGGAAGAAAATGAAAAACATACAGTCTGTAAGAATAAACACAGGTAAATAAATGAGCAAATGACAGTTTCAGGATGGAGGAAAAAAAAAAAAGCTAGTTCAGCAGGGAAAAAGAAGCTGTTACTTGACCAGACAAATAATTATATGAAAGTTCTTTGGATCTGAAACAGAAGCAGGCATAAGAGAAATTGAAAAGGCTTACCCTTACTATGCTGATTTTCACTCCTTAGTCATTTGAGCTTGGAAGTTTTATCCTTTAAGTAAGAGTCAGGGTCATGCTGATGTTATTTGCCTTTGCGTGTGAGTGAAAGGGTGCATGGCCTTGAAATCTGTTGCAGAGATTCTGTTTCTGCATAATCGGCCCACGACCCATCTTCACTTTTCCCATTTTCCACCAGCTTTTGTTAATGCATTAGCTTTGAACATATTTCATATAAATTTTCCAAATCAGACTACTGCTAGCCATGGCAACAAAGATCTGACTTCTCCAGAAGCAAGACAGCCATGAGGGCAAGAACAAAAGTTAAGTTTGTGGGACTAATTCTGGCCACACTGTAACTGTCCAGATGGCAGTATAAAAAAATGAAAGCAATGGAAACCAGTACCCCTCTTATATACATTTACCACAATGATTTAAGTATCGTCCATTTTACAACATGGGAAAAAAAGTCTTCCACTGCAGGGAAACATGTTGCGTAACTACTGTGCTCTACTGTTTGGAAAATGCTGGGACAAGCCAACACCAACACTTCTTCTCATTCTCATATTTGATTAATCAAATTACTTTTTACCAGACATCAGCCAGAACACTAGATAATTGTTTTCCATTTTAAATAATGGCTTGCTGAATTCAAAGGGCCTTGTTTGAGTCTGCAAAACCTGGCATTAAACTGGAGTAAAACAATATCCAATTATGCCCAATACCCCTAGGCAAGTACTTTTCTTAGAAAAATCACCTGTCAACAGCACAGTATTCTGCCAGAGCAATTTTTGCTCCCTTTCTGTTCCAGAGGCATTTTATTTATTTATTTATTTATTTATTTAACTGATCTATCAGTTGAAAAGTCCCTGTCAAAGAGGAGGAAATAACAATAATGTTTCAGTGAAGCAACACACTTGTACAGGGTAGAAGAGTTGTACCAGTCCAACACAGTGTGTCCAACACAATGTATTCTTCTCATTATTCTGACTCAGACATCCAAACTGTGAAGCAGCCAATTCTTGTCGAGGAGTGATTAGGAATAGATACGGGGAAGGTCTAGAAAGATCATGAAAGTTATCCTTATGTGCAGAAGACTGTCTTTTCCTCTCTTAGCTAGCTTTTCACCCTGGTATGGATAAGAGGCAAAAAGCCCCAACAAATCAACCAAAAATCCAAAACAAAAAATTCAAGAAAAAGTAGCTGTTGAAACGCTTTTCTTTGCAAATAAGGATGCTATCTATGGGCTCTCATATGAAAGAGGATAGTGGCACACAGCTGGCTTTATGACAAAACATAAAGTATGAATGTTTGGAATCCCTATGAAGGACTCCATGCCTTTATCTCTGATAGTTTTTAGATTGCTTCGAAGTATCCACCTTATTTCCAATTTCATTTAAGTGGGCTTCACAGAGAAGTCATTCTGTGATTTTAAAAAACATAGTAAATAATTTGCAACATATAACCGGGGTTGCTTTGGGGGTTTCTTTTGTAAAGTCTTACACTGATTTAGCATTTTTAATAGTAGCAGGACACAATCAGAGGATGGTAACATTTTGAGAAGAAGGAGCATGCTAAGAGGAAATAAATGAATCTGAGAATATATTTAAGAGAAATTGGTGTTCTTCACAACAAAAATGTAAGAAATTCTGGAGGTCAGAGCAATAAACTGTTTTGATCTAATTCAGTAAGGTATATTAAAGAGACATTTTCAGCAAAAGTTTACTGAAACCAAATCCTGTGGAGAAGTAGACAGCTGTTTAAGAGAATGTATGATCAAGTTTTAAGATTATTAATTTTTCACAGTGGTGTCCCTTAAAAACTTTCCCATCACATTTGATAACTAATGCATATTTGCTACAGATGACCGCTTTGTTCCATGTTTATTGAGCAGAGGTCCCTTCAGTCTGAACTATTAATGTTGAGCAAACAGATCTATTTTTCTTAGCCAAAATGGCAGCTACTTAACAATCACAATGATTTCTTTTTACGCTTTCTTTGTCAATTCAATGGTACACAGAGGAATAAGAAAATTGGAGGCCACGGGAAGTCTTGACTAGTAAAACAGGCTTTGCCACAGATTTCTTGTATGACTGTGATTACTATTTTAGTTTTGCCATTTGTTAATTAGGAATAGTAGGAGGTAGAGTTGTATTAAAGTGCCTGTCCAGCAAGGACTAGAGTGTGAGACCTTAAAGGGGCTGTTCATACAAGTAGATCTCTCTGAGTTTACACATATGATTGGTGCACTAGGCATGCAAAATAGTACTGAAGTGCTGAGTAGTATTGTTATGAGCAGAAAACCTGTGAACTGTGGACACTTCTCATTGCTCTGCTTAGGCACTAACTCGGCAGATCTACCCAGACTTAGGGTCAGGCATCAGAACTCAGCCCCCCAGGGGAATCAGGAGCCCTGACGTAGGGGCTTAAGTATGTGGTGAGTTTTACATGCCAAAGAGCAGGAGCCCCAAAAAGACCATTGTGTTTAGTGGGAAACCACAATACTATCCACTGGTAAACATCAACATTGAAGAGCAGTTTAAATTCCACTTCATTTCTAGGGTGTTTTTTTCCTTCCACGCTCCTCACCCCCAAGTTTCTTCTGAGAATTGAAAGTCCTGAAAAGTCTTGTAAAAGATACGTGTTTGAATTTCTTTCAAAACTGATGGAAGAAGGAAAGGTTATTCTTTCTTTCAAAGCATGCCCAGAGGAGTATACAGTGATAGTCTGTCTCCACAGTTGCTCAGCATTTAGCGTAAGCAAGAGGATGTTGTAAGCCTGATGAAATTTAAGCATACATTTCACTTTCTGCTGGAATATGCATTACTGCCTGGCCTCTGGGGTTCTTCAGGCAAAGGACTTTCTCACCTTACCTTGAAGCTTTTTCTGCTTCCCTCAGAACTGATGTGTGTTCACTGTGTCAGAAAAAAGTAGCAGAACTGACATTCATTAGGACAATTAAGAGGCAGAGCCTTTGTTCCTTGCTCCAATTAACACATCACCCTTGGGTGAGCAATAAGCATTTCCTCATCTCCTTTCTTTCACACCTCTGACCCGCTTGACCAGCTTTACTCTCTCCAAAGTACCTCTCACACCCTCACCTAATACCATTTTCTGATGGTGAGGATGCTCTCTGCAACATGGTAGGCAAGGATTCAGATCTCCTTAGTCAGAGAAGTGGATCTATCCCTTTCGTACCACAGGTAGATGATGCTCTGACCTTGGGAGCAGCATCAGGGAGGAGCAGCATCACCCACCTTCTTAATTACTTTTTTCAGTGGGGCTCAATCTGTTGGTGAGTACCCCCCCCAGCACCCTCCAACCTGCTGGGAGATTGGTGAAGGTTAACCCAACTATGCATAGGAGAGGTGCTAAATTGGCAGCACTAGTAAGGCAAAGGGACTTGCAACACTAAGAAGCAGAATTTCAAGCACATGGAAAACTTTAACATTGAAAGCTTAGTTACCTACAAGTGTAAACGTCCCACAGTTAGGAAGCAGCTGAACAAAGGGTCTTAAGGGTCAGAATTTTTGACTGGGGGCTTAAAGTAGCAGGTGAGCATTGAAGTCATATCCAAGCCCTTTCATGGATTTAGCCCCCAAGTCCTACTAACTATTAAGCAGCCACCTTAAACACACCTCAGGAATCTCAATCTGTTGTTTATCACTTCCCACAGGCACCACTTTAAACACACACACATGTGTGTATATGTGTGTATAAAAGGAATACCTGGAGAAATTTAAAACATCTTAATTAAACTTAAGATGTGTGGTTCAGATAAGACTGGCATGTGGCCACTGCATTCCAAGATTCTCAAATAGCATAATCTAATTAATTTTGTTTAAGAACACAGAGGTCATAAACATACAGTAATTTGAAACACTTAGTACTCTGCCAGCTGGCACTGTCTCCTTTCCACTTCTTTGCACTGTAATTTCAGTTCCATTTGTGCCGAGCCTGAAATCTCCTCACTCTAGTAGTAGGGTGTATTATGTTACACAGTATTCAGCTGCGGTATTTTTTAATGAACTAATTACATGTTAGTTAATAATAGAACATTTCTTTAGTAGTCATCTGCTGAATATAATTCTGAGAGAACTACCGTAAGCTGGGATCCTGCAGGAATGTTTAGGAACAGGTTTCAACTAAAAGCATTATGTTTAGTCTTTAATATACTATAAATAAATAATAAAAGAATCTCCTCTGAAATGCCTGATGTTGTGCATTGGGAACTGATATTTTCCCACTAGAACAGATCATTTGTGAATAAGATTGTAACAGGTTATTTTTGAAAGTCATTCAAATAATAATGGAGCTTATTTATAGAGACCTGCCATCAGAAAGGCATATTTGGATTTCCTTCTGTTTGCCATCTGCTCATGCCCAGCCCGTTTCTGCTGTAAGCTGCAGACACAGTCTATGCCTCATTTGCAAAGTAGTCTCTGAGTGCCTGGAACAGATAGCTTCTCCGAGGTTTAGACCCTCTTTATGAGTCTCCTGAATGAGGCAGCATGATGTCATGTAACATGATGTTGTGCAAATCTTTCAAAATGTTTCTCATTGCTCTGCCCACTGGGGAACCATCTGGCTGATGTTTTTAGCCAAATGTCCAAAGAGCTCAGTGCACTTCTAGTTACTGAGATGCAATGCAGATAAATTTCGTTACTTTAGAGCACAACTTTGTCATTCAGAAATAATTCTCCAAGGACATGCCCTTAAATGTTGACTTTCGACCATTTTGAGATAGCAGGAGCCTGTGAGCTACAGATAGATTTTGATGACCTCTGGATGTTATTACTTCAGACGTATATACTTTTGAGAATGCCATAGGTCAGATTCTCCTTGGCTTATGTAAATGAGCATGACACAATGAAGTAATATTTAAGCTACACAGATTTATAGCAGGGAAGAATCTGCTTCTGCGTACAGAGGCACATGCACATCATACACAGGCTTCACTATTCTCATCATTGCACATGCATAACTATCACTAACATTAATGAAAGGCATGCATTGAAGGGTTATGTTCTTACATGTACATTAGTGTGTAAAGATCTCCATCAAAGATATTCTCTGCTGGAAGACAGGGATACAGTTACAAAGCTATTCGCTGTCTGGTACTGCCAGCAGCGCTGTAAATCCCCCACACCCCGTATCTAATGTACTCAGATGCAGAGGAGGCAAACAGCCATGCCAGGGGAAAGCAAGAGGAGCACAAGCTGGCTAAAAGGCAGCTCTCAGAGATGAAAACCAGACAGAACCCCCTACAATTCCAGCACTGAGCTCTTAACCCTTAGCCAGCTAGAAACTGAAGGAGAATCACTAAAGCTTATTGTTAGTGAAAATATGAAGACTATCTTTTTGAGAATGAAATGCTGTGTGATGTGGAAACATTGGTTTTTTTGAAGTGTTATACATGAGAGAAACTTAAACATCTCATTTCTTACCTTACATTATCGTTGAGGAGAAGGACTTTGAGCTGCAGAATCCCTGAGGTAGGCAGGTGTCTTTACAGTCTCCAGCCCAACTTCTTTCTTGGACCAGGTACAATGAGAGCAGGCTGCCCAGAGCCTTGCTCAGCCAAATTTGAATATATCCAAGGACGCAGATGCCTCTACCCTTCTGGGCAACCTCTTCCAGTGCTTGACTGTGACTCAGTTTTTTTCTTATATTGAGCCAGAATTTCTTGTGTAGCAACTTGAGTCCATCATTTCACACCCTTAGTGAAATCAAGATTGGACCAGAGCTTCACTAATCTCATTGAATTTATTTGAACAGTTCTAAGTAGTTTTACTGTAAATTGTAATGGAGACAGAACGTCAGGGTACAGATGACCAGTAAACCTTTCCGCTTGGGATTTAGCTGGATCTGGTACTTACACTGTCGTATATGTAGTTTGAGTAATGTAAGTAGTGATATGAGACCAATCCCTTTTCTATTGTATGTGTTTCTGACATTGTTTAGTGGTCTCAGTCCAGTTCTCGGTGAACTGGTCTTCACATCAAAGCCCACTATCACAGTTCTTGACAAGGTTCCAGATTCTTAAAAGGTATTTAGGCATCATTCTGCTCAGTCTTGCAAGTCCTAAGTGATTTAGATAGGTAAGAACCATCTTCAGATTAGCCTGATTTAGGACTCCTTGAAGGCCAAGACTTATGTGACAAAGAAACTGGAATTTGTCCCTCAGCCTTAGAAGTAGTCTCTCCACAAGAAGTAGGTAGGCAGGAAAGTAAGCAGGGCAAATTGTGGAAATTTATATTGTTTTATAGGTGTCGTGCATGTTAAGAGAACTTCACTTCTAGGGACTCTGTCACTCAAAACTAATAACTATGTATCTTAAAATAAATTAATACAAGGAAATGTTATTGGCTACAAACCAATTCACATCTTAATTTTCCATGGATATCACAGAAAAGACCCTACAAATTCCCTTCCCTGAACAAGATTGCAAAGAAGAAAAGATCTCAGTGAATTTTTTTTCTTCTCTTAAGTGTCCCTTGAATAGGGTCTTGAAGAAAAGTACTCTACAGGAACAGGGCTGAGAATGACCAAAGAGGGGATGTGGTTCACATACTTATGCATATGAGATCAAGCCACTGCCTTGTGTCTGGGGAGTTTATACTGACAGTTTATTTCCAAGGCAGTCATCAATATAATGCCTGAGAGCTTAATCCTTCTCCCACTAAGTCAGTACCAAGACTCCCACTGGCTTCTACTGTGTAGGTTTAAAGCCTGCATATTCAATGCCTGCAAAATGAGCTACTACTTACACAGGAGTAAAGCCAGGCAGAAAGTATTCAAGTATAAACATTTATGTTTGAAGAATTGCCTCTATTGAAATCCATCAAAAAGGTGATTGATTCTCTATCATTTTGGGGGGTTCTCTTTTTTAAAAATACCTTTTCTAAATCAGCATAGCTATTAAAATAGGAATAGCCTATTTGATTTTAGGTTTTAAATAAACTGGAATATTCAATCTTATTTTATGAGTAAAATAAAATCTTATTTTAAAAAGAATGGTTGATTTACAAAACTCTTGCTTTGGATACCTGAAAAATAAACATAATATTCTCAATTTTGGGGGGAGAAGGTCATAAAATATCACCTGAAGTTACACTTAATCAATCAGATAAGTCTGTTTCAAATCTTGAAAAATAAAAAACAAAATTGAGATTTTCCTATATTTTCAGTGTTGCTTTTTTGATCTGCTCTATCTGCTTGTAAACTAACCACAAATTCCAGTTGGAGAATACCGAGATGTTCAGAGAATAAATAAAGCACATACCAACATTGGTTTTGTTCAAGAGCAAAGGGCATAAGGGGCAATGTGTTTCTCTGAGCCCCTTTAAAATCTGGGTCTGTATAGTTCAGCAGAGCTGAGCTTTTGGGTATAATTAGGATCAGTACTTTTAACAATATGTCATTTACTTTCCTCCTTGCAGATCTTCCAGAATACAGAATTTCATTTTATGTAGGATGTGGTGTTGAAGGAGATGATTGAAAGAATGAGAAAGTTACAGACTCGTGAGTTCTTCAGTTCTTTCTTTAAAATGCACTTCTAATTCAGAAATCAAACACTGCAATTAATGAACTACCGTTAATCTCAAAAAGCAATAACGCTTCCCTTCAATGTCTTCCTGAATTTCATGAAAAGGCACTACGGACAACCTTCCTCCCTGACTCACAATGAGGACACTGGGTGCAGGGACGGTGATTCTTGTCCTGCTGAGCAACACTATACCACCAAGTGCTGAGCCACATGAAGTTTTTGGCTCTGCTCTTTTATTTTTTTTTCCAGTTCTCCATTCCTATGCCCTGTTCTCCAGTTCCCAAAGTCAGGCATTTCTGCAATTTCGATTCACTTCCAAATATCTTTAGAAAATGCAAAGCACTCTTGGCTTGGATTTCATACACAGTCCAGTGCCAAAAACCTATCTGCATTTTTTCCCTTGTATATCCTAATTCTAAACTTAGTTTTCCTTTTACATTCTGCAGTACTATGCTATCCTGGGGGGGAAATAGCTATTCAGGGTGGCATTACTCCTGTGTGAAATACAAAGTGTGAACATTTTGGCTGCCCATCATCACTCAGCTGAACAAAATGGCTTTGTGGCTGGCACTTCTTCCACCTTACTTCTCCTCCCTGAAATTGCTTAAACAAAATCCATCTTACTCGTTCTTTCTAAAACCGTAGACTTGCATTGTCTAGCCTGTCTAACAGCCCCCTAATCCAGTCAGAAAATCCAACCTGTTTGAAATAACCAAATAGGCATGTGGAATTTGCATTAGAAACATAATAGACCTACTAACCATGGTTATTACAGCCCACTCAATTGTTCAAACATGCCTCCCACCTGTTGCTGCTTATAGTGTGCTCAAGTGCCATCAAGTGCAAAAGTTATGGTGCTATTTATATGGAACCTTCTTGGACATGCATGAGATGCAAGATGTATTTACAAGAGCCTTCTTTCATCTTCTGCTAGGCACAACAGGGGTCTCATCTCCTCCCTGGACGCATATGTGACTACAAATGTCATTACTGGAAATAAAACATTCCCACCAAGCAGAGACTGAACTCCAGGACACCAGCGCAGGAATTCTCTTGAGCTTTTCATTTGGAGAAGGAGAAAGTGGGAAAAAAAAAAAAACCAACAAAAATGCCCCACAGCTTTGCTGTTTTAATTGCTGTGTTGTGAATGCAGGCAGGATGAAAACAAGGAAGGAACCACAAGTATTCGGGTGGGAGCCGTTCCAAAATCCTACAGGAAATTTGTGTTGGCGTTGGGGGCCTGAAGTTAATGGAAAGATTCAGACTCACTCCAGTAGGCTCTGGATCAAGCTTCTAATATAGAAATGTGTCCTAAGAGGTGAGGCACCTCTTGTGCACGGTTACAAGGCACAAAACAGTGAACTCCTGGTTCTAATTAAGCCAGCTAACATTTTTGTCATTAACTCATTGGAACACGATTTTACCCAAAACTTTGATACTTTTAAATTTCAGTAAACTTAGTTCAGATTCTTTAAGATTAGGCCATGTCACAGTGGAAGTAACCTCCCCAAATCTAGGTACAACTGAGTATGAAGAGAATCAAGTTTTAGACATGGGAATGGTGAGTTTTCCATTGCTTTGCATCACTGATAGTTTTAGGGCAAGGGAAAGAAAGTCTGTGGGAAAATGTCTCTCCTCAAATAGGTATTCACACATATTTTTATGAAGTTTTACAGCTTTTTTTGATTAGCAGATTTGATCTTTTCAGTATGTTCTCCTTACCTTTCTTCTTTGGATGTTTAATTAAATTATTTCATGTTTCTACTGCTTCAAATCAATGCCCTGAGAATGCAAAACAAAGATGGGCACAGACCCCTTGTGCTTCATTGCTTCACTCAAAAACTAGGAAAAAACCTAAATATAAAACTCCAAGTTTGTTTCAAACGGCCCTGCAGGATACATAAGAGTTTTGTCTCTACAGGTCACTCTAATTCTTGAATTTGGAAAGCAGGAGCCTCTATGAAGATGTGATGAAACTTCACAGGGGTGACTGTTTATGCAACATACCCATGGAAGGATACTGAGATCTTTAGGCATTTGAAATGGCTATGGTGATGTATAGAGACCTGCATAATGCATTTGCTTGGGCACCAGCACACTAGATATGGAAACATGGAGCTGCACACAACCAGGCTTACCTTATTCTTATCAAAGGCTTTTCTAGGTGTGAGATTTTCAGTGGTTGAACTATACTTTGGACATCCCATGATTCATTTACTGTACCATGAGCCACACCTCTTTCTTCATGCTTATAAAAGTGATGGTATTATCCCATTATAAAATGAGATTGTCTTGTGGGCTTGGAGCTTGCAGAACCTTTAATTCCATCTGCTGGTTTGATGCCACTGTGCATATCACTCTGGTCCTCTGTGTGAGCAGTATTCCAGGCACAGCCCACTGAAATGCTGCTGTATAGTCTGTTTTGGAAGGAAAATCAGGTTTTCAGCTAAACTTGTGGGGTTTGTTTTGTTTTGTTTCGTTTTGTTTTGTTTTGGTTGGTTGGTTGGTTTTGGTTTTTTTCTTGGATTGTCTGCTTTCTATGGTAAATTTCAGCTTCTGGCTGAAACCCAAAGCATTTGCAATAAAATGCCCTGTGTGTTTCTCTGAGATAATATATGGCAAGGGAAGGTAGGGGAACATTTTCTGAGAAGTACTGGTGGTATAAACTCCTATTAGTGTTGATGCTTTTTCATGCAGCAAGTTTTTAGTGGAGCCACTGAAAATTACAGACAGATAGAAGATACAGGTTGTTGCATGAAGCTTGTTCAGCATGCTGAACAACACCACAAATATGTTATTATATGCACTCTTCTTTGAAGTGTGATGGATGTAGCATGTGTGAGTTGCTGTCTCATTTTTCTATTGAATTATAAAAAAAAAAAACACCCACAGATCTAGCTGGGTGGTAGCTCCATTTTTCCCAGTAGTTTCTGACAGTAGTTACATTTCATTTAAAACATACGCTCACCTTTCCTGCATTCCCCAATGTAAACATGTAAGAGATGCTGGAATTTACTGAAGAAAAAGAACTTTGCAATCCTGTACTGCAGAGGGTGGCACAGGAGGGCCAGAGAAAACACATCTGTGGGTGAAAGGCTCACACTCTGCCTTTCACAGCCAGAAAGCTATAGGTTTTGCCTCGGTTGCCCATGGAAGCACTGAGCTCAGCGTTTGCTTGCTCAGAAGGGGATTGAGCTGTACCCAGTCCTGGTGTATGACTTGCAGCAGGGCATGGGGAATGCAGCTGTGCCCTGCATGGAGAGCTGAGGAGAAGGCATTTCTACTCCCCCTGCCTCTTTCCTCTGCCTCAGTTACCCTGTTATCCAGCACCAGCCATTGTGCCTCTGCCTCCCCGTCCCAGTGTACACAGCACTTGGACACACTCTTAGCTTTTAAGGCCACTCAAACAGACCACTTGATGATTTTCTCACTAAAAAATACATTCAGCTGCCAACACCTGAATGTTCTCAGCATCTTCTGCTACCAGAGAAAATGAACTTTTTGTTTTGGTTTGGTTTTAAATTTTTTTAATTGTGAGCTCTGTGTCTCTGGGTTAATTCATTCTGGCTGCAGTTTAAAAGAATGCCATACGCAGAAACCACAAGAGGCTTAAAGAAAGGAGCAATTACTGCATCCACATTCTTGGAAAATTCTGATAACAGAGGAGACCATGCCTACAGCTCGGTGGCAGGCCTAAGTATGCTGTGAGGGAGTACAGCATGAAAATTACTCACGGGCCAGCGCAGCGTCCTCAGTGCTTGCACACTGACATCAAAGCCTAGGAACTCAAGGCCTCCCTTGAATGAGCTCAATGGCATTTAAGAAGATTCTGGTAATCACTCTAAAAAAAGCACATTGGATATATATAAGGAAGCAAACCACATGGTTCCTTTGTTATCTCTGGCATCAGCAGAACAGAGGTGTATTTTCCCAGGTTGTCCATCAGAGAAGATCCCTGCAGGGTTTTTCAGGTGCCGCGATCAATGAAATTAGTACATATCAGGGAAAAGTACACACTGTTATCCTATTTGAAAAGATAATGTCTTGTATGATTATTAAATAGTGCATTAGGTTCTTCCAAAGGGTTCATTTCATCAGATCCTGAAAGTTTGTCAAAGAGATGATTTGTTCTGTGATACTAACATCTTCATACACATAGAAATGCTCCTTGTCATTTTGTTTGTTCCCTAAATGTCTACTGGTTATCATCGCCCTTTTCATCTAACTGTAACAAATCTAAAGTCAATTATGTCCAGACACAATAGATTAGATAGCACTTTGTTCTGGTCATCATTTACTGCAGTGTGTCGAGCAACTTAATTTTCAAAGTCTTGCAGGCCATTATCCTCTCACTTCTGGCTCAGGAATTTTAAAGCAAAACACATCTAATTTTATTTTCTAATCATAAGACAATTGTCTTATTTTCCCATTACATTTGCATTTAATTTCTCAGTAATTACCCTTAGATACTAACACTTCCAATTCAGTTTCACACTGGGTATAACAGAAGCTCTTTAACTGGTACCAGTTCATAGAAAATTCTTTGTAGGTTTCTTAAAGGTCTTGGAGCTCAGGCAAACTGGATTCAATCCTGTGTCTGCCCCAGACTGCCTTCATGACCTTCTCTTCTCAAGAAGCTTCTGTTTTCAACCCCTGGAGTAGGTCAGCTTTCTCTTAGGTGGGCTAGCTCTCCAAGTGCTACTTTTTTCCATACTTACACAAGGAATAATAGTGTTTCCAGGTTTCCAAGTAACAGTGATTTGGAGTTGGTCTTAATTTCTGACAACAGGTATTAGCCAATGTGTAACACAGTGGTGCTCTAATCCTGGCTGAGATCTCTTTGTAATCATCATTAGTGATTCTACAAATAAACATCAACAACAAAGAACAAAAATACTGCAGACTCTGTCTCCAAAAAACATTATGTCTTAGAGACAAAAGACCTTGTAGCAGCATCTGCCAGGAAGCCTCTGCTAAGATCATTGTTCAGGTTATTCTTTCTTTAAATTGGCCAAATTCCTCAAGATTAAATTGACTCCACTTTTTTTAAGAGGGTGGGATGAACAAAAGTAGAGGAACATAATAATGACACTACAGTGGAGTCATGAAACGTATAGGAGAATGCATAGAAGGAATAGCAACTTAAGAATAGGTAGGAAGAAAGGCGGAGTTGAAAAGAAAGGAATTTCTTCTAAGCATTTCACAAAACAGCAGTAATAACTTTTTGAGTGATGAAATCCATTGTTTCAGTGCTAAATTTATGATGAAGTCCTGTTGCAGCATATGGCAAGTACTGTCATGATATTGTGGGTAGCAGCATGATAATTCTCCATATAGGTAAGCTTATGGTCCCGCTTTGTTATTCCCTTGCCATATTGGGGACATTCCCACACTGAAGTTTCAGATAAGTCCACATAAGTACTCATTTTATAAAAAAATAGCAGAACTGATTCAGACTAAGTAGAGGAAATCTCATTTCTGCAGAATGGGACAATTACCAAAACAACAGATGTGAGTAACATTGGTGCATCTTTCAATGGCAGCTCTTTGGCACAAATACGTATTTGCTTGAAGAACACCAAATGTCCATTTGTAAGTGGACTAAAAAAGTCCTATCTGTGTTTCACTCTTTCCTAGCTGGTGACCTGTAAATTTCCACCTCTAAGGGAATGCCTCTTTGCCCAGGTCAGGTGTTTTTTTAAATGGTCCAGGGTCTCATTACATTATATTTTATATAACTCTTCCTGTTGCAGCAGTTGTTCATTCAGGGTTTTTTGGGGGTGAGGGTGTGGGGGTATTTTTGTGGGGGAAGGGTAGCATTGATAATTTAGGGCTCTTCCTCAGATGAATTTCAGGCTATGAGCTTATTGGTTTGAAAAGTTTCTGAATTCTTTAATATCATTAAAACAAAAATCCAGGCAAAGTTGCGGAAATGTCTCCACTCACCCACCATCCATGTTAAAGCATAAGCCCTTTCTGCCTTCACACAAACTGAGGGAAGGGATAAGGAGAAAATAATTTCCCCTTTTTCACATATCTTTTGCTTAACTGATAGTGGCCAGCTCTGACAGAAGAGTCAGAAACTGAAAAATTACTTACTCCTTTTGTAATTCTTTTAGGACAAGGCACTAGTTCAACCCTAGCAGGACCTTTTGGCCTTCCCAGGAAGGGAAAAAGATGGAGGAAAAACAAACATGTGGTGAAAAACAGCAGACTGTAGAGCACAATAAATACTAAAGACAAGGGCTGTGGGAACTTAGGGGATCAGAATTGGATGAAAAGGGGAGCAGAGGATGGACACAGAGAAGAACACCCATGTCAGTGCTCTGTGCTCTCAGGAAGGATGCAAAGAGCTGATGGTGGCTGCCTGGGGATGCCCTGCCCTGGGGACTGAGGCTCACAGAAGTGGGGACAGAACTACTGGCAACTGGGCTCCCCCCACCCCATTTTGCTGCTTCTGATTTCTCTTGGTGATGTGAATGGCCAGCTAAGCCAGAGCCAGGAGAAAGCTGACGGAGAGTCTC
The DNA here is from genome assembly GCF_001431845.1 of Calidris pugnax. NCBI lineage: Eukaryota > Metazoa > Chordata > Aves > Charadriiformes > Scolopacidae > Calidris > Calidris pugnax. The sequence goes on from NW_015090922.1 coordinate 4,240,595, forward strand.
TGGTGACTTGCAGGGCCTTATTCTGAAAGGTTATCCATGTCCACATTCCTCTGGTTATCAAAGGTGGTGCCCCAAAATGGACTGGGAGGGTAGCTTAGAAATAGCTTAAGCTGTAGCGTCAGGCTGGCTTATAATGTCCCCAGCAGAATAGTGAGAGACTTTCATCATGAAAAAACAAACAAACAAACAAGAAGTCAGAGAAAAGAAGCTGTTTTCCATATTTTGCTTGGAGGCAACAGACGTTTATCATACCTCTTTTGGCAGGACTAACTCTTGGCTCAGAGCAAAGCAAAACTTTCCATGGAGAGTGAATGGTGCTACTGACCCAGACACAGAGGTGTGGGAATATATGGCCTAATCCAAGCTGTCTCCAGCAAGGACGCTTTACTGAGGAGGCAGCTGCTACATTGTAAGGTCTTTGTGGCAAACGGATTTTTTTTTTATTTTTTATTTTTGTACAGAGGGGTTTTCCTCCATGCCTGGGCCTCAAAGGCATAGCTGCAACACAATTTATAAATCACAATACTGATCACTCTTGAAAGCACAGCCTCAGCCTGGCTGTAGGGCCACTGCCAGCACTCTGAGCCATGGAAGGCCAGAGGATAATGTTGGCTGAGTCAAATGGCTCTTGAAGGATTTACAGAGAGAATTATGCTTGAAAAGGGAATCCTCTTTTATGTCTATTCTTGGGAAATAAATGCTAGGCACTGTTCAAGGTTGTTTTGAGTTGGACAAGTTCTCTCAAACTGACAGCAGAACCAAATTCTTGTCATTCCCTGAAGGTACTCCAGTGAAGTCCCAAACATCAGATAGGAGGAGTGAAAGAAGCCCAAGCTGTTTATCTGCTGTAATGGCACAGGTGGAACCAAGCCTGAGTTGAAAGAAGGATATTCTAGTTTTGTCCACATTAATTTTACTACATTACTTGCTGTTGAAGTATCTGCATGGCTTTCAGCAGTGCAGTTCATAATGTGATGAACATTTGTCCTGTCATTGTTTTCTACTTTAATCTTCTCTTGGATGGAAGAGATATTTAGAATAATGTAGTTTTGGCAGATGTTTAGTTTGAAGACTGCAAGGAGGAAGCAGGGGAAAAAAACATTTCTTCCTTTTAATATACCTTCTTGCTCATGTCTATTTCAGAGAAAAAAAGAGTAAAGAAACATATCTTGAATATAATACCAAGCATACACACAAATGAATTTAATCTGGAGAGTACAGCAGAAGAAATAATTGACAATGGACTGTGTTTTTAGGAGATATTTTGGATACCTGGAGCCTAGATGTATTAGCATCAGCAATAAAATTACGTATTTGGATGCCACAGAACTCTGAAATAACTGAAAAACACCTAAAACCAAACAACCGAAGTGAGCTGCTGATTCTGAAATGCTTAAAGTTTTCATTAGTATTCATTAAAAGTAATTTTTGGTTTTAAACATTCTCTTTGCTTCTATCTAAGTTTACACCATAATTGAAAAAAAATCTTCAAAATCAATTATTTTAATTAATTATGTTATTAATTAAGTAAGAACTCTTTCTAGAAAAGTTATGGTCAAATGTGGGATCTTTAAATTGCTTCAGATTTTTTTGTTTTTGTTTTGCCAGTGTTGCTACTTTATACATTTTTGGCAACCCTGAGTAAAGTTTTCATAATCTCTGTGTTCAAGAAGTTCTGCGTTCTTTCAAGTCAATGAAATCCAGTGATAGAAAACTTAACCAGCCTTGACATAGCTGGTTTATCTGTCTACCAATCGTCACTTGAATATGTCAGAACTAAGCTCAAGAGTTGTGTACTTCATCCAACTTTAGTGAATTTATATTTATACTCTTTTATGACATCTAACGATATGACTTAAGCTATATAAGCAATCTACCAAAGACATAAGGGTTACTCATGAATTTAAGATCACACCTGTGTGCAAATATCTTCCTGATTCAGTGTGCAAGTGACTTCTCAGTTGCGTGAAGAAAATTTGCAGATCTGGGAAGGAACCTTTTAACTTACAGTTCTGTTTTATTCCCACACTGCTATCCTACCTCCCCTACGGAGGCTGTTATTTTATGTTAAATATTTGTGTTGTAGCGTCATACACTTAGGATGTAACTCTGATATCTAATATGCAAACACTGCCTGAAAAACTCTATATCCTGTACAATATTAAACGTCTGTATTTTGTTTGGTTCAGGTTCTCACACAAGTGTGAAAAGGAATTTGAAGCTATAAATCACTGTCGGTCAGACTTCACCTTAAGTGCTAACCACATCCCTGAATCAATAATATGTTTTCCATCCTTTCCACAGATGGCTTGACCCTGTGGGTTCACCATGCGTTATTACACCTAGAAATTCCAGCCATACTCACTGATTGCATCACTAACCACTATTCATTGCTGAGCTAAGGAACATCTTCTCAGATGATTTGCAATCACACAGCTGAGAGCTTTTACTCTCCTAGAAGAGCTTGCTTTCAAACAGAAAACCCCAACCCTGTTAATATAATCCTAATAGTCAAGGTAAAATATTAAAACACTTTTTAATTACTTCCTTCCCATTTCCTATGGCTTTTCTTTTAATAACATAGATTTTTATTATTATTGCTTGGTTTCAGACTCATTTATTTTCTGTAATAGGTCTGCTCCATTTCCTTGAACTTTGAGCATGAGGGACCTGCATATTCAGCTCAGCGGCTGATTTGAGACGGTTAGAAAACAAGATGATACAGAAAAGCTTGCAAATGTCACTTGTTTGTGCAATGTTGCTGCATGGGTTCTCAGGATAGCCTGTTCTCGCTTACACAGCCACTAGCCTCCAAGTAATTTTAAATTGCAGTTAAAAACACTGCAGTGAGTCTGTGCTTCAGAGGGAAGAGTGTGGCAAATATTGACCCAGCCGATGATTTAATGCAATATACAGGTATCTGTCAGAAGCTTTCCAAATTAGTACTGGTTCTCTGCCATGCAGTCTCAAGGAAAGCCCGGTTTAGAGGGACATGTTGAGCAGGATGATGGTAAGACATACAAGAACAAGAATATCTCAGGGAAATGACCATCCATGGGAATAATGCTGGCTTGCCAGCAGCTCAAACATCTCAGAAGGATCCCCCTTTCTAAGCAGGGCAGGAGCAGCCACCAGAAACTTTATCTGAGGGCAAGCAGACAGGCAGACAGCAGCTTTCCACCCACTATGCTAATGGAGGTGAGTAAGTTGTTTTCTTTCTCAGAGCTTTTCTGGGTGGTTAATATGAAACATAAGCTCCTTTCATCACTGATTTATGTGCTTGCTTTGTAACTGATTGGATAAACCCTGTCTTCATGCTGTCTCATCTTATTGATTTCAACTGAGCTGAGGACCTGATCTTCAAACCTTAATTTTCTTTTCTGTTATAGCTATGTTTGATTTTATCATTTAACTCTTGTGTTGTAATTTTAAGTATATATGTTTAATTTTGGAATTCCTTACAAGAAGGTGTTTTATGTTTGTAACTGTTCAGTCACTCCTTTTCTTAACACACATCACTTTCATTAAGCAACTTGGTAGCTCCTTTCACTGACACGCTTTAGCCCTAACTCTTCCTTGCTTGTGCTTGACGAGCACAATAGCCTGACTGGGTAGATGAGGGTAGAGCAATGGATATTGTCTACCTTCAATTTAGCAAGGCTTTTGACAGTCTCCCATAGCATCCTTATAAGTAAGCTTAAAGTGTGGGTTAGATAAGCAGACAGTGAGGTGGATTGAGAGCTGGCTTGAATGACAGAGCTCAGAGGATTGCCATCAGCAGTGAAGAGTCTAGTGGAGACCTGTGACTAGCAGTGTTCCCCAGGGGTCAGTACTGGGTCCCGTCCTGTCCAACATATTCATCCATGACCTGGATGACGGGACAGTGTACCCTCAGCAAGTTTGCTGATGATACAAAGCTGGGAGGAGCGGCTGACACACCAGAAAGCTGGGCTGCCATTCAGCAAGATCTAGACAGGCTAGAGAGCCGGGTGGAGAGGAACCTAATGAAGTTCAACAAAGGCAAGTGTGAGGTCCTGCACATAGGGAGGAATAACCTTATGCACCAGTACAGCATGAGGTTGGGGTTGACTTGCTGAAAAGCAGCTCTGCAGAGATGGACCTGGGAATTCTGGTAGAAAACAAGTTGAGCATGAGCCAACAACATACCCTTGTGGACAAGAAGGCCAATGGTCTCCCGGGATGCATTAAAAAAAGCATAACCAACAGGTCGAGGGAGGTCATCCCCCCCTCTACTCTGCCCTGATGAGGCCACATCTGGAGTACTGTGTCCAGTTCTGGGCTCCACAGTTCAGGAAAGACAGGAAACTCCTGGAGTCCAGTGGAGGGCTACAAAGATGATCAGGGGAAGGGAGCACTTATTTTATGAGAAAAGACTGAGAGACCTGGGTCTGTTTAGCCTGGAGAAGAGAAGATTGAGGGGGGAACTCATCAGTACTAAAGGGTGGGTGTCACACACTGGAACACAGGAGTTTACATCTGAGCATGAGGAAAAACTTCTTTACTTTGAGGGTGGTAGAGCACTGGAACAGGCTGCCCGGAGGGGTTGTGAAGTCTCCTTCCCTGGAGATATTCAAAACCTGTCTGGACACAATCCTCTTCCACCTGCTTTGGGTGCACCTGTTTTGGCAGAGGGGATGAAATAGGTCATCTCCGAAGGTCCCTTCCAAACCCTACCATTCTGTGATTCTGTGATTCTTTGCATTCTCCTGAGCTGCTTTTATCATCTCCCCACTTCTTTAAAATAGTATCTTTCCTATAGTACAATCACCAGCACACTGTACATCCTCCTGAAAATAAGCTAACAGAAAACACATCATCTGTCTTCTTTGCACTCCTATCCTTTGGCTACTACCAACTGGCATTTTGTTTGCATTTTTCACCTTTTATTTTTTGCCGTCTTCTTTTTAGCACAGCTGTACGGCGGGCTGCTGGCTTCAATTATTTTTCCACAATAACTCCCAGGTCTTTTTCCAGAGAATGGTGCTGGATGACTATTTAATTCAGCACATACAATACTTCTTGCATCAGTTTCTTGCTTGCAGACAAATTACTTGATGTGTGCTAATATTGAACTACATTTACCACCTGCTGGCTCAGATCATCTCAAATGATCCAAAGACTCTTGACTTCAGTTCCACTGTTCCTTGTATTCTGTCCACTTCTAATGCTAGTATTATATTCCACTCCAAAGGTTTATTTTTAGGACACCTCTGCCAAATAGTTTACACATGTTAGTTCCCTTAATGTTTCCTCATTTCCAACAGCTTTTGACTCCAGGGACAAACCGAAGGCCTCTGTACGTTAGTTCTGAAAGGTATATAACCATGACAAGGTAAAAGTGTGAATATGGAGCAAGCCATATACAAAGTCTCCCCTGTGAAAAATTAAAAACGAAATTAAAAACGGAGAGGGCACAATTTTCAAAAGGGCTTAAAATCAGATAAGATGGCTGAGAGCGTGATACTTAGTGGCCTCAATGGGAATCCACTTTGTCCAAGTCTTTTGAACTAAATGATACTAGAGGTGTTAGTACATAAAGACAGTTGGTGTACACTTCACTTATAATGTGCAAATGTATTTTGAAATTATTACAGTCTCATTAAGTACTCTGAAAACTGTAGCATCACTTAAATGGCTTAAATGTTTTTTCATGCCAGTGGAATGTTTTTGACAGTGCCTACCTCTTCATTTACATGGGAAATCATGTACAGTTTACAGGGAAATCAGATCTTATCACGTTTTGCCTGTAAAGTCAATGACATTGGGTCAAAACAGAAGTCCTCTCAGATAGAAAAGTAGAAATCCTTATTCCCTAGGGCACCTTGCAGTGAGACAGCTGATTTCAGGACTACCTGTATTCTCTTTTTGAGTGGGATTTGGCCCTTGCTCAAAAGCTAAAAGCCCCTGGTTCATTTAAGCTTCAAAACAAAACAAAACAACCCAGCATAAGAGTATCAAAATGTCTAGAATATGAAGGAAGAAACATAAAGACTGGAGATATGAAACTTTCAGTTAGAAGGGGATGGGTTTTTCCTAGAATTACCTGACCATCTGAAAACAAAGCCACCATTTCAGTCAAGTGACAGACTTTTAAACAGTTATGAAGAAATAGCAATCTGTGACTTTAATATCCCAGTCCATGTTAGACCTTTTCTGGCAATGCTGTGAAAACATTTCCTACATACTTTCTGCCTTATCATGGAAAGTCAGACAGCTTGGGATCACATGGGTTGATAAGTTTTCAACCAAATAAGAGTCAGAAATGTAAAAGAAAAATACCCTGGGAAAGTTTCCTTCAGCTCATATGTATGAGAGAATATAGTACATTCCCCTGTCCACCCTATAATTAAGATGAAAGGCATATTTCCATATAATTTGCTATTCAGTGGCATGGTTTGCATTCCATGTGGACTGGATCATCTTGATTCTTCTAATGCAATGAAACAAAACAAAAAATGAAATCAAGCTTAGTAGTTGAATAGGATGTGTTATTACAGTTCAGACTATTTTTAACTCTCAAGAAACAAAGCTATTTTAACTGCTAGCTTTTCATAAGAACTGAAATGTACAGGCTCTGCAAATTCTGATTTCTTTGTACAAACACAACAAAGTACCCTGGCTTGAAAAATTAGCTTATAACACTTACTTTCCCTACTACCAGATGGCCAGAGGAAGGCAGAAGAAAAGCAGTAGAGATATCCTTGACATACCTGGTCTTCAGCTACATTTTTAGCCCCCTGTGGCTGTCATAGCATGGATCTGTGGGACTGTCTTCCTGAGCTCTAAGGCACCTTTATATGTATACACACAAACACACATGCATTCAACCTTTAGCTCTGTGCAGGTCTGACTCACCTCGTCTAGTCGCATCGAAGTGAATTAGAGTCTTTTCTTCTGAGGTCAGAAATATATTATGAGTGATAAACTGCTGGTAGCCTTGACCAACTGGGAAACATTTACAAATTGATTCTGCTTCTGCTCCAGTTCCACTAACTTTAGTGGAGTTCAAGAAAACCTAAACACTTAAGTAAATCATAAGTAATTTAGGAGGTCTTGAGAAGATCTTCCCTTGTGAGATCTCTAGCACTTCCTAATTCCATCTGTGCTAGAAATGGTATAAGAACAGTCTTTCTCATGGTAAATCAGTATTTCTGTATTTTGTCTAAGCTGGGACGAAGAACAGCAGAGGACACACACATGTAAACAACTTAAAAGAAAAAATAAGTTAAGAACTTTTTTCAACCCTAAACGCAGTTCAGTTCAATTTTTATGTTAGGGCCTGTGCTGATTCTTCTTTTATATAAATCCACTTGTCCATCATTATTAGAGTCTGAATCCCAAGGAGATATATGCTTAAAGTCAGATGTTTGGCCATAGATCTATGGGAAACACAAACATCAAGACACATCTGGAGAAACCACAGAGCCCTTCATACACGGATTTTTCTATGTAGATATACCATTTATACCGGGGGCCCAGTGAAGCCACTGGAAAGTTGCCAGTGTGTTGAGGACCAGGCCCCTGATGATGGAACTTTGCCTCAGTGTCCTTAGCTAGGCATAAAGCATCATTGGGAGTGGAGAAAAAGGAGAGGATCTTTCTCCAGGCTCCCTCTTGCACAAATGGAGGAAACAGTGTGCCTTTCCATGCCTGTACAGCAGCTGTTCTGGAGTTTTAACACTCCATTTTGGCTTGGCAACATCCCCAGCTGAAGAGATTCTCATAGTTTAGTTCTTTACTTGATAGATATGCATAATTTCCAGAATTTCCTTATGTACTCCCCCATTATTCCTTCTCCTGGAGCTTCTGCATCAGTGCTGGGTTACCACCACTGGGAGAAAATGGCCACTCAGTATACAGAAAAACTAAAGCATTTATTAAGAGCATCACTTTCTGTTGGGTGTATAATGAGTGGACATTTTTTTCTGGTGGTGATAGTCCACAACTGACACCAAAGCACTAAGAAAATGAGTAAGGGGGATGTGCATAATTCTCTGGAAATTATGTATAACTAACACAACACCTGTTGGGCCCCAGATAAGAGACAACATATGGCTGCACAGCTGCAATACCAGGCCAAATAATGAAAAATTTTAGCACCTTCTGTGGAGAAAGACCAAGTTATTGCACTATTCCACTCTTGCTGCCTGGTGTGGCCAGGAAAGGTAATCTCATTCCTCGCTTCTTTCCTCTCCCACCCTTCTCACATTTGTTAGGACCAAAGGGATTCAGTCAAATGGTTTCTGCATGCTCCCCTGGTGACAACAATTTGGTGGGCTCAGGAAGGAGAGAGCAGACGGGGATATTGAGATGGAGCTTCCTGAGGAAATCTGGTTTCCCACTTGAGACCAATCACGGCATTGACAGTGCGAGCCCGAGTCTTGCTAGGCACCCTCTGTATATCAGAACACCACCTTTGGTCTCTTCTGACTTATTTCTGATGAAGAATGGTATAAAGGAAGAATAAATACAGGAGAGGAGGGCAGGAAAAGGAATGCCAGTTGGCACATTGGCTTGTTTTGTTTAGATTTTACACTGTGGCAGTGTCTGCGACAGATAAACCTGAGAAGTTTCAGGGTTCAGATTTGGCTTGTGTAAGCATTCAAAAGTTTCGATGTTTGTCTGAACCACATCTGAACTATGCAAAGTAACTTCTTGAGACTGCTCTGTTGGGCTGGAAATCTTGTAAGAACAGGCTTTCTCGTGACATTTCCAACACTCCTGCTTCCTGTCATGGCAGTGAGAACAGCCGTCCTCGTGGTATTTCAACAATTCTTCTAAATGGAAACCAGAAGTGGAGGGGGGGTGGAAATACACGAGACATCTCCAAACTTTGGAAATCTGCTGCTTGAGTTTCATTCTAGAAAAATTTAGGGTTCAGAAGCTTTCGGATTTTTTTTTTTCCAAACCTGTTCTACAGAAGAGAGAGCACAGAAGAGGGACTGGAAGTGATACTGGTATGAGGGGGTAAATCAAGCTGTATCCCTTTTTGTATTTAAAAAATCCCAGAGATATTTGATGGAGTTGAAAGATAGCATAATTAAAACAAATGAAAGTAAACATTTTTTTACATAGCTTATACTTAACTCCTGTAGCGCATGGCCACAGGATATTACTGGGGCCAAAAGCTTAACAGGATTTAAGAAGTGATGGGTCATTTATATGGATAATAAAAATATTCACTGTCATTTTGGATACAGTTATATTAAAATATTTGTAAGGGATATAAACTCATCTGCCTCATGGTATAAGCCAGATCCTAAGTGAATGGCATTAGGGAAAAATTTTTATTACTATGTACCTTTTAATAATTGGTCTTTTATTGCATATTAATGTGGTATTACAGAAGATAGGATATTGGTTTAAAAGAAAAAAAAGGTATGATTTTCTATTGCTTTCCACAACATTCCTTAAATGTGTTACATTAGAGGACCAAGATGTGGAAACTGCATGGGTTGATAAAGTGGTTACTTCCTCTAGCAGATGTGAGGTGAGACATAAGCCCTTGTTTACAATCAGTATAATACTTACCACAACAAATTAGTAAGAACTGCAAATTCTTATTTCCTTACCACAACTTTTTTTAAAAAAAGTATGTATTTTAGTTCAACCTAACTCACTGTTGTACAGGAGCTTAGACTAAGGGATCATAGTGATGCTTTCCAGCCTGAAATATCTCACTCCTTCAGAAGGTACTGCAAAAAGGAGTTATTTAACCTTCAAAATAACCAGTGAGTAAAAGTACGATATATTATTCCAGGTATATTTGGAGGAAATAGAACAGAGCAATTAAGTTTATAGAGAGCTGCATGGTGAATCAATCGGAAAGCAGAAGCACAATTGTGGTATTCAGGATTTCTATACCTATTAACAATACACTGAATCATAATATCTCTTTTCTGTGTCCATAGATGCACATAGGTGTGAACATCTGTAACAATGATTCTCAAAGGGCTAATCTATTTGACAGTAAGGACTGGTCAGAAAACAAAAAAATTTCTATCCCCAGTGGAAATTCCAGAATTTCAAAGCTGTTTTTCATTTGAATGAGAAATAAAAACTAAAATATTCATGTTTCTCCATGAACAAAAGTTTGCTTCAAAATCACTGAAGTGTTTCATTTTGATAGCATCAACTTCATGTGACATTAATTCCCTTGTTAATATATTTTAAGTTGGCCATGTTGAAACACTATAGTACATTACATTTTAATAACTCAGGTATTGTAAGTAGTAGTATATAATTCACTGAACACACTCTGTAGCTTTAATATTAAAATTACAATCCTAATACAATTTAAAAGTCAGAATAAAATCAAAACATTTTTCCTTATCTAAATGGAACACTTCAATATGTTCTCTTTTCTATGAAGACAGGCTGAGAGAGTTGGAGTTGTTCAGCCTGCAGAAGCAAAGGCTCTGGGGGACACCTTTCAGTACTGAAAGGGAGTTTATAAGAAAGATGGGGACAAACCTTGTAGCAGGGCCTGTTGCCTTGCAAAATTGATAGTAGTTTTAAACTACTATTCAGACTGGATATAAAGAAGAATTTTTTTTCATAATGAAGGTGGTAAAACACTGGAACAGCTAGCCCAGAAAGGTGGTAGATCCCTATCCCTGGAAACATTCAAGGTGAGGTTGGATGGGGCTCTAAGCAACCTGATCTAGTTAAAGATGCCCCTGCTTACGGCAGGGGTGTTGGACTAGATGACCTTTACAGGTCCCTTCCAACCCAAACTATTCTATGTTCAAAATGACACATTCTCAGATTTCTCATCAACAAACATTGCTGACATTGCGTGTTTCCATAAAAAAAAATCCAATTACATAAGAAAGCCCTTGTAGTTTCCATCAGAAATAAATTTTAATGAAAGTTTTTCATCCAGCTTTCTGAAAATTCCAAGTCACGTTCCTTATGCAATCACAACTGATATAATTCAGCGGTGAGGAAAGCTACTGCTCTTGTAGTAAAAGCAGTAATGGGGAAGCATTCATTAGAGCAAAAGAAAAATGGAAATGATGATTGCAGATAGCCTCAGGTTACTGTCTGGTGCAATAACACAGTTCCTCTTTGCGCAGTAATGAGTAAAGCAGATGTATCCTGTAATGAGGAGAGTAGAATACAGTTAGCTCAGTAAGGCATAAAAATGCATTTCCGTTATTTAGAAAAATTCTGAACAAAAAGACCTTTTTCTCTAGATCTAGCTGATTGAAGAAATCTCTTTAGATTGCTTATTAATGTTTGCAGCAGTAATAACACTCTAATAACAGTTTTGGGTTGAATTATGCTCTCATCCCTCCCAAGTGCTAGCTCATTCACAGCTAGTCCTCTCTGGGGGCTGATGCAAATCCTTGCTTTAACTTTTCTCCTTCCCTTTCTGTATGTATGTATCTGTATCTAATCTACACCTATCTGTTTGTATCTATGTATGCCTATGCCTATATCTCTATCTGTAGTAAACCCATGTGGAAAAGAATTATTTGTACCTGTCTCCATTTTTCTGTGAAAGGATGCTTGACACAGACTGGGAAAACAGTGAGCCATTTTGAAGATTCCTTCCTAAAACCCAGTTGCTGAAGGGTCCTCCTGAGCCAAGGCACAGGTAATTTTGGTCCTGAGGGGTGAGCAGCAGAGGTGCCATCCTCATGGCTAGCTGTGAAGCAGCTTTTGATGCTCATTGACTCTTGGGTCCTTTTGGAGTAGCCTGAAGGTCCTGCCTGCAGGGCATGCTGCAGAGCCCACCCCTCTCTGTGGGCCCTGGGGTAGGGGTGGTCTGAACAGAGCGAATCTGGGTTTATAGTGGGAGAGGAAGGGTTTGAGGGCTATCAGCAGAGTGAAGGGGTGGGGAGAGGCAAATTCTGTGTGGTTTACCATTACAGGCCAAAGTCATCTGCTGGAGTTACATTTCCTTATGGCCGTTGACCATACCTCTTCTTGAAAAAAGAATAATATAAATGGACAAACCAGAGTAATAAAGAGTATATTTTGAATAGTACTCGGCTGCATCTGTAATAATTTGTACCACAGTAATACAGTCCATGTCTTTAATTAACTGTTCCCTGTGACTCTAAAACTTTTAATTTTATACTCGCTTTGTCATATACCCCTGCCATCTATCAACTCCTGCTGTCCTTCACATTCATTTTTCCACTTGATTTTCACTGGTGGTTCATCTTAAAGAAGTTATACACTCGCCGGCATATACATTTAAACATTTTGCCTTCTGTTAAACAACTGTGTTCTCATGATGACATTTAGAGAGATAGATGATGAGCAAAAGTAAATGCCACTATGTTTCTGTACTTTGTATTGCACAGTAAAACTAATGTGCATCTGAAAACAGTAAAATCCAAATTGGATGAGGGAAGTGATACATAACTGCTTCTACTTACACATGTGTTTCTTTGGAGCTAAACTGAGGTAGTTTGATGGAATTAAGTGGGATAATGTCAATACAGACAGGGAAAAAAAATCTACAGTCTTTAAATCTTCTGTTGTTTAGCAATACTAAGGAGAAAAGAATCTATAGAAATCAGTGTGGTTACAGCAGGAATGGTCTTGTCTTTTGTGGTAATGGTATTTCTTTAAACATTTCAGTGTGATCACTCCGTAAATTAAAAGACAAAGTAATCGCACCAATTCTCAAGTATTCAAGGAGTGAGAGAAGTTCAAGGCTGATCTTTATTATGGCAGCGAACAGAGACTTCATAATGAAGTTTGAACTGAGATTTGCAGTCATAGCAGAAAATAAATCTTCTCAAGAAGCATAAAAGTATAACATCCCCCCTACCCTCCCCCAATTATACCACTTGCTCTGAGTACTGAATGTGTTCCCTGAGAATTTTCTGTCATTGTCTGGTAATTTTTCTTGGGTTATAAATATTTTTAATATTTTCCATAAAAATTCTGTTAGTCTTTCTAATAGCCTCACAAAAAACTTCCCAGTTGTGGATATTTAAAAATAAAACAGCTCCTAAAATGGAACAAAATCTAGGTCACAGCTTATTTTTTCATTTACTCAAGTAACCAAGACCATCCAAACTCTCCAGAACCGGATTTTAGTCTTGGCTCATTAGAAAGCAGCATCCCAGTTTGTAAAGTGGAGGGAATGATCCATCCTTTCTCTCTTGAAGTACTAGAACACATAGAGTTCTCAAATACAGTTACATGAACAGGGTCTCGCTGTTCACCCAACCTACTTTTTCCCAGTTGTAAATAGACTATTTTTCTAAATCTGTAGCTATCTCTAATGAGATATGTAAGGCACCAGGGGCATCTCTTGCCTATCTACAGATTAACCTTCCAGTTTAGTTCATCCAGCCACTGTTTCAAAGTACCTCTTTCATGCTGTGCATCTGAACCCTACTCAACCCCTCTGGAAACCTTAATTGCAAGACAGCCTATTACTTTTGTCTGGCTCATTGAGATGCCTCCTAGCCAGGAAACCAAAACTAGCACTGAGCCTTCTCCACGATGCTAAAACCGAAGTCATCACTAGAGCTTTGTTCTTACTTAGTGTAGTTCTCTTTTTGGTGGCAGGTAGTAAACAGCTTCTCTTTTCCAAAACCAGATCAGGACTGGCAGGACATGATGTGCTATTCCAGTAACAATGTTGTACCTTCACTACTTATTGCTGTCCCATGTAATGAGTCCCATGTGTCCTGGTCACTATGATGGAGTGGAAGCAGCAGAAGTGAACATCTATATATTCAAATATTTTTGGAAACGGAATTTTAATATTTCAGGTCAATTTGTGAAATGGGAGAAAAGTAGGTAATTTTGATGGAGGAGAATCTGGCATGCCTCAACGTACAGTTTCTTTGTTAAGCTAACAGAACACTGTCATTAGATTCAGCTATATAAAGTTCAGCCCATCACTTCTGCAGAGGAACTGGCTATCCATCCTGGGGTAACCTCCATTGTAACAAAAAGTATTGTATCATGACTAAGTATTTAAACTATCTAGCCTTGGGGAAAAGAAATCTGGCCTTTACTGTTTATTGATAAAGTCTACAAATAAACTATAGATTCAGTCCACCATTAGGAGTGCCACATCATGAAAAATGTGCATGCATTCATAAATGTCATAACTGTTCGAGTCTTTCAAAAACAAGACCCCAAAAGCTAATCTCCAGAGGCCAAACTCTGACACACAGATGGTCCCCATGCAGCAGTACACACTGCCTTCACAGTTGCAGACACTTTGAAGGAAGTGATCACTCCTTATACTGATCACTCATTAGTCACCATCTAGAACATTGCATCCAATTTGGGGGACCTAATGCAAGAAAGACATTGATAAACAGACATGATTTTAATGGAGGGGTGCCAACATACTCAGGGTCCTGGAGCACAGGCGCTGTGAGGAGATAATGAGAAGCTGGACTTGTTTAGCTTGGAGAAGAGACAGTTGTTGGGGATTTGATAGCAGTCCCCCCATTACCTATGGAGAAGTTATCAAGAAGAGAGGGTGGGACTTTTGACAGTGGTCTAGGAAGGGAAGATGAGACAACATGTATATGTTGAAACAGGAGAATTCAGCCTCGTTGTAAAGAAAATTTTTTCACTATGAGGTCAGTCAAGCAGTGAAACAGGCTTCCCAGAAAGTTTGTGCAACCTCCATCTCTGTAGTTTTTGCAGATCCTATTGGATAAAGCCCTGAGTAATTCAATTTGACCTTATCAATGAACCTTCTGTGTGCAGATGGTAGAACTAAATCATCTTCTGAAGTTCCTCCAACATGAAGTATCCTATGGTAGTATGACAGAAACTTTTATATTTCAGAATAATTTCTTCTATTATTTGAGAAAATAATTTTTGTGAACTCAATTTCATAGAAATCTCTTTGAATGATGAATGATACAGGAAGAAATTAATTTTGCTGAACTAATATTGCCTGAGAATAGACTACACTTCTGTTGTGTTGGTTTTTCTGCAAGGGCTCCTACTTTACCAGTTGGAAGCTTGCAGCACTCTTGTTCCACTTTATCTAGTTGACTGACTATGCAACAGGATGGGACAACATACAATGTAAATATAGAAACATACAGCTAAAAGACATTGTACAACTATGCCATATTATGCCTCAGTGTGTGTTGTCAAATGGCCACATGACTTCATAATAAAACAAAAAATGTCAGTCTCCTTTAAGTGTCTCTCTTTTTTTTCCTCTTCTAGCTGCTCTATATTACTTTCATCTAACAGATTTTCCTGCCCCTGCCACTTCGTAAGATTATATTTGCTTTAAGGAACAGTAGGTTTAGTTTCATGCATGCCATTTGGCAGCTAGTCTCAAGGATGCCACTCTAGGCAAAACCAAAACACACTACTCCTTTTTGGTCAGAACACAAATCATGAACAGTTATATGCACCTGAAAATTCCTCTTAGAAATTAAATTATTGTACTACTTTGATTTTGCTTATAATTTTTTTTTCTAAGTATTCATTTATCTAAAAGCCAAGAAAATTTTGAAACTCAAGGAAGAAAAGAACACATATTACTTTTGGTGTATTACACTCACATTTCATTTTAAATAACCAGGTAGGTCTCCTGCATTCAGATTCCTCTCATAGACTCATATAGAAGTTGTGCACAAATTGTATACAAGCTTATGCAAAACCAAAATTGCATAATTGCATGTGCTGGTTTTGTGGCCATTTTCTTTAAATTCTGGCAAGATCACCTAATCTTTACCTGAAACAAAAACCTGAGAAGCAGAACTTTACAGGAAAATATAATATTCTGATGGAGAGAAAATGGACCCAGAAAAAGGAATGCACAAACAAAGCTGTAGATTTTGGGAGCTTGCAGAAAACAGAAGAGCATTCAGAAATCATGATCTGTTTTCAGTAATGGATATCTTGTAAAACTGAAGTGAGGCATGTGATCTACAAGCACATGAAGCTAATGATTTTCTAGTGATCCTTTCTTCTGAGCAATGGAGAGCAAACTTGAAGAAAGTAAAATAAATAATGAAACATATTACAAGAAGAAGAATGGAGTTATTTAAATTTACTATTCTAGTTGATAGCTGTTCTCTCTGATTATGGTCAAGAAAAATGTCTTTCTTAGGACTTCTCCTAGAATGTTGCTTGGGTATCCTTTGGGCTAAAACAGCCCAAACTCCCAAAAGCCAATTAGAGCTTAATTTGCACAAACTCCTTTTAATGCCGTAGTCTATTTATTTTACTCTAGCTTAATATGAACTTGCTGTTAAAAGATGCTTTACTGTCACTTTTCAAACAGGAAAAAATGAGGACCAATTCATCCTTGATTTTTGGAGTGGTCTCATGAAATTACACAGATGTCTTCAAGGTAACCTACTGAATACTGAAATAAGTGAAAATTTTTCCATTAGTAATGACAGACATTTAATTTGATGCTTTCTCCATATGCACAACACCAGGAAGAAGAGAAGCCCTCCAGGTTCCTAAAAAAGTGGTGCAACACTGCTTTTCTATGCTTTATAGCTCAGAGAAGGAGTATTTCCCACAGAAACACCATCCATCATCCCGAGGTTCCCGGGGAGCTGTGCTACTTTACCATCAACTCAGAGTTGCGGTTATAAGAATCAGTGGAAGCTAAGAAATTTAAAACCTGGTATAAATTGACAGTTTCTATTGAAATCAGTGCCATTTTCTCACCTATGATTTATTTTTTGGGTGAAGAATGCTTAAGTTTAAAAGGGGCATTTGAAATTCAGAGTTAAGTTTCAGGGGCACCTACCCATATGAAAATGTTTGTATAAATTTGAAATAAACAACTATGTGAACTTGCATGTATTCTCATCTGTTCACCTCTCCTTCTGTACATTTTCAAATAAACTCTTTGGGATTTGGGGATTCAGGGATTCATTACCAGCTGAGAAAAACTGACACCCTGAAGACTGATCTACTTAATCCAAAATATATTATCCCAAGGAAACTTTTTCTTGGTTTGCACGTCTGCTAAAAAAAAAAAAGTCTGCATGTCAGAAGAAGTGCACAGATTTTGTTGGTGCTGTTTAGGTGGTTTCAGTTTACAAAGGGTGTTTCTAGGGAAATAGTGCCCTGTATGCTCACCAGCAGACTCATTTGGCTCATCTAGCAGCAATTAATTTAGTTTATATGTACAAGATTACAGTAGGGGGTAGTAGCTGAATTTAGAGAAGCACAGGAAAAGAGAAGCCACAGCAGAAATGGCTTGGTACCCTAAGCAACACAAACAACAACAACTGAAGAAGTGGAGCCAGACAGGAATTGGATTGTCCAGGATACTCTCCTGATGCTGCGCATAGCGATCTTGAGCACTCAGGCTGCAGAACGGTCCTCGTGCAACCAGGGAAAAAAAAATAACAACCACTTCTGGAAACAGCAGGGACGTGGAGAACTCGCTTTCCCAGGGTGAGGGCTTCTGCTTACCACACCCAGCACCAAGTGTTTTGAAACCAACAACAAAGCCCTGCACAACAACAAAAAAAAAAGGAACAGTAATAACACTAATAATGCTAAAATAAGAAAAGTTTGGCACCTTCCACTGAGAATCTATACAACATGCAATGATGCCAAGCAACACCAGTCATCTTGGCCAAAAAAAATTGATGGCAAGAGCTGAGTGAATCATTTCAGAGCAGAACACCTTCTGCTTACATTGGGCTGTTCTTTTCTTTTTTTTTTTTTTTTTTTTTTCGGGGGGAACACGACCCACTGATGGGATGATTAATTATGATATAAAATAGTCCGCTTAAACGAAAAAAAAAAAAAAAAAAAGTTGAAATGCTTGTTACAAGAGAAGCACCTTGGGCTGTTTTTTTGTTTTTTTTTTTTTTTTTTGTGTCAGTGGGATGTCCGACAGAACATCACAGGCTTCTCAAACACTTTTTCTGTTTAAATATGTCTTTGTTACTCTTTCTATATTAATCAGTTTTACTTGAAATTAGAGCTCTGTTGCTACTAGGTGACTGGGAGACATCGTATTTTTCAATTTCCAAAGTGCCCTGCTTAAACATATCCACTTGTAGAACTTCAGAAACCTTTTTTAGTCAACTTGCATGGCTAGAGATTCCTTTGTGTGCATGCCCACGGCAAGCAAGCACAGAGAGAGATGTGACTGAGGCTGAAGTGGAATAATTAAAATGCAAATTAATATGTCTAGAGCAGCAAAGCACATACATTGTTATTTAAGTTTAATCAAGTGTTTAAATTCTTTGTAGAATTACACTTAAAAGTAAGCCTATGATTCAGTATGTTATTGAATCAAGGCCCTTTTGCAGGAGCATTTTGGGGGGGACTTTTTCCTTTTGTAGCCAACTCTACTTATTAAGTTACAGTTTCTGCATGACCATATCTTTGTTTTCTTTCTTTTGGATTCATTTTACTATGACAGGCCGTAAAAAATTTCATTTGCCTTCAGAAAAGTCCAAACCCAGCAGCTCTCAGGAGCCGTTGATTTATGGTGTCCTGCCTTCATGATCTTGCAATGAGCATTTGTTCTGATGATGTGATGTTTGTGATTTCATATCCTGCTGTGGAGCTTCAGTGTGAGAAGGCGTATTTTGGAACTGAGATGAACTGGAATGTTGCCTCACCTACTCATGCAGTTTCAGGTCCAATGAATTGATTTAATCTCTTGCTCTTAATAAAAAACAGTTGTTATTTTTCTTACTCTCCACTGGATTCCTAGACCACATCTACAGTGGTGTCAAGAAAACAAATATGAAAATCAGTGTTTACGTGTAACTTCAAGTTCTTTGGGCCAAACTGTTTTTCAACAATGTTTAACTATCAGAATATGAAATAATTTTAATATCTAGTCATATTTATTTCTCCATGGATTACATCTAACTTTATTCTATCAATGACCACTACAGCTATCTGGTCAGAATTTCCCTTCTTGCAGCTTGTGACTATTGACTCTCAAGCTGTCACTGTGCTCCTCTGAGAAGAGTTACCTCCACCTTGTCCATATCCTCCCATTTCTAGCTGAAGAGCACAGTAAGATATTCAATCACACTTTTTGTAATAACAGTGAATGAATAAAATCTTCAGTCACTTCTTATATGTCATGTGTTCCAGACCCTGGTCATCTTGATGGTCTTCCCCATGACTAGTACAGTATATCCCTGCCTTTCTTTTAGGGATAGCAACAGAGAACATATTTCGTGCTGTCACTGAAAAATGGAAAATATAAATTAAACAAAGCCAGGCAATTTGTACCTTTTGGTAGGTTTTTTGAAGAGTACTGTCTCTGGAAGCCTCTTGCATCAACTGTTCACCCCTCTTCCCATCCCAATTCTCTTGCTTACAGTAATAAAGTTGTACATTAGCCTTCTCTTTGCTCACCACCCTTAAGAAAAACCAGGCAAGAAAGAATAAAAAGAATAAATAGATTTGCCATGTGGAGACCTTCTTGAATGGGTGATTCAAGAATGGTCAGCCTCTAATCTCAGACGAACCCATAAAGAAAGAAGTAACCCTTCTACTGTTCCTGTATTTGCTTTGTTCAACCTGTCCATATACTATTACAATTCACCACCTGATCCCTGACTGGACTACAACTCCTAACACTTGCAGTGGAATATGATTCACTTACTGCAAGTCCTCCTGCATGAGACATTGTCTTTGCTACATCTATCTCGCCATCTTTGCTGTGTTTAGAAGAGAAATAATAGAAATCCTGCAGGTCAAGAATCTGGCATGAGCAAGGAATGAAGATGCTGTTCTAAACGTCACCACGCTTACAGACATACTGATAGAAAGGGGTATGAAATAACGTGCTATGCAGAATAGGAATAGGAATAGGAAAAATATAACAACAAAATGTGTAGACCTTGACACACTCTGTGGGAAAAACTTGTGTCATCTCAACCGGGACAGAATCATGACAGAACATTTCAAGGACAAACATTACACTCAATCATGGCTCAGTCATGATTTACTTGCAAAGCATTTTTGTATTCTAACAGTCTAGAAATAATAAAGTTATTATTGCTGTTGTTACTATAATGTTCTTATTCCTGTAAAGGAGAATCCTGAACGGATACAGTGGGTGATCTCAGAGAGTTTTCTGTCAACAACATCTATGGTTTCCTTACCATTCTGAAATACTTTCAGTGTTTGCACTTGAGCTACCTGCATACAAAGTAGCCAAAAATCTCTCTTCCTTTTCAAGTGTCACAAATTTTATCTCCCAGATTTTCTAACTTTATGCTCTACTGTTGAAATCATTAGTTTTGAATAAGAATTGTACCTTACAGAATTGGGAACAGAAAATGCATTTGAGTATCAAAAAGCCATATTGCACTAATGTGTCCTGCAATAGGAGCTGCTGATCACTACAAAGAAAAATAGCGTGCAATGTGCTTCATTAATCGCAGGTCTGTACATTCATATTCAACTCTCTGTAAACCTTAAAAAGAGTTGTTGGTATACCTTTTATTTAAACACCATGTAAGCAACATGAGCTAAATTCAATGATGGAGACTTGGCACCAAATACAATTTACCAGCAAATAAAGCATTAATCATAAGCTATAAATATCAAATTGTTTCCATAGCATTTTCCACACTTTTTAGGAATAATTGCAGTACACAACCTAGCAGTCTATAGGAGGGAAATTGCAAACAAGAAATTGCAATAACATTCAATATGAACTTTTTTCAACACTTAATGAGATTATACAAGGCTTTTATACTACTGTCTCTAGAATATTTGTTATAAATATTTTTAAAGATGTAGATTTAATATACATGAATATTTTGGTAAAGAAATATTTTTTAAAGATTTAAAATTTGTAAATGCCTATGGTTCTAAGGCACGTATTTACCTGTGTCTGTTGTGCTTGGTTATTCCATTGGATGAGTTAAACACTGTTTTATTTTATTCTTTTATACAATATAATGAAATTGAATAAAGAAAATAGAACAGTTATATCTTCCCATCCTCCTCTTTCAGCTATGCCATCATTGCTCTTTTCTCCTTATGCCCTTCTGTCATTTTGAAAGTCTTGTTAAGACCTTGTTTGTTTCAGCCCAGAACTGATAAGAATAGCAAATGTTTACATTGTAATTGGATGCTGGGAAAGCTGAACTACAGAAAGCACCAGGAAGATAATGGCATCCTTTCTCTGAGCAAGTCCTACTTTTTCATCGGAGAAATACCTTTGATTTCAAAGGAAAAAGAAACTGTTGATTTAGTTTATATTAGATAAGATATAGTACTTTTAAATACAGCTGCCAAAAAAAAAGAAGATTTTCATTATAGTTTGAGCTTATAGTTTGAAACACTGCCCAGTTTTTAATTTGTCATGAAACACAAAGAAATTGCAATTAATACTCTCTTTATATGATCCAGAAGGTCAGTTTGACACTGTGAATAGTTAAATCATCCTTGGCAAGAGTCTTATCCTGGCATAAATTCTATAATGAGAAATTCAGATTACTAGCAGCATTTGAAATGTGAGTGCCCAGTACTGAATCTAGTACCATTTGTTTTTGCACGGAAGAGTAATCGCTTTAACATAGTCATTAGGGATATCTATGAGTTTAATTGGTTTGACATTATATATTTTCCTTTTAATTGCATCGTTTAATATCTGTTCTTTTCAACAAACACTCAATTTCAGAGTCTTCTCAGCTCTCCTTCTTCAGCTTCTTTAGCTCTACTGCTGCATGGGCGGGAGGGACTCAGTTCAGCTGGCTTCGCACACCAATCAGTAAAAATGCATGAACTGTCCCTAAAGGCCTTAAACCACATTTCATTGAAGAAAACAGAAACACAAGGGCTGGCCCTCTCCCCCTTAACGGTCCTTGGATTTTCAGTGATTGCCTAATTTAAGTCTTCAACGCTAACATCATCCTCTGATACTCTGACTTAATAAAACCTTCCTCTGAGGACGGAATTAGAAGTGCCACATGGGACAGCTTATGAAGCAGAATGCTACTGACTATGAGTAAGGGTATTAGTATCTGGCATTATGCTGTTTGGGCCACTTTCTCATCTATGACTTGTGCTGCTCTCTTCCTATACCTGCAGCATTCGGCTTAGTCACGGCTCTTGCAATGCTGTGGAAAGTGAGTTTCTCTACTACCTCTGGTGCATCCTTAAAGACAGAAGCATCCCAGAGTCAGTTGTGGTCCACCTAATGTGCAAGGGAAGATATTCCTGGGCCAAGAACAGCCCTGTCTTGGCATATGTTTGCCCCAGGTGACCACTGCTCCCATAGCACAACCTGTCACTCCATCTTCTCTTCTTTTTCACCCAGTTGCTGCATGGAAGAGGTGAAGCAGCTCTGCAGAAGCTGTGTCACCCCTGCACAGGGGAAGGTGGCATAGGGAAAGGAAGGGTCACGTTTTCCCTTATTACTCCACAGATTTTGTGTGGTCTGGCTGCATTGCCAGATGTACATTAAATATTAAGAATATACGGCTGGTAAAGTTAAAGTATTTAGTCTGAATAAAAAATTGGGTCCTCAAAAGTCTTTGAAGCTGTAGAAGTCTCTAAAATGTCGATGTGCTTTAAAGTTTTGTCAAAGAGACAAGGAAAGAACCAGAAGGATTTATGCCCACGAAGTAACGTTAACTTAGCTGTTATCCATATCACACACATACAATCTTTTAAAATAATTTGCTCTAATTCCTTCATTTTGTATTTCAAAACAATGCTGTACGTATTTTTGGGCTTAAAGAATAAAATAATTGAATGCATTTATATACTAATAAAATGACAGAAAAGAATTTCTCTCATTTTTAATTTGAATCTCACAAAAGAGATGTGATTCTTTTACATTCCCATGAACCATCAGTGTCTACAATTGAGTTCATTTCTTGGTAATATGCTTTTAAGTATGTGTCTAGAAGTGTTTGCAAAGTGAAGGTAACCACTGTCTAGGTCAGTCCTTCAGTGTTTAAATGGTTCTGTTTCCCAAAGATGTTGTCTGTTCAGATTATACCATCTTCCAAAAGGAATTGACTTTAGGAATATGAGTGTCTAATCCAGTACTGCCCTGGTTAAGGTAATTTTTAATTGCCATTAAAAATAACAGGAATGATATTGTGTCAACTCTAGAGCCCCACAAAGAGGCTAGAAATTGTAGGGTGCAAGAGAAATGATAAAGTTAAATCAAGATGGACTACAGAGAAAGCAGCTGATCAGTGCTTTTGTGCTCCACTGGACGTCATACTTATGACTACCACAACAGTGGGCTTTTAGACAGTATGTCTGCCAGACAAATCAGTTGCTAATTAACAAATCTGATGTGCACGCTCAGGCTGAATTCAGCAAAACCAGATTTGAGTAGAAACAGCAATGACATTTTTTTGGAAAGCTGAAAATTACATTTTGGCTTTTTTCAATGCAGGCTTTCAACTTTTTCATCTATTCGGAAGCAGATGAAGATGCCCTCACCCTGGTGCCTGCCATGAGCTGATCTTGTCAATGTTTATTGCAGTTCTAAGACTGCTGCAAGCTGCAGCTCAGGGGTAATGGTGTAAAATGGATCTGGCTTTTCTCTTTACCTGTCCTTCAATTCAATGCAGCAAATGCCATCTACTAGGATTTGTGGGCAGCAGAACAGGAAATAGCTGGAGCAGGACCCAAAAACCAACAGAAGATTATTTTACTCACGACCATTGTGATTTCAGAGGGAACTCTATTTTGTTGCTTGGCGGGTTCTTAACAAGGTACAATATAAACCCACGGGAAAGGCAATGTGGTTTTCAAAGTGACTATGCCTTACATCAAATGTTCTTGATGAGACAGATGGTCTTGGGATAGATGGTCCAAAAGTGTTGGAAGCATGTAAAAGGTCTGTACATGTGTTTTATGGATCCTGAGCACATATACAACTGAATGTAAAGAGATGGTGTCAGTGAGTTATTGAGCTCTGTGGAGCAGCTAGAAGCAATCACACAGCAAAAGCAGATGTTCCATGCTTGCAAGTTTTTAGGCTGAACTATGACATTTCTCGAATTCTCTGATTTGTTTTGTGGGGGTTTTTTACTGCTCCTACAAGAGTACCTTATGGATATTTTTCTGCTTGACATCTAAAGAAATGTCTTTCCTTTGGCTTTCCACTTCTTGTTCTTAATAAAAACTTTGAGCTAAAAAGCTTTTAATTTTCAAAACTCTTCATGCTCATGAGTGCATGTAGCAAAGCTGAAAGACTGTTGGCACAGGGAATCTTATGAAGGTTCCCCATTAATATCTGTCCTTGTTCTGTTGACTTCTACATATTTTAAAATGTTAATATTAATTTGTGACTAAATAAGTTCTTCTGCTCAAAACATCTGACTGAATCAAGCAGTAAATTTAATTGGGGTAAGTTTTAAGTATAAATGGATGGTATCTGGGGTCTCAGCAGCTTGGCCCTACGAATACTAGTGGTCCTTACAGCAACAATGATTAAAAGACAAGCTTTTCTCGAAAAACAACTTTGGAAATTTTGCTTAGGATAAAAAAATGTCTGTATCTATCTCCTTCAGTGAAGATCAAGATTTTCTCTTCATGCTCACACCACAGAAGAAAATATCAGTGGAAGAGGTCAGCTATAAGTAATATACCCACCCTTTGGCCAGCACACAGAGAATTGCAGAGAGAGCCTTTAGGACTAAAGTACACACTACAGTGGGTGCTAAAGAGCTCTGAGTTTCAGACAGCAGCAGGTCATTTACATCCCTCTGTGGGTATCAGCACAGCCAGGGAGGCCTTTTAGGCTCCCTCTTTTCCCATCCACAGTGAGTTCCCCCAGCTCCCCACCAGCTGCTTACTCTGAAGTGTCCATGTGGAAAATGTATGGAAAAGGCAATACTGAAGGTACTGTTGTTAATTTAGCCATCATGTATTGCAGTTTCACAGGTGGAAGTCAGAATTGCGTGATCAAGTAGCTTCAGGCACTTTTCAAGCTGTAGGTACTTTTCAATTATTTAAGGAACAACTGCTGTCAAACAGCAGGAAGCAAGTTTGGGTTTACTAAGCAGTGCAATATGGGTTCCTTGTTGGAGAATCTCACAGCATAATGGCAAAATTATGAATACGTTTTAAGTATGATCATATAATTGGTACTACACATATATTACGTATGACAGCAGTAGTGCATAATGCTACTTAAGATCCAGCCTAAGGTGGATTTTGAAGCCATCTCAAAGTATTTGAAGGTCATAAACACCACTCAGGGAGACAAATTACCTAGACCAAGTAATACACTTATAACAAGGAGAACTAGGATGCCATGGAACAAAGTAAAATTCAGGCTGCATATCAGGAAAATTTTCCTAACAGAAAAGTCTGTTAGCCTGTGAAATAGCATCCCAGGGGAAGTGGTGGAAGCCCCACAGCCTGAGTCATTTAAAGCTAGACTAGAAAACATTCGAGAATAATCCTGAATTGGCAGAGAATAATCCTACATTGGCAGGGAGATGGAAAAGATGACCTAATAGGTCTTTTCCATCTCTAGCTTCTATGATTCAACCAAGGTATGTTGCTGTGTGTTATGTATCAGGGCATGCCCAGCCCATTAACTCCGAGTTCCACTTCAAAGTGGAAATCTTGAAATTTTACTTTGGCTGCAACTAACTTTGCCATTTCAGCAGACAGTGAGAGCTTTGTGTTCCCAAAGCATTTGTTCATTTTTAAAGCCTGTGTAGAGAATGAGAATATTAACAATAAATTTAGAACAAGTTTCTTTGAAATGAGAAGGATATTTTCTCTTTCTTTTGATATTTTTTTTTCTCTTTTCCGGAATGGCACTGTGAGAGGCAGCCCTCTGACCAGGTGCCAGTTCTATCTATATATTTCCACATCTGTTCCCATCATTTTCATGTTTGAGTATGTGATGCATATAGTGTTGCAGGGAGTAGCACTTAGTTCACAAGCAGACCCGAATCTTGTTAATGGATGAGCATTTATGTACATATGTGTCCACAGCTGTGCCAGTTAAATACAATGACTCAATAGACCAGACTCTCAACTTGATGGAAATCACTGCAGCTCTACCCACTGAGGAGCCGACTGGTGTGCTTTTATTGTAATACTGTGACTTTTGATGTCCTGCTGCTAAAATGCACTGGAACAGGCCCTCTAACTGGCCAGATTTACCTTGCATCACTCACACAGTGCAATGTGAAAGTGATCTGCCTGGAAATGGCTTGTAGAGCAGGTCCCCTGCCAGGAAAGCTCTGCGCTTCCAGAAAACTGGCAGATACATCACAGCTGCTTCCTGAGCCCTCTGCAAAATCAGGGAACAGCCAGGGCCAGGGCTGGCATCAGCAAGCAGAACATCTCTCTGGTAGCATTCATGTGGTGGCATTGCTCTCCGCTGCAGAGCGGCGGAGCATGGAAGGGGTAGAGCACCTAGTCCATGAAGTCCTGGTGTTGAATGTACTCTGATATTATGAGAAATAACCCCTTTAACATCACTTCCTAAGGAGACGGTTCCAATGCCCAATCCTGATCTCAGCTGTCTCTCATTATTGGCAGGCAATAGGGGAGATCCAGTGTCCCATAGACCTGATTGTATCAAGGTCTTCAGCTTAGCAAAGAAAGAAGAATAAGTTCAGATACCAATGCTCTGTGCTGGTTTTATTTGACTCAATGTAGGGCACATAACTTTTCTTGGTGAGGCCAAGTCACCATGGGAAACATGAATCCAAGTTCCATATGACTAAAAATTCCTGACATCAAAAATGGATAGTTTCCCACTTCAAATCAGAATGATCTCAAAAGTGTGTCTGCAAGGCTGCCTTACGCACTCACCCTTGTGGAATCCATGAGCTGCATGAGTGTGAGGACACTTGGTGATTATTTACAAGACTGTGTTGTGCTGGAGGATCCTGATACTTCTGTAAGCATCCAGATCTTCATTTCACTCTTCCCAACCCATATGCTTAACAAGTGACATCTGGCTCTTGTGTCTATAGCACACGTTTCTCTCTGTCCTTTTGCAAGGGTGTCTTTATTTTTTTTTTAAAAGCTTAACCGAAACCACAGCATTTAAAGATCCAAAAAGTATTGCTTCTGATATCACATGAGAGACAATTGAATGAAAGGGAGGCTAGGCTAAACTGAAATAACGTTCTCTTTCAGGAAAAATATCTACCGGTTCAGAGGTATGCCTAAGCACATTACTGCACGATCTTCCTCTTCAATCTTTCCATACTTCTTTCTGTCACCACCCCTTTCCATCAAATTCAGACTCTTTCTTTTTGCAGTAAAGGCCTTCCTTGTTCATAGGATGTCTGACATAGTTCCAGATACTTCATATCTAGAGGAGGAGTCTTCAACTGAAAATGCATATTTTACACCTGCTATTGTATGCTGGTTTCAACAGGGAACCAGGTGAGGAGTCCCAGCTCATAAAGAAAATTTTAAAAGTCAGTGGATTTTCTGGGTAGCAGCATAAACATTGCATCTGGCTCCCTGTTTCTTCACTAGATATTTAAATGATAAGTAAGTGTGGCATTTTTTTCAACCTCTTCTACTTTTGGCAGTGACTTCAGTGGGAGAGGGGTTATTCCAGCACTGAACCTACTTGGAAGATCTCACCTTAAATAATAAAATATAAATTAAATATCCAAGATTTTATCTGACACATTCAATATCAGTTGCAAAAGGGAAATAATAATCTGGAACACTGCTTACTCTCAAAGCAAGCTTCAGTGCCAGGCCTTGCCTCAACTCCAGTTGCCAGGTCAGGATTGGTAACGCAATATCATTTAGGTCTCTGTGGTACAGAATAAAAGCTTCTCCATGTGTTAAACTTTCACTGTTTAACCTACTGGTGCTGGAAATGAGCACTTGTTAATGTTAGAGCAGCTCTTGCATGCAAGGAAATTTAACAACACTAGCATTTAGACTTTAAACCATTTCCATGAACTAACGATGCTTTTGGGTGTGAAAGACCTGCTTAAGTTAATGCAATAACATATACTCTCAAAGTCTGGAAATGAAAATTCTACATAGGACTGGCATCTTTCCTAAAATGGGATTAGTTGCAATTACAGTGTTACACCACCAGATTGGACTCTGATCATGCAACAGGGTAACATCGATTACTCATAAATAACTTTGGAAGAAACAAAATCACAAATGAGTGTCATACATTCCTGCTACAATATATCTCCGCAAAATTTTTGTCATGCAGAGCATTGTTATCTGACAAGAGAACTTAAAGAAGGAAGAACATATAGCTTCCTCATTTTTAATTGCAATGCTTACTGCTAATTAAAAACTGTGAATAGCGGTTTCCATAATACTAATTTATGATAGCAAGCCTTTATTAACATAAATATCCAATTGTTCAATGAGGACATAAAAAAACCTAAATTGACATTTTGGCAGTCATTCAATGTTTTTGGGATCTATTTTATAAGATATTTTACTGATGAAAATGTATCTTAAAGCCTTAGCAATATGTTTGGCTTTGGTCTTTGGCAGCAGAAAAGCAAGAATCTGAAAGCCAGAAATGTCCCCAGAGCACGCATCTATATTCCTGCTGTAGGTCTTTAGAGTTCTCCTTTTACAGACAATTGGAAAAACGTTTCAGTGGCTGTTTTCTGATACATTTTGATTTGAATATGAGCAAATGTCACATTTCTACTGTCAGACATTCTGGTGTTTTATCACATTTTTCTTAAATGATTTTCAGTAAATTACATTAACTCTTCTAAGTTAACAGGAGTACATATTAGCATGATAACAGTTTAACACAGATTTCACAGATATCACCATCTATTAACTTTCTGGGGAACTTTTTGTTGACTAATTAAAAAACAGAAGGGAACAATCACTTAAAGTACATTTTACTTTGAAGTGAAGTTTATGGAAGGCATTGTGTATTGTTGCAGAGAATACCTGGGGATATGCATACACATTAAACTTTCTTGAAACTTTCTCTATCTGAGTATGTCTAAAGATAAGGACACATTACATAGCAACCTAATTAAGCCCAGTATGAGTAGAGCTTAGCACTTTCTTTACAGCTTAATATAATACAGTGCTAACCATGAATGACAAAAGATTAATACTGTACAGTGAATGTATATTAGAAATTTTCTTCTCTGAGACAGTTTTCCAGTACTTACTTAGGAGAAGAGCTTTCTGTACTACTTGTAAATACTTGTCTGAAACTTGAGGTACATTTACCATAATATAAAAATGAAAAAAAGGAATGAGCACTAAAGAGTCATCAAAGCAAATGCAGAAAGGGCAATGGGTCAAAATCAGGAGAATTCATCCTGATTTTAGCTCTGCATTGATGTTGTGATTTGGATTCTCCATCACCCATATTAAAATTTGGTAGGCGGTCCACAAACAACAGGTGTGTGAGTTCCCAGCCTGGTAAGACCTGCTTCAGTTTCCCTGAGCAAGTGTTGTAACTATTCTTTTTGTTTGCTCATTAGTTTAATTGTTAAATTTTGTGGCAGAAACTGTCTTCACCTAAGCACTCATGTTTCTGATATCTAATTGCATAATATAGTTAGGGACTGTTATTCAAAACTCTGCTTTAAATTTTTTTTTTTAATTTTTTTTTTCTAAACAAAAATCTAACTAGCTAATGGTTTAAATGAAATTGTCTGGCTCTTTTGTTTGGCTTTCTTATTTTTGCTGTCTGACTTCTTTTCTTTTGGGGACAGTAGTGCTGAGGAAATTATTGCAAGACTGTCTTTCCAATCTCTTTTCCATACAGTCACCCAGAACTTTAACGTTTGTCCTGTAACAGGAAAGGAGCTTAGTGACATCTCTGTAATTAACAACAAACAATATTCTAACTAATAAGGCATGTAGTTAGTCTTAGCACTCTGTTTCCATGTTACACCCTTTCCTCTCACAGTTCTGTTTATTTCTTGGAACAATATATTCTCTGCAGCACTGTCTTTTCCTGTGTTTTGAAAACACTTATGCCTCCTTTTTTTTTTCAATCCTGTAATGTAAAGAATTAATACTTCTTTTTCAGAAGTAAGTAAAAAGAATGGTGTTGGGAAGACAGGGAGGTGGAAGGCTATTTCTGTGTCCTAGAGTGGCTTGCAGCCTGTAACAGATGTTCTTGTAGCAGCTGAGAAGAAACTAATAGCTAAACAAAGAGGTATTTAACTTCTCACTACATATGCTTGGACAATAGGGCCTTAGGCTTCTAGTCTCTAGATACTTGTGTGCATTTAAGCAAAACATTCCAAAGGATGCATTACGTATAATTTGAATGCCAGGCAGAATGATATAAAACCCCAGGCTCCCCTTTTCTAATAGCTGAAGCAAGTATTAATACTCAGGTGTTCGTGCCAATGGTGGAGAGGTGAGAAGTAGCAGGTGACTGGATAAGCTACCTAGCACAATAAACCCCATTCTAAGCAGGAAAAAATATGCCCCCTGGAAAATACTAACTGTGTTAATATATCCTAAGCCAGCTTTCTGATTATTTGTTATACTGGTTCATGCAGAATAATAAGACTTTTATTTCTACTGTAGTAGTAGCTCGGGACAGGAGAGTTTGAGCAGCATTCAAGTGGGCACAATCTATCCTTGACCTTTTCCAAAAAGGCTGCAAAACTTTTAATGGGGTATTTAAACCAGTATAGTAGGTGAGTATGAAATTGTCCTCAAACCCAAAGCAGACAGTGCCTGGGGTGCATGATGTCTGGTTTAGTAGGTGTGTGCACCAAATCTCACTCAAAGGTATTTCTCCTTGATAACATGGTTCGGCTGGCCTTTCAGAGTTGATATTTATCACGTGTTGGATCTCATTGGCTCAGAAAAGGTTATTTTGTCTAAGAACTCTGCTGATTCCGAATCAGGTCACTTTTTTTTTTTCTTTTATGACAAGCTGAAAAGATGAGAATACTATGTCTAACACCTGCAAGAAACGTTACTTACAGTATTTTGTGGTGTTAAGC
Source organism: Calidris pugnax (assembly GCF_001431845.1). Lineage (NCBI taxonomy): Eukaryota > Metazoa > Chordata > Aves > Charadriiformes > Scolopacidae > Calidris > Calidris pugnax. The sequence goes on from NW_015090922.1 coordinate 4,271,476, forward strand.
ATGTTACTAAGATAATTTCTGTTTTATATAGTCATGGAGCAGAAGCAAGGGTGAAAATGAAGGAACAGAGTTGTGTGCCAAAAAAGACCTTTTAATATTCTTCAAACACATATAATCTGAAACATGCCATCATCATCTGTGACATTAAGTGCTTGTGGGAGATTGCAAATTGTCAGGTAAGTGCTAACTGTCATTTTCTATTTTCCTCTAAGTCAATTATAAGAATTCTCTGAAGTATGGGAAATATAAATCTCATTTGCATATGATAGGAAAATTTGTATTTGCTTTTGTTTCAGAAAACCACAGAATCTCTGAGGCTGGAAGGAACCTTCTAGGTCATCTAACTCACTCCCAGATCCAGCAGGGTCAGCTGGAGCAGGTGGACCAGTTATGTGTCCACTATGATTTTGAATATCTCCATGGAGATAGTCATTTAAATAGGCTCAGCCTTAAGATAAAACAAGCCTAGACCTATGGAAAGCAAGACACCTGGCAGGAAGTATGCTAAAATAACAAAAGAGGGAAAACTAATGCGCACAGAAAAAATACGTATCGTATTGCTGTCCGTAAGGACAAGGGCAGGCAAGTGCCTGTGCGCCGCATCTATTTCTGTATAGAAAAATCTGCCAGAGAGACAGCCTTCATCTCTAAGGTTGTCTTGAGATCCTCATGGAATATGGTATGGCATTCAAAGGTAAGTGCCCTGACACAAAGCCTGAAAATGCCTAAGATCATGGTGGAGGCAGGAATATGCTCATCAGTGTTTCTCAGTCGTATGGCATGTTTCTATCAAGAGAGCTTGGATCATGTCTGCCCTCTCTCAGAATGATGCTCCCTTTCACTATTCTTGCACCAACACTGTGGAATTTTCACAAATACAGAGCACAGATGTGGGCAGAGGAGGGGACTGCAGCTATGCAGAAGATAGAGTGGTGTTGACAAAATCTGCAATCTACAATGCCACAGCACGGGTCTGTGACATTGTCCACTGCTCCCTGCATGAGGATTTGGCTGTGTAGGAATCTAGCTGTCAAAATGTGCATTTGTGCAATGCCCTTTGCAAGCAGCAATCACAGAAATCCCACTGTACCCTGAATAGTTTCTTGAAACAGGAATATTTGTGAGTTTAAGTGGGTTTTTTCGCTTCTGGGTTTTGTTTGGTTTTTTTTTTTTTATTCTGAATGTAAAACACTTTTAGAAGTAATTCCCTATGAAGGGCATTTTCTTAGGAGAAAAGTCTTCTTGTATTTTACTTTAATAGAAAACATATAAAAGTACATGATTTCACATTTCTGCAGAAAATACAATATGATGCTACAATTCATGGAAGCAATGCGTCTGAGAGCAAAGTTTGCATGAAGGTGCACAAAGGGTTACAAGCACAGGTCCCTAGTCATGCGAGCGAATAGCTTGTGACATTTGACTGTAAAAATGTGAGCTGACTACATACCTAAGTACATTTATTGACTAAAGTCAATAAAATCATTGACTTTCAAAGTGTACAGGCTGGCAGATAACATCTAAAGGGAATCCCATTATGTCTGAAGAATGTCTTCCAGCTGGAGTGATGGCATCCATGACATGATGCTTTCTACCTGAAAGCAAAGAAAGAACTAAGAAAAGAGAAATATGAAGGTCCTCTCTGTCAAAGCCATGAAATAAGGGCAGTATTGCAATGAAACATAATATCAAAATTGTTAAAAAAACACTGATTTTCTTCCATCACACAGACTTCAGTAATTACGAATCATACTGTTGTGCAAAAATATACCTGAAATTATTTCTTTCAGTACTGAGCACCCACATGTGTCTGAGTATAGGACACTCAGTGCTTGTCAAAGGTCCTCAAATTTCTTCTAGCATGACATTTTAGTAACAGCAAAATTGGCTAAAGAATAAGCATAATTAACAATGGCATGTTTAATATTGTTTTATGATTGCCTTCTATTAAAATAAGATCTTAAGAAAGCATGACAACACTAACAATTGTAATTACCAACTTAGCTGGACGTACTACAAATATTGGACCAGAAAGAGAGATCACTTCCAGGTGTGACAGGGGATTGCACTTCTTACTGATTCTGGGTGAAGAAAATGGAGGTTGCATGAGTTTCAGAAAAGTTGCATACAGAACTATAGTGAATTTTCTGAAATAACCCTAATACCAAAGTCAATGCAAGTCTATGTTTCTATGTTTTTAGCAAGTCCAGGAAGGCAGCAGCGGTAATTTCTGTAAGCACATTATGTTACTTATTCTTCACACAATGACACAATAAAAAGATTGAACAGCTCCAGCCTTAGTGGAGGCAATATGCAATACTTCCCTGAACTGGTTCCCTGGAAGTGATCCGGAGACTTCTTAATTATAGACAGGGACAAGGGTAACTAAAGGACTTACAAACCATTTAAAGGATAATACCCAGTTCCTTTATGCTCGCAGCTAATACAAGACTTCTGAGGATGATTTCCATGGCAGGCAACATAGTGTGGGGAGAACACTTGTGTGCGATAAGTTCCAGTCAGGGGCTCTGCTTTTCCCCTCACAGCTGCACTTGCAAAGGAAGATGGATTAGTGTGTGTGTGTTTTACAAATTAATACAATGCAAGAACAGCCTGTGTCATGTTCCAATACCTCAGGAGATAAAAGATTTCTGCTGCCAGATAATAAGATAAACCAGGATGCCTTAGGTAACAAAAGATAATTGTGTCAGACAATAAATCATACATAAACAAATCAGGTAAAATTAGATACCCATTAACAAGTGTATTTGGCATCAATTAGCCAATTTCATTTTTAAGATATAATTTACAGTCTGTGCTGGTTTTGGCTGGGATAGAGTTAATTTTCTTCATAGTAGCTAGTATGAGTCTCCGTTTTGGATTTATGTTGAAAGCAGTGTTGATAGTACAGGCATGTAAGCAGTTCTTGCACAAAGTCAAGGCCTTTTCTGCTCCTCACACCATCCCACCAGTGAGTAGGCTGGGAGGGCGCAAGAAACTGGGAAGGGACACAACTGGGACAGCTGACCCCAACTGACCAAAGGGATATTCCACACCATGAGACATCATGCTCAACATATAAAGCTGGGGAAAAAAAGAAGCAAGGGTGGGGGATGTTTGAAGTGATGGCATTTGTCTTCCCAAGTAACCATTACACATGGTGGAGCCCTGTTTTCCTGGAGATGGCTGAACACTTGCCTGCCAGTCGGAAGAAGTGAATGAATTCCTTGCTTTGTTTTGCTTGCGTGCACGGCTTTTGCTTTACCTATTAGACTGTCTTTATCTCAACCCATGAGATTTTACCTTTCTTTTTTCCAATTCTCTCCCCCAACCCACCAGGGGAGTGAGCGAGCGGCTGGGGTTAAACCATGATACAAGCCATGAGGTGTTATTTTCTCATCCAGTATTTATATGTTATCTGAGGTTTACTGACTGTTGACCGAGGAGATGAATGCATAAACTCGTGCATGGTAGGCTATAGAATTTGTCCTGTGCATTGTCCCAAGAATGTTTTAATCCCTCTTCAGTTCCTTTTCACAGAATCACAGAATCTTCTAGGTTGGAAGGGACCTTAAAGATCATCTTGTCCAACCGTCAACCTAACTGACAAAAATAGACACCCACACAACAAACAAGGAGCATCATCACTAAACCATACCTCCCAGCACTTCATCAACCCGTCTTTTGAACACCTCCAGGGATGGTGCCTCAACCACCTCCCTGGGCAGCCCATTCCAATGGCTGATAACCCTTTCAGTGAAAAAATTTTTCCTAATATCCAGCCTGAACCTCCCCTGGCGCAACTTGAGGTCATTTCCTCTCGTCCTGTCGCCTGTGACTTGAGAAAAGAGACCGACCCCCATCTCTCTACACCCTCCTTTCAGTTAGTTGTAGAGAGCCTTAGAAAAAAAATCTGTCACAAATTGCCGAAACTCTTTGCATTGCTGGGAATTCCTCACTTTGTCCTCTTCCTTTCAAAAGTACATCCATTCCCACTGAAAACCCTTCTGGGCTGAGGAGGATGTATTTTCCTGGAGGTAATCAATGCTGGACCAAAAACTAGTTCTACCAAAGAGAGGTTGCATTAACATAAATCTTTGAGAAAATTTTAAATTAATAAATGTAAGTGTTGTGTTTATTTTGAGAAATTTGTGTTAAAAAATAAATTTAATTTGAAAACTTTTAAACTCTATAAAAAGAAATTTCCAAAGAGTAAATTATAGCATTACAGGAAGGGGTGTATTTGGGCATCAGCTCCACTCTGCAGGACACGGCCAGGAAAGCTCCACAGCATGTTGTGAGGCCCATATTGTCAGCAGTGCCTGAAGGTTCCCAGTTAGTCAAGGCTCTTCATTTCTGGAGCAGAAGAATTCAAATTCTATTGCATAGATTACTGTGAAATGGCTCTTATGTACAGTGCAGTAATCATAGTTCCTGCAGAGCCACAGCTTTATTAATTGGCTGCAGACTTTTAGATTTTATTTGTAGAGTTTTGTAAATGTTTTTAATAAACCTTAAGGTCTGATTCTCATTGCTGTAACAGCTCCAGTATGAAGCAGACACAAGTCATGTCTGCATACCTGCTACAGAGCCAGGAGCAACGACCCTGGTAATCCAGCTCTGAATTCTGGCCATGCTAGTATATCAGTGCATATGTCTATACACATACATCTACCTCTATTTCTGCCTCTGTCTCTAATTCTACCTCTGTCTCTGTCAACTATATGTCTATCTGTACCTGTATCTGTTCCTATATCTATCTATATCATCTGAATCTATGCTTATATCTAATCTATACATACATGTGAGTACATCTCCACTACATGGTTTGCAAAAGCACGTGTGGCTGAGCAACTATGGTGCTGTGCTCAGGCTCATTAGTTCCTTGGAAAGGTCTAGACAAAGAGGTAAAGCAAAAATGTATAATTCCACCTCTTAGACACCCCTGTCCCTGAACCATTAATGTTGTTTCACAGCCCAAAGCGATGGGTTTACTGGCTTTAGGCAGGGACAAGTATTGTGCCGCGAGCTAATTTTAGACAGGCAAATGTTAACACATGAAAGGCAGCATATCCAGGACACTAGGGCTACTGGAGTTATTTTCCTTAGAAAAGGCAAGGGGTACATATGAACCGTTACTGGGTCAGGAACCGGTTTCCTATGCCATGAGCGTAATGCCCCTAGCCCTGTGTTGTGTGCCCTAATATTACCAGGCACTCGTTCACCAGCATCTCCGGGAGGCAAATGCCTCTTCGTGAATGCCTGGCAGACACAGCTTCCTGCAGCATCTTCCTTGCAGCCTCCCAGCCAAGCCCTGACCAAGTCGCTCCTCCCCGGCTCACCAGTTGCCCTGGCTGCCCACCACCCCATTCCCTACAAAACACGGTTTTGTTTTGTGGGAAGTAGACAGCTGTCAGTCACTCCATGACTTTAAATAGCCTGTTTAATAGCTAAAGCAGTCTGATAATATGCAAAAATAATTTAAGGACATCAATCTTTACGACAAGAAATATTTACATTACCATCTAGAGAAAGCTGTATGAACCATTATCTTACCTAGTTTAAACAACCAACAAAGAAAGGGACAAGCCAATAATTTATTAAATGTTATTTGCAAAATTTTTCTCTACAACTTCAGCAAGTATTCCAATTCTTCAGTTGCCTGGCAGAGACCAGACAGACTTCCTTGTGTATACTGTTTTGTACTCTGAATATATTACAAATTAACTGTTAGGTGTTTAGAACTTGCAAAACAATCTATTTGAAAAGAAAGCCTGGCAACATGAAATGCATTTGGGGGGGGGGAAGGAGGGAATTTAAAATATTATGTTTTTAAACCATAATCTTGTTGGCTTTTCTTTAAAGTCAGATAGTCATAAATGACTTGACTGAAAGGATAAATAATATTTGTACTGCACGTTTGGATACAAAATGCCACCCACAGATCAAAGATTACACTCACACAGATTTGCAAGCCCAAGTATGAAGTTATATTATGAACTGAAAAGCTGATCTGCTCACATGTGTGCAATCTGTATTTTGTAGATATCTAACATTAGTTAGATGAGAAATTTTTGGCGTGAAACCTTAATAAAACAGCTAAAGAGCTTTGACTGTAATGAGTATTGATGCTGAGTTCTGGCTATTGTTCAGAGACAGGACATTACAAGACCTTGAACATACAGGACAAAAGAGTCCCTGTGCTGGGAGATATTTAGCCTCTGGCAAGCTTTGTGTGCATGAGCAGATCGTGCTGTTCACCACTGGGATGCAACTGAGCTGGAAATAAAGGCAAGATGACAACTTGCTATGCAGTTCTGTAATAATCAGAGGGGGCTAAAACTCAGCCTTACATATTATTCACAAATTAGTTGAAACGCGTTTGTACTGAACGTTGAATTCTCACCACATACTCTTCCGATGTGGAAACATACCATAAAAGTGCCAATGATTGATGAAATCTAGAGATACACAAATACAGAAAGTAAAGGGAGATGATGTCCCAAAGACTAGACTGTGATGACTGGAAAAAAATTATAAAAAATGAGGGTATGGAATTCCCTTTCACATACAGTATGGATTCTTGAAGAACTCCCAAGCTGTCCAACTGGCTGAAGATTAAAGAAGATTGTATGGAAGCTCAGTCTCTGCAGAGTTTGCCTTGGGTATTGTTTACTTCTATCTGTGGGAGCTAAAGCCACAGCAGACACAGACACAACAGTGTCCAGTTCACTGGCGCCCATTAAATGGAATGTAATATGAAGGTGCGTGCTACTGCTTGTCAGTTTTAGGTTTGAATAAACCACATGATATGTGATGGCAGGAGGGAGTCTGTGTATATTTAAAATATATATATATATATATTTAGAGCATTACTACCAGCACCAGAGCTCCTTCTGGAATTGGCAGGAGAAGAGTGTAAAATGATTCACCTAAAATCCAAAATTCACTGGATTTTTTTTTATTTTTTCTTTTTTTTTTTTTTCTGGCAACACTTCCCAAAAAGAGAAGAAAAAATTTTCCAGTCAGCTGAACCTTATTTTTTTAAGTAAAGGCCTTCAAAAATTCTCAACATGAATAAAACTCCAACATTCCTTGGACTTGCAAAACTGAGGTGGAAATTTCTTAAGAACTGTAAAAAATATTTCCAGGCTAGCTTTTCTTATGAAATTTCAGTACTTTTGTTCAATAGGTCTGTTAATCCTAGCTACAAACCCTGCTATGAACAGAGATTACAGGGTTAGATTCTTGAGAATAGAATTACAAATAGTTTCAGGGAGAAGTATTCAATCATGCTTTAAATTTCTTGGAGGATGAAGGTGTGACATTAATATAGGATAGAAATTATCTATATAGCCTTCCATAATATCTCTGCATTAAAATCAATGCAAGAGTCTGCTGAAGGGCTACATTGTGGCACCAGATAGCCAGCATCGTGTCTGTGCATATCTGTTTACCTACATCAAAGTCTAATTTCCTTTCATATAAAAAGTAAAGTATGTGGATACCGGTGCATAGTGGATGAATCACCATCTATGCCTCATGATTTTATTTACTACTTATTTGAGCTCCTGGCATCCTTTTATTTGTCAAGCATAAAAAAAAAATCATTCTTTGATCTCTTTTTACTGAACTACAATCTGTTTATCTATTACCTTTACAAAGGTTTGCACTACAACCAAGTCACTGTACCTGCCAGCTGTTGTTCTCTATTTTTCACGTCTTGTCTTTTGGCTCCTGGGCAGAAACAGTGATCAAGAAACAAGCCATTCAAATAAGGACTTTATTTACTTTTCAACACAGCTGGCTCATCCCCAGGTAGCTCTTAGGTTTCTTCACTGGAACTAGGAATGCAAATAAGTCTCATTGTTTCATGGTGATGAGTTGCAACATACAAGGAGTGATGGTGAAAGAAAAATATCTTTCATTTTGGAGACACTAAAAGGTTCAAACAGCAGCACAAAATAGCAGAACAGGGACTTTTCTGACATTATGTAAGTTCCATGAACCTAAAAACCTCAATTTCTGTTGGTGCGTGGCCTCTCCAAATTCTGCTCCAGAGCAAGGACAACAGACCATTCACAAATTACTTAACTAGACCATTGCAGAGTGCTTTTCTTCTTGAGTACTTATTTCTTAATTACTGGATCCAGAGCAGACTGGGAAAAAAGCCACCAATATATGGAGTACCATGGAATTGTACCTATTTCCTTTGGGTCTGAGTTTAACTCTCTCCTTTAAATGTGCAATGGATAGTAAATAGCAGTAGCAGTATGTTTTACTTAGGTGATCAGTGAACAGTATAAAGGCTTCCAGGGGGTACAAAGGCTTCAGAGACACACTTCAGTAACTGCAAATATGTAGCCTAGTGTATGCATTGCCTGGTGCAAGACAGGAAGGGAGATGTTTGCCCATGTGTGAAAGCCCACAGACTTGCCTGTTTATGGCCACTGCAAAAACTGAGATGCTCACACACATATGTGTGCTGATATGGAGTTCAAAACTTTGCTTAAACCTTACCAAAAGATAACACTTTAATTAATAGTAAAACACAACACCCTATCAATATGGGGATATTAAAAATAATCAGTGAATGAGGAAGATGATATCTTGAGTACAGTAAATTCCAGAGTTTTATAGATACATTGTATGAGCACTAGAAAAGCTGAGATCTAAACATTTCTCTTGTTGTTACTAAGAAAGAGATGGGAATTAGATTGCACACAGCCAAATAACTAAATAAATTTCTAGTTTTTCACTGCGTTTCCTGACAAAATGAATTGCTACTCCTATGTGCTCCGACAATCTGGTGCAGTGCTTCTAATGAGTCGTTGGCTCTAGCTCCACATTCGGAGAGAGTATCCACACTGTCTACACCAGGGGACAAACCTGCAATAGTGTTGCTCATCTGTGAGACAGAGCATGCCTTCTATTATCATGGTTTTAATTGGCAGTTGAAAGCACACAGTTCCTCACAGAACCAGACCTGAACAAGTGTTTATAATATAAAACAAGGGAAAGCAATTTGCCTCCAAAACATTAGTATGAATTGCTAACTACAATTGCTAAGTACATTACAGCAAAAAACACAGAATGTAAGCACATGTTGGAAGGAACAAGCCAACTACACTGTACCTTTAAAATCAAAGCAATAGGTTCCCAAGGAATGGTGTACACATGCAACAAGACTCATCACTTAAACCTGTCATCTCCCCCGACATATGGCTATCTATGGATTATGTGGTTCTAGCTGTATCTCATTAAATAGTATTATTTTGTGTGACTACTTTTTTTTTTAAGGATACTGGACATACTAAGCCAGTGGTGTGAAGCTGTAATACAATAAGGGTTTAAAAGGTTCAGGGAAAGTATGGTATTCATAAACTGCTGACAGACAGTACAGATAGACTAGTCCAGTTTTTTGTGGCTGTTATTGCCTCTTCTAACCATTGGCTAGGAATCAAGATAGTGTTGCTCTAACAGTAGGCATATGTTCAGGTCTTGCTTGATGGGCAAGTGTCTTTTCTCTGCCCTGATCCAATCGTGACTCTGAAGAAGAGATGCTCAAATGTAAGAGCTATGAAGAGTGCTGGTAATGAAGGGCGGAGAGAGGAATTCTTACTTTCACTAGCTCCTTTCTGTCTTTTCTGCTCCATATTTGAAAGTTTGTTACTGTAATCAGTGTATTGGGTTTGTTCTTATACAAGCACTCAGGGGAATAACCCAGGGGAGAAAATGTCTGGGTACATAGTGAAAGAATATATATTGTCAACTTTAAAAAACCTGAAAATTATGAGCTGAGCCCAAACAGTCATGAGATCAGTGTGGAAATTACATGGGCTTTTGTCTGTATGTTAATAATATGTTTGGGGTCATTGCATTTGATGCTTTGTTCTGGAGACTTTAAAATTACTTTTTCAGACAACTCCTCTCCCCATGCCTCCCAAAAATACTCTACTCAACATGTTTTTCTGCACATAATATAATATGCCTGCAGCAGAGCTCAAAACAACAAGTAGGCTTGTGAGGGACAAAGGCTGTTGTTACAGCAAATCTGCACCCAAGCAGACTGCTCAGGCATGTGCTTCAACACAGCAGCCTCTGCTTTCCATCCACGGCTCCTGCAGTGCCATCACTGGAGATCAGACACCCCTTCCATGGTCTTCTCCCTGGCAGGTACTGAGTTTGCCAGGATGCCAAGTAGAATTTCAAAGCATAGATGAGGAGACAGATTCCTGTCTGCTTCAGCAGCTGGGCACATGTGTGTAGAAGAACTCCCCAAGAAGATAATAGAAATTCAGGCTTATTCTAGAAGTGTTTATATTGCAAGAAGTGGTTCTAACAGTCTCCCCTTAAGATACCTCATGTTTGTGATCCACACCCTTATTCAATGGTGCAGGGCTTTGTATAGCCTATAGGTTACACAAATGAACATAGTACTGTCCTTGAAGTGAAAGCAAAGCTTCTCATGCAACACCATGATTCCAGCAACTGGAGAGAGAGTCAGTATCATGAGACACCAGATAAAACTGAGAGCAGGAGACAAAGCAATACAAGTGGGGACTGATCTTTGTCAATATTCAGCCAGGGACAGAACAAATTCTGTGCCAGCTGGTACTGCCACAATAGCATTCATGGACCGCGGTCTCTAGGGATGTATGCAAAGGGGGTACTTCTCTGAGCTGCCACTGGCATGTGCTGTTCTTTTCCTCCTATGTAAGAGTGGCTCTTTAAAATCAACATGTAATGGTAATTCTTGACGTTTCTAGGATTGGCCACGATGGCCAGGGGTTGGGAGGGAGACAAGCCTACACCCACTCCCTGACCTTCTTGCACATCTGCTGAGAGAAGAAGTCTGCTCCAAGCAATCAGGGTCCAAGGCCTGCTTAACACACACAGTGTAATGAGGAGATTTCCTAATTTTTCTTACTCCTGCAGTCTTTCAGTCCAAGTCACAACCAAGTCCCAAGAGCTGTCTTATTAGAAAGCTGAACATATTACTGACATTCCAATACTTTAAAATTTAATTCAAATAGCTCTCCACAAATTACAAGTTTTCCTACTTCAGTGTAAAAGTGACACAATGTGCTGCAGAAGAAAAGAACTATTTTTACAAAATTAAACATAAGCAAAGACTCATCCATGTGACTTCTGCATAATCCAGCACATCAGCATGTCCTGATAAGAAGAGTTGTGATCTCAGGTTTTAGAGTCATTCATTTTAAAGGCTAAGCATTTGATTCCTTCTCACTGAGATCTGTGAAGAGATAACTGACATCGGTTTTCTTTGCTTCTTTGCAGTTGTTGTAACCTCATTATTCTTTGAATTATCTTGGCAGTTAGCAATTTTTTAGGCTTAGTTGGTGCCATCTTGTCTGTAGAGCTCTACGGTTGAAAGTACAACACAAAGCAAGGTCACAGCACAAAAGCAAGTCAGTCTCCATCTTCTAGACCTTGTAGGACTCACTTTGTTTCATAATTGTTCTTTTTCTACTACTTGCTTTTGTTTCCTGGCAATTGCATGATTTCATCCTGCCCATGCAGCTCATGTGAATGTCCCGTGAATGCTAGAAAAGCTCCCTGTCTTCCTTCATGCTGCCTGTTTTTACCATTTCTACTGGAGTTCAGTAATTGGGGTGAGGTAACACACCCTCATGACTCAAAACAGCTAATCTCCAAAAGCACAATAACCGAGAACCCTAGCATATATTGGCTTGTCGCTAGAAGTTCATATTCAGCAATGAACTATGAGAGGATTTAAGTAAAAGATTTTGCCCTCCTCCCCCCACCCCTGTCTCTCTTTAGAAAATAAATGTCTGATTCATGCAAAAATAATGTATGAACCATTTGCACTGCATTAAAAAAATCTGCTTGTTATTCTGAGACAATTCTGCTTTCTTCTGCCTGGAATCACACTGCTCTGCTTCAGATAACTTAGGGGTGAGCCAAAAATATAGGGCAGTATTTGCCAAAATATAGAAGCTAAAATTACACAAACGTCGGGATAAAAATGGGAAAATGCAGTTTCTAATAGGCTTTAGAACAACTGCAAGAGCAGGAGCAACATTCCTACAACAACTGCTTCCCAGTGGCAAGTATCATTTCTATACATGCAGTAATTGCCATTAAATGTTATGCTATCACTTGCCAACAGCGTCTACAGAGCGGTATCAGCGTGACCACAGCATTCCACTGCACTTAAAATAGAAATTAGCAGCGGTAGGTTCATTCTTATGGTCCAAGGGTGGGTAACAATTACTGGTCATTGCAAGGTCATATGATATGAGATGGCTTCTTTGTTCCACGTCCACTGGAACAGGGAGGAGGTAGCTGCACTTATGGTGTCTCAGAAATTTGCTCCCCTGCTTCTCCTTTTGTAACTCTGCTGCCTGTCAGATGGATACTGTACTATCAGAGGACTGGTTAGTCATCAGTATTTGTGAAGCACTTTTTTTCTCACGAGATGCAAGGAACTCCAGAAATATAAAGCATTAGTAATGCAAATTACTGAGTAGATATGCTCGACCTTCTATGGTTTTCTGTGTTTAATTTCCACCTCCAGCTGAATTCAGCAGGTTTTCAACATATGCTTAAGGTTAAAAAGGCTTAAAGTCCATTTCTGAGTTGTGATGTTTTCTAAATTAAGAGGGCCATTAATTGGTCATCTTGCAGAATGGAATTTAATTTATTTGGCATATTCTAAATCACTTTCCAGTTATAAGTTAACTTCTGATTACATGCATTCCCAATTTCTATGAAACTCTTTTTGCACAGATTGTTTTCTTCTTCATAAACCCCTATTGGATTCATGAGTTCTTATTTCACTTCACTTCTCTTCATATATTTTTAAGCTCTGAGGTCTAAGTTCACCTCTGAAGTCAAATGGATGAAATGCTGTTGACTTTTTGGCAATTCTGAAAGTGACGATTTTCTCTATCACATAAATTGCCATATTTCCTGTTATTTATTTTATGATACTGGTATTTCACTCACACAATTTTTTCTGTACCTATAAAATTTTCCATCTGGGATATAATTTTATAATCCTTCTGTAAGCCCATGTATTTTATTTCACCTCTTAAAGAAATTTAATATTGTCAATCTGCAGTGTTCTCTCTCGGAGACATATGATCTGAAGTTTACTTCTTGGTAAAGAAATCATTGGCATACAACCTGCCTGTACATACACTACCTGAGAATGAGGAAGGTGCTACAGTTTAAGTTATTCTCAAATGAATTCATCATCATATATGCAAACTTCTTGTGGTTGAAAATAGAGTCTTTTTTTCCATGGAAAAGAGGAAAGTGTGGGTACCTCTTGAGTTCTTTTGTATGGTTAAGAACAGAATCCAGTCATGGCCTGACTGAGAAAAAACAAAAAAAGAAAAGTCAGTAGTTTTTTTCAATAGCTGAAAAAAGTACAAAGCTTGTGCTTTTGCAGTTTTGTCCCACAGGAACAGTGAAAGCCAGAGACCGTGCAAGAACAAAAGCAGAGGCATCATGTGGATAAAGTAACATGCTGATAATAACTCATGTGATGCTATTTTACTACTGAAAGAACAAAAAATGGGAATAATTTCTCTTTGTTAGGTCAGTATTTCCAGTGGATTTATGATACAGGCCTTATTTTTCCCTGAAACAACTTTGCCATTAAATTTGCTCTGCATATAGTAAGAGTCTATTTGCAATTTGTTTTTTTTCCCCCAACAACAGTTTTCTAGCTTAATTTCTCTTTCTTTTTCCTCCTTTAGAACATACTAGTTACTTTGCCACTAATCCTCAAGACTTCTATGTCATGCTGAAAAATGTTTGTTTGGAAAAGTCTCTTAGTTGTGGTAAATTTATTAGCCTGATATTATAAAACCGTTTGAGAGTATTCAGCTAACAACAATCCAAACATGTTCTTTGTTGAGGCTACAACTCATTTGAACAGCTGAGGCAATGAAGAGGGAAGGCAGGGAGAGTCAGGATTAGGGATGAAATGTGTTCTTGAAAGGGCTGCCTGCCTCCACTGCCTCCTGGCATATTAATGTAGGGAGCTGTGATCGAAGTGCTGAGTGCCACAGCAGTGATATATTTGCATTTCACCAAATAATATTAGATTCATATGGTGCCCTTCACTTTGAAACTTTACCCAAAGACTTCAGAAACCTTGGGCCAGTTTTTTTTTTTTCCTCAGAGAAGATTCTCTACACTAGTTTTACTGTACTAATTTCAGTGGAAGAATTTCCAAATTGCTCCAGGAATGAGAAAAAGATTAGACCTCAGCTTGCTCCTCAAATATTTTTGCTCTAAGATGGCTTTAACTCAATTATCTCAGGTACCAGAAGTAGTTCCTTCTCAGAACAGCATGCAGCATGGTACAGGCTAATTTACATCTGCAAGAAGCTAGGGTTATTAACTTTTCCTTGTTATTTGGTATCTGGCACTACAGAACGTTTTGCAATTGTAATTAAATGGAGCTTTTTAAGATTATGCTAACTTTTTGCTCTCTTAGAGCCTTGAAAACATGTTCCAGCTTTCAGCAGCTTACCTAAGAACAGCAGTGTGCAAAGCAGAAAGGTAATAAAATACTGAGTTCTAGGAGATTCAAAATTCATGTTCTTCTTGATAAACAATTTTAACAAAATAAACTGGGAAGGGAATTTTGAAGAATCCAAAATATTTCATTCTGGAATTTTCAAACATTTTTGGTTTTTTACTTGTTATTTATTTATTTATTTACAGTTTAAGAATCTGAAAATATATTGGAACACTTAGTTTTCAGTTGCATGAAAAATTTCCAATGGACCCAAACCACATCTCTTTTTCTTTTGTGTGTAATTCACACATCATCAAAATACGTAATCAATAACATTGAATTCCTATTGTGGGATGCCCAGCTCAATCCAAAGTCTTTTCACCTCTAGCAATTCTTTGAAGCCAGACAAAAATTCAGGGGGATTTTACTGGAGAGCACATGGGACAACAGAGGGTAGATTTCTATAAGAGGAAGGTCAGTAACAGCAGGATGATGAGGTTATTTCACCAGATGAAAATGAAGACCATCGTGCTTCTCTCACTAATTCCTTAAGGCAAGTGTTATGTACATAGTGCTGAACATAAAAAATAAATAACAATAGTCGTTGCTCTCTTTAAACTGCTCAAAAGAGTCACTATGTCAATTCAGTTGAGAAATGAAAAAGCCTTCTGAACCTGTGGCAAGGAAGCTAAATTCAGGAAATCTTCCCAAATTCTGTTCTTTATGGCAGGACTGTAGAAATATAGATTTTTTTCCTCTGAGGCTTTAAATTTTCTTCTGAAGAATGTTGTTAACAGAAGGAAATCATCTGTTGAATGACTTATAACAAAGCAGTATTTGGCTTCTACAGTATTCTCAAAGACATGTAGAGTTTTCACTGGAGTCAGAATATTAATATATGAAATTGTAATAATGATTTATTAATTAGCTAAGACTGTCATCACACTTTTTGATAGCTAATTTAAATGGCAATCCCACTGGAGTCTGTTTTATCTCATGTTCTCCCTTTCAGTAAAATCACACAGAGACACTTTGTTGGCCATCTGATACACTTTTATCTTGGCCTTCAAGGACTCCAGGGGAATGGAAACAGGGAAAGAATATGGAAAAAGGATTTGTACCTTATGAGTTCGAGACTTTCCTTCAAGCCCTGCATTTTCCCCCTCCCTTTTCCTGTTCAATAAGATATCAAGAGAGAAAGAGAATAAGGGGATAGGGTAGAGATGGAGGGGAGACGGGAGAGAGGAAGGATCGTTGGTTTAAACTTTTTCCATCTAAACACTCAAAACAAAAGAATTATCTTTTAAGTTTTTCTGAGCCAGGATTAGAGATGGATTTTTCAAAGCATGAAATGAAGAAAGTGGGTCTGGTTTTCGCGTATTTACAACAATCATCTCCAATCAGTAATTAAAATAAAACAGGGGAAGGAAGGTGTTTCAGTACACAGGGAAGCAGTGTCCCTAAAAACATCCAACTGTATAGCAAAAGTATTTGCAGAAACAGCTGCTAAGTCAATTAATTCAAATTCCTCCAAAATACTTACTGTGCTTGCCAACGTACAAGACAGGGAAAGAGAGCTTATCATGTCACAGTTCATACCTAAAATATACTTTTAAAATTTTCAAAATGTTCCTTGGAGACTCAGTAGTGAATCTTGTTCTTAGGTAGTTACTGAAGATATAGGGAAGCAGCGAATGCTGAATTTCAAATAGGATCTACTAAAAACTGGTCTATCTTGAAACAACTTAATAGACTTTACTTAATTCCAAGTGCTCCTTTAATTTAAGACTGACAAGACTTAACAGGGAACTGGAGAATGGAGCAAGTAGATGAGAGTAGGTGAGTAGCATGAACTGGGAAAACACACATACATTCTTGAGTCACATCCATAGACTCCTGCCTGCAAAAGAGGCAGCAGCTGGGCTACTGGAGATTGTTTTCAGTGCTTCACCTAATGAAGGAGCAGAAGAGGAAAATCTTCATTTTGGAAGAAGGTACCCAGCTTATTTTTCCCCATGGTCAAAACAACATTGAAAACTATGCTTAGTTCTGATTAAAATGAGGAAATCCACAAAGCATATGAGACCACCAAAGGCATTTTTAAACACATATATCATTACTTTGCATTAATGAGATATCTTGAAATATCAGGGAATGAATGGCACTGCACCATTGCATCTTCCTCCTGTTAGGAGCTATAGCTCTTGGGATAGTCTCTTTTCTATTATACAGTCTAACCGACACAATCATAGATGGTTAAAGCATCCCACAGATTAGTACTTTGTTCATAACCTCTTCCCACATTGTAACAATTTGTTACTCGAGTGCAAATCTGATACTTTTGGCTTGAAAACAAAGTGCTAGACAATCTGCAAACATGAGCTCATCACTTTGGGCAAGGTGAAAAGGGTCTCTGATGTGGTATACTCATTGTTGGTCCCCAGAAATTAGTCAAAACTCTGAAAGGAAACCAGTTTTTAACATGCTGTCTATTTTCCTTTTTTTTAGACTTTTTTCCATCTCTGACTCTTTCACACTTTGGTATGTAGCCACTCTTTTCTTTCTTTTTTTTTTTTTTTTTTTTTGGGTGTGTGTTATGACTCAGACTTCCAGCATGTTATTATCAAGCAGCTGTGTTGAAGGGAGTCTATGGTAAACTTGAGTGAGGAGGGATTTTATTTCACCATTTCCCATGTTCTACCCTTGCCTATCCCTAGCTTGAGTAGTCTTCTATAGGAGCAAACAGTCAGATACTGTGGGGAAAAAAAAAAAACAAATATGGGAGAGCATGAGACATCAAGAATTCCTTCCCATTCCCATGCACAGAGTAACAATTTCGTGAACTGCTGCTGTTTGTTGCATCAACCAGTCTGTGCAATCACTTTAGACAGTGCTATATGTCAGATGTTTGCATTTCTAGATGGAATTGGGAAGGGGACGGGCAGTACTGAACATCCTATATGTGTATGCAGGCAGACTGCAAGTGTGGGGCACATTTAGTCCTTGTGGCTGTCGAGTGTGGCTCTTGATGTGATGGGAACACAACCCACAGTCCTGGAACCAGGCTTTCCTTTTAGCAGGCACAAAGCCTTAACTCTTCATGACACTTGCAGTCTGTGCATCTCTGTGCAGTTCTGATCAGTTAGCAGAGAGCTCATGGTGTCCTTGCCACTGGCAGCAAAGAGATGGTATTTCAGCACTTCGCTTTTGCACTGCACATTTTAACTCAGAAATGCTATTGTTATTTACCACCAAACTTTTGCCTGAAAAGGATGAAAAGCTCACCAAAGCTAAAAGCCCTAACAGCTGCAAAAAAACCCTGATGTTTTCTGAACACAAGAATTTTGGTGAAACCTGGGTAAATTCTCCTCAGGTGATCTGCTAGGACTCAAGTTTTTTTCACACATTAGACAGTGCAAAGTGCAATATATTCCATTTGCAACTACAAACAGTACAAGCTTTCTTAAATCATTCTAAGAATGCACAAAATTCAGGTATCCAGACATAGCTTATGGATTTTGATAAAAATATTAGAGTAAAGATACCTCTTCTTTATTCATGGTCTCACCTGTCTCAGTTTGGGGTTTTTTATTATTGTTTCAAAAAAGAAAAAAAAAACAAAAACAAAGCAAGCAAGCAAGCAAGCAAACAAACCAACCTTTGACATGAACTTTGAGTTGGGAAATATTTTTTTTTAACTAGGTCCACAAACTAAGACACCTGAGGACTTTTTATTTATTTTTTTTCTCACAACACAGCTGGGAGAAGAGACTAAATTCATTATTGGAATCCTATTAAACAGAACTATTGCCTCTGCAGACTTGTTACACTCGGGTTCTTCCTCACTATCTCCCAGGTTCATCAGGTAGAGAGGACAGCCACAGCTGGCCAGCCTCAAGTAAGCCAACAAGCAAGACATCTTTTTGACTGACCTTCAAGTTTTTCAAGCTCAGAGTAAAGCCATCATTCTGGCAAACTTGAAGAGAGAGGTCCCTAATGTCAACAAAACTCAGCTCTTACTAAGACCGGAAAAGTCTGAGATGAACTGAAAGTCAGATGTCTTCGATGGGGACCTCTCAGTAAGAAAACTGCTGAGACAGAACTACTGCAAGAGAGATGAGTTCTCCTAACTGGTTTACTGAAAGTTGGTAAACTTGGATCAGAAGCTGGCACTAGACACCCTTATACATTAGTCATTTTCCAGCGCCTTGAGGCACAATAGCATGTCACTAGTAGCACACGTGCCCAATGTTTGGAACAGAAAAATCGGAAACACCTGTGGCAACTCTGTGGGACTTGGCACCTGTATGTGAACTGCTGCAATAAAAAACATTGCAACAGTATAGCAGTTTCCTTTAAAGACTGTGGGATCCGGAGGTCTGTTATCTCCGTTTGAGAGTATCCCCTGCTTAAAAGTGTGTAGTCCATTAAAGGGTCAGAAGGGGAAGATAAAAAAAAGGTGGAGAGGAACTTGAACTGTACAGCTACCTACAAAGGACTATTAAAAAATGGTCTTAGCATTGTCAAAGGAGCGTCTGAGAGACAATGAAGACTATGATAAACTGGAATTTTTTCGTAACCAAGTACAGCTCCGGGATGAAGACTGTGGAGACTCTGTGCCCGTGCAAGTAAGAAAAGGCCCATGAGATCAGGATAGAAAGAGACTTGGAGAGAGGTCCTCTCCGTCAGGCCCAGAGTCCAGTCTGGGAATGGCATGGACTCCTGCTAAGAACCAGAGAAACAAAAAGAGAAATAGAATTTAAATGAAACCCTAAACCCAGGTAAAACTGCAAATTACAGAAAGGATTCATCAAATAAACTGGTTTGGGGTTTTTGTTTGTTTGGGTTTTTTTTGGCAGGGGAGGACCTTTATGAAAGCACATTGCTCTACAGCTGCTGTATCTTCAGAGGTCCTGAAGGATGGTCGCAGTGCAGCACCACACCACAAGATGGCAAGAACCAGAAGCTGACCTCAAACCAGAATTCAGCTACAACAATGCAATTACATTAAAATTTGAAGATCCAAACTACCAAAAATATAACATTAATGAAAGTAGAGGTTGCTTAAGAAGATTTCTGGTTTTTTAATTTGCTCTTTGGCCTGTGGTTCTTCAGACAAAAATCTAATTTTTACAACACATCACCCACTACAGTACAATCTCCTCTATGTCTTCCTAATTGTCTGTTTCCTTGAGGAAACATGGGGGAAGTCGTTTCTCTGTCACCGCTTGCTGTCTCAGTTTCTGTCACCTCCACTTTCCTTCTTTTTTTTTCCTGCCATAATTTCTCTAGCTATCTCCTGAACTTTAAAATTAACAAATTCTCATCCTTTCTAACAGCCTTCTCAAGTCCCTGAGCATATTTACTTGCTATGTCCCAACACTTTCCTTTTTCTCTCCAACACCGGGTGAAAGACCAGTCCTTTGGTCTTTAGGGGAAGCTGAGTCCAAGCTAAGGGCAATCTCTCGTTATCAGATTAGAATCTAAACTATAAAAGTTCCAGGAACATTATAAAAAGCCACAGCTCTATTGATAGTTTTAGTTTAGGTCTTTGGGGACAAATATCTACATTACAAACACAGAAAACCCACATAGCACTAAGATTCTTGGTCCTACCTCAATACAGCAGTTGCATTAGATCATCCCTTGCAATGTTCTTCCAGTGGTATGGTTCTCTGATAATTTGCAACTGAGTCAATGCAGAGGCCAAACACCACAGAGGAGCTTCTCTCCTTTCCAAGGGTTGGACTGTGGCTGAAATGAATTGACAGGCCAGTGTTAGACAGTTTGCAGAGTTGTATGTGTTCTATGAGTAAACAAAGACAAGAGATGCCCTGCAGCTGGCAGGTTTTGCCAGCTTCACATTTACATGCAAAATACTGTTCTTAATGAGGTTGGACTATATGACCTCCTGAGGTGCTTTCCAGCCTCATTTAGTCTATGAGTCTATAAAAATTACATTAAAATTACATTCAAAAATCCCAAGGATTCCATAGAAAGCTTTCATTTCATTCAAATGACTTGATTTCTTCTTAATAGCCTCACCAGGGAATTTCTGAAAATGTTGAGAATGAAACGCTGCCCACCTCCGCTTGGGCAGGTGACAAATGCTGCTCCCTCAAGCAGGAACAGGCTGTGGCTCTCAACGTGCCTGACTTTGCAACCCTGAGCTCATGCTGAGCAGTGCTTTCTCCTTTACAGCCATTTCGTTGAGGCCAGTGCAAGTCCAAAGTACACCCATTGCTGTGGGTCAGCTCTGCCTGCGCTGTGTGTAAGGGCTGAGGAATCTGGCACCCAGCACATGAAGTTCGCTCTATGGTCGGTCCCAAGCCCAAAACAAATACAACTGGTGCATTTTTAAACATCTCGCCCCCTTTGCGAGTATCTTGCGACTGCAGCCTTTATTTGTTTGCCAGCCTTTTCACATCACCTGAAAATTTCAAACAATTTCATAGCCACGGGAGTGCTAATTAAAACATTCAGCAGTTTTACTGTCTGAGCAATGTAAATATGATGTAAAAAGAAAAGTAAAGAGCATTTATACAGACGCATACTTGTTCATTGTAGCCATAAAATCTAGCTGCAGGGACCTGGCAAGAGCAAGAGTCTCTTATTCTTCAAAACAAGTTACTCAGCAAAAAATTAGACACCAAGCTTTAGCTTGGAAGAGTTATTCTTTGTGAGGTTCATTTTTTATTAGTTCCTCCAAAGCTACATTTCCCTAATTTTTCCTGGTTTATAATACTGATCACTCAATTTACTGCTGAAATGGGTTAAGAGGTGATTCGAAACAAAATTATTTGTTTCACACTCCTGAGGTCACAGTCCACACACAAACTTTTTTCCCTTTTACTCATGCAACAGCCTCTTTTTGACAGTGATTCCAGTCACAAGAATAAAATCCCCTGAAATATCAGTGACAGGCTATGCCTAGGATAGGAAAGGCATTCTGGGGAATTTTATTTTCCAGTACTGGTTGATGTTTCAGTCTGGGATTTCAAGAACACTGACTACAGTTGTTTACACTGCAAAGAAAGGAGCTTTTTGATCGGGGGAAGCTGAGTCACTACTCCCTGTTAGTTTTATCATTTTGCAGAGAGTGAGAGCTGATGCCTGATCTTTCTCTGACCTTTTATTCAAACTTTTTTTCCTACATTCCC
The DNA here is from genome assembly GCF_001431845.1 of Calidris pugnax. Classification (NCBI taxonomy): domain Eukaryota; kingdom Metazoa; phylum Chordata; class Aves; order Charadriiformes; family Scolopacidae; genus Calidris; species Calidris pugnax. The sequence continues at coordinate 4,293,157 of NW_015090922.1, forward strand.
AGGCTGTTATATTCTGTTTAACCATGCCTCTTTGATATGCAGAAGAATCAGATACTTTTTTTGCTTGGTGTTACATGATGTCATAGGCAAAAACAGCAAAAATCCCACGAGGTTACCCTCTGGTCAAAACGGTTCACTGAGAGGATGAGACCCAGTCCTAGAGATTTTTTCCTGGGTCCTGAGCTATTTTCAGGGTGGGGGGAGGAGGGAAGAGGGGGAGCTGGTTTTTTGTTTTGTTCTGTTTTGTTTTCCCACAGACATCATAAGACAAACAGACCATGGGTCAGGTAATGTAAGCAACAGACTGCAAAACCATTGCCAAAAATTGTAACCACCCAATCGTCTCTGAAGGAAAAAATTCATTTAAGTGAAACATGTTAATAGTATTGAATTCAAAACACTTGTTTGACATCCAGATGCTGGAAAGTACCATATCCTGATTATAAAAAATATTTTCTGGTCTTTCAGATCTTCCTTCCTTATTTTGATCTCAATTCAAGTTTTGGAGAAATTCTTTCCCACTACTGTCCACTGATCACATCTCTGAACTATTTAAAAATTTTAACTTGTTTCCTATAAGGAAAAAATGGAAAGCATAACCACAAATATTTATGTTAGTGTCAGTGCTTATTCTTGGAAGCTTAGTTCAGACTGCTGCAGTGCCATTGCAAGAGCATACCATCAGATATGGCATCCAGCTCCTCCAGGCATTTAAGAATAGCATCAACACGCACGATCTTTATAACCTGGGAAAGACAGATTGTCCCAAATGGAAAGGTGTGAGCGACATGCAGAAATGTCCCCATGCAACTGCTTCTAATAGGAAAGCTTTGAAAAGGTATGGCAATATTATCAACAGGGATGAACTCTAGGCGTAAGTTGCCTTTGGAGTGCCTCACTCATGGAAAAATGAGATAGCAAGATTTCGATGTTAACTCCTTCTGGGCAGGCACTGCTACTAGTGATCATCTGCAGCTAGGTAGCTGCTTAGTTCTCTGCTGTCTGCTACTATATCAGTACCCAGAATTTTCCTATAAGATGGTGGTGAGGGAGGGGGAAGTTTCAGGGCCACCATACAGTAAAGCTTGTTTGGCTTTCAATACTTTCTAAGGATAGAGCAGGTAAGTGGTGAAATTCCCAAGTTTATAAAATTTTGTTGATTGATGAGGGCTGTCTTTTCAAAAGGAAAGCATCACCAGTGACTATGATGCTGATGCAGAGCTCCCTTTCCACAGCAGGCAGCTTGTGTTTCCCTCGCTGACTGCTCTGTGCACTTGTGGCTGTCCATCCTTGTGGGGACAGCATTACTCTTAATGGTGATAAGAAATTAAAGACTGTTACATTAGTGAATGCTACAGTAATAACGGGGAATATAATAATCTAAGAGAAACAGGTTTGGGATATAAGGCTCAGTAATGTTTCCACTAGCTTGCCTACTTTTCTCTTTTCCCTTAAATATGGTAGCCTAGAGCCCAGTGATGAAAAATCCTCATTGTAGTCTTACTGTTGTCACTGTAGTCTTACTGCTAACTGTATTTGATAAATAAAGCCTTACAACAACAGTGAGGGTTTATGCAATGTTCAAGCTTGCCTTTCATTCACTGTCTTAGACTGCTTCACAAAAAAAGCACACAATACTTCCCTACTGCAGGAAAACCTTTCCCCCTTTTCCCACTCCTCCTTCCCAAGTAGATAATCTCTCTTCAGCTGGGAAAATAAAGGCCCTTCTTGTGTCAAAGGTTTTCAAATTTACCAACAAAGGCGGCTACCTGCCAGGAAGTTATTGAAATATAAGGGCAATAACAAAAACAAAGAGAGACAGCACCTTAGTAGCCTAATTGAAAGCCAAAAGAAGTTTGGGGCATGGTCAAGAACAGTATTCAGGTTCCCCCCATCCTCATATCAGAGCCAGAACCGCAACTATATTAAATTTCCCTATTTAATACATTTTGGTACATTTTCACCTATCAACCAAGCAGCCTCCTTTTCCGGAATTTTAAGGTTTATGGCCCATTTCAGTTTCTTCCTTTGCTTTATGGGAAAGACACATTGCAAACACTGGGCAACATCCTGCAAAGTCTTGTCCTAACCTAATATGACTGAGCAGTGTGGGAGGAGGAAGTAATGACTTCCCCCTGACCTGTGTAGCTGACATGAAGTCTGCCAAGAATCACAACCTCTTTGCTCGAGGGAACACAGGAGCAACTCTTCAGAGAGGAGGCGGAGAAAGGGGGAGCAGAAGGCGGGGGGGGGCAGAAGCATGTCTCTACCCCCTCCTGTGCTCCATGTGGCAGAAAAGAGTGGCTACACCACTTAAAAAGAAGTAGTAAATTCCTCTCCACCTTTCCCCCCATCAGTAGTTCGCTTGTGAAGGGTTTTGCACTGCCGCTTCCCGGATTGGTACGGTTCTGCAGTGCCCACAACGTGGAGCAGCATATAAAATGCTGAGCCTAGCCCATTTGGAAAAGAAAATGGTTTTTATGCATGGCCAGAAGGACAGAGCTGTTCTGTAAGGATGGAATTTCACAACAGAACAAAAATAAAGCACAGTGCTGTTCCAGAATTTCTCCATTCTTATTCTAAACAGTAATAAACCCACCTCCCAAACCCCAGTCCGGACGAAATATTAGCATTCCCTCCGCTCTGGTTACAGCTCACATCCCTCTTAATACCTCTTGCTCTGCCATGAACTATTTGTATAAGAAAGGCTTACGTTTGAACTGGAATTGGCACAAATAGTTACCCATTGGATATTCCTTTTCTGCAGAAATCTGATCTCTTTCAGTGCTTCACAAATCACAGAATCTACTGAGAACAGAAGCCTGTGTTTTCTTCTTCTCCAAAGAGAATAAAAAATCGTCAGTAACCCTGACAGCTTCGTGTAGTGTGGCTCTCACAGCTTATTCCAGATGAGCCGAACATTAAACTTGCCATAAAAATGTTACAGTGGGAGGATGTATCTCCCACAGTACTCAGAAATTATTTACTGAGTTTTACCATCATCACCCCCAGGCTGCAACCATTTCCCAGCTCTTCTGAGAAGTGAGAACAGTAAGAATAAACTTAAAAACAGACCACAACGATGGCAAATAATAGCAACAATTATCATGGGCAGCAAAAAATGACCCAAACTGAACACAGAAATGGCCATTGCTCCTGTGTGCTTTGTGAACAACTTGACCTCGTCTACTTGGGCACAGGAAAGCCACTGAGAGCAGTTTGCAAGGATTCACCCCAGTGTGTGTGCCAGCAGGACGAAGTGGCGGCAGGGAGGCTGGCCCCGTGCTTTTAGCAGGAGGATATGTTTTATCCCTGCCTCCACTACGTACTCGCTGTGAAATCTTAGTGACTCAGCTGGCCCTGTTTTCTTGCTGCGTAAAGTGAGGCACGGTCCCACTGCCCACTCTGGGCTCACTTTACAGCGGTGTGTATGAAATACCCAGCAGAAAAACAAGCATTTGTAGCCTTTATTGATCACTGTGAACGATCAGCTGCTGACATCGGTCAGACTGGCTCTGATTTCGCCAGTGGTTGCCAGCTGAGGAGCTGCCCCCTATGGTTTTCTTCTCACTGAGCAGTGCTGCTCCTTTATAGCCTGTTTGATTATGTCATCATTAGCTTTTTAAATACAGGTAAGGAACCTTAAAAATGCTTTATGTTCTCAAGAGATCTGGAATTTCTCAAAAAAAAAAAAGTTCCAATGTTTCTTAAGCTTCCCTCCCTTTCCCCTTCTGAAAAGGCTTTAAAAATGTGGAATGTTGTGGGAAATTACTTAGAATGTAATAAAAATGTACATGTTTTTTAAAAAAAAAATCTAACTCACAGCTTCCTTGGCTGGAGTGGTGTCCCAGGGCTGGATCCAGCTCAGCAATGCTCTTTGGCCTTTCTCTAGTTTTCTCTTTCCAGGACCACATCCCTCATTTAGTCTCTGCTTCCAGGACCCTCTCTCTCACCCACACACACCACATAAATACACAGACACATACAGCTCTGACACACATTTCTTTCTATGGCACAGGATACCCCCAAAGCTTCTTTTCTCTTTTACAAAGTTCAAGCAGCCCTTGTGCAGAGCACCTCCCTTCTCTGCTCTCTGGTCTCCAACCAGATACCAACAGTCCAAAAGGGGGTTTATTTATTGGATCTGCTTTTTTAACCATTTGGCCACTGTGTCATTCTTTTCTCCTCCAAGTATATCTTATAAAAAGCAACAAAAAGCCTTCTGGAAAATACCTGCTCTTCAGGTTTATTTGTATTTTACAATGTTATTTTACGCATACATTATTATAGCTCAGCAAAATTTCTCTGGAAAATCACAATTGAAAAAACTTTAAAAAAATGTGGATGTTACCTTTACAAAATAAATTACTGAAGATTAAAAATAAATAAATAAATAAAAGAAAGTTACTTCAAGGTTTGTAACATAGAAACAGCCCTGAATTTTATTGTTTTGGTAACAATTTTAACTCCCTTATCCAGAATTCACTTCAAAAAGTGCAGTGTTCAGAGTCACTCTCTCCACCTCTTTTATACCCCTAAATATTTACCATTACTATTTACCAAATAGCATGCTGTTTACGCCTTTTCCATAACAAAGCAGAAAGGTTTTGTAATTAAAAGATCTATTGAAGACAATAATTACTATCCAAGTGAATATTACAGACTTAACCTTGCTGACATGGGGCTCAATCTGAATTAAATGACTCACACGTGATTCGGCCGTACACGGATGGGTTTTCAGTTAAAAGCATGGATTGAGGAAAGCATTTCATAACAAGACTCAATTCTAAGCATGTAATAGGAAGTTGATTAGAATGCCTGCATGCTTAAATACAGGCTTTAGTACCTTGCTTGGTAATGTCCCGTATTAGTATAGCTTAGATACATAAATAGTTTAGCAAACATTGTATACTTAAAATAACTTTTTAACCTTTAAAAGCTCTTGCCCATTTCAAATTTTCCATCTCCAGTGGCAATATTGCCACTGAAGGACAGAGCCAAGTATGCTAAGTCCGTGGGGCTGCTCAGATCCTGTAGTAACCCACTTCAAGCTGCTCAACGTGCCCCTGCCCACCATGGCACGTGTCCTGGACTTGGTCTTAATAAGCAGAATTCCCACTGCACTCTAGGCGCTGCCGAATTCCCACTCAACTCTGTTCTGGGAGATTTAAAGAGGGGGTTAAGGAGAGACATCCATAAAAAATGAGTTTCATCCACTGAGTGTTTCTGTCCTGAGTGCAATTGCTGCTGCAAAGCCCAACTTGCCACTGCACATGGCCTTCAGCCCAGGAATGGGAACTCCACAGCTAAATGCAATAGCAAAGGCAGAAAGTCTCTCTGTCTTGTACATCTTATTTTTTGCAGTCATTTATTCAGATTTTGGAGACATTGCTTTAAGGAACACAAACACTTCTGGACATCCTCATAAGTCCTTGCAAGTTTCCCATGCTGATCGGAACTGAAAAGGGGTCATGCTTTCTCAGCACTGCGCTGTTTTTTCCAGGTCGACAGCCAACACTGACACTATATTATTTTCCAGGATAGGTGTTCTTCAGATGAACAGATCCCCAGTAATGCTACAAATATGGATAAGGAACTGGCTAGCTGGCCAAAATCAAGGGGTTGCAGTCAACAGTCCAATGAAAAAGTGGTGTTCCTCAGGGGTCGGTACTGGGACCAGTGCTGTTTAACATCTTTGTTTGGGACAAGGACAGTGGATTGAGTGCATCCTCAGCAAGTTTGCTGATGACACTGAGCTATGTGGTGTAGTTGACATTCTGGAGGAAAGGGATGCCACGAGACGGAGCTGGACAGCCTTGAGAGGTGGGCCTGTGCAAACCTCATGAAGTTCAACCAAGCCAAGTGCAAGGTCCTGCACCTGGAACATGGCAATCCCAGGCACAAATACAGGTTGGGCAGAGAATGGCTGGAGAGCACCACTGAGGAGAAGGAGTTGGGTGTACTTGTGGGTGAGAAGCTTAACATGAGCCAGCAATGCATGCTGGCAGCCCAGAAAGTCAACTGCATCTTGGGCTGCATCAAAAAAAGCGTGGCCAGCAGGCCAAGGGAGGTGATTCTGCCCCTCTACTCTGCTCTCATGAGACCCCACCAGGAGCACTGCGTCCAGCTCTGGAGTCCTCAGGACAGGAAGGACATGGACCTATTGGAATGGGTCCAGTGGAGGGCCATGAAAATGATCAGAGGGCTGGAGCACCTCTCCTATGAGGACAGGCTGAAAGAGTTGGGGTTGTTTATCCTGGAGAAGAGAAGGCTCCAGGGAGACCTTATAACAGCCTTCCAGTACTTAAAGGGGGTCTACAGGAGAGATGGGGAGGGACTCTTTATCAGGGAGGGGAGCCATAGGATGAGGGGTAATGGTTTTAAACTGAAAGAGGGGAGATTTAGGTTAGATACTAGGAAGAAATCCTTTATTGTGAGAGTGGTGAGACACTGGAACAGGTTGCCCAGGGAAGCTGTGGATGCCCCATTCCTGGAGGTGTTCAAAGCCAGGCTGGATGGGTCTTTGAGCAACCTGGTCTGGTGGGAGGTGTCCCTGACCATGGCAGGGGGGTTGGAACTCGATAATCTTTAAGGTCCCTTCCAACTCTAACCATTCTATGGTTCTATGATCCTATGAAATGCAATTGCAAGGAGAGAAAGCTGTAGTATGTCTCTGCTATTTTATCACATTATGACGCTGAATGTATTTACAAAAGTATGGTGTTAAACTTAAACACAAGCCCAAAGTGCTGCTAGGCATGCTATCAGGCTGAAGCAAACTATTTGCAGAAAAAAACCTGGAGCCAGCAAGTACGTCAACACGGCGTGGTTTCAGCAGAAACGCTCTCCTTGCCATGTGGAAGCTGGCTGGGGTCCAGAGCCAGGGACAAGGTGGGGCTGAGGTGCTCCAGGGTCGCTTCCTTCTCTGCTGCTCCTGCTCTTCAGAGTGTGTTGAGCTCCGTGCACAGAGATACGGTGATGGGGAAAATCTCCTCGTCACTAGTATGTAGTCCACAGCTTGTACAGAGGCTGCGTTTTGGTCACGAAATGCAATAAGAAAAATTGAAAGAGGCTGCATTCTATGCAAAGCAACATGTTTCCCTTCATTTTTAAATTGCCTGTGCAACTGGGTGCATTTAGAGGCTCACTGGACACTCAGGGGAAGGGCATTTTCACACAGGACCTTTACTTTGAGGATGCATTGTCAGTGTGAGGGCTTATACCAGGTACCAAATGCTTCCTAGCAGACAAGTGACCTTTCTCTGTACTGCGACAAGAATTTTTTACAGATGCTGACATGACCATGGTGGACTCAGAGTAGATACAGCTGAGCACCTTGATAGCTGTCATCAAAGAAGCACTTGCCAGAGCTCAGCAGGTGGATGTAAATGGCTCCTTGCAGTTTCTAGTTTCCAAACCACCTCCTGACAAGCCTTGATCTGGATGAGTGCTGCAGCAGTGGAAGCTCACCAAGGTGATTAGAAAACCTCAGTTTTTGCATTTGCTTTCCCAGAATTCCTCCAGTAGGTGAGACCTTCCCAAAACCAGAGCCACATAGGCTTGGAGTAGAGGGGTGAAATGGTAAGAGAAAAGTACAAGACCAGGTGTCCTGATATCAGAAAAATAATTTCAGGTCTACTCACACATCTGAAAACAGTATTTCACCCATTGACTTCTTGATTAAAAATGCTTCAGTCACTTTCTGGAAAGACGGAGTTCCCTTAAAAGCTCTGGCCACAGAAGTCCTTTGCTAGTTCCTGCTGTGAGAGCAGGGCTAGAGTTTGCAAAGGATGTTGTAGGCATCCAGCTCCTGCTGGCTTCTAGAGACTCTTGGGAGCCAAACTCCTCGAGGCGGTTCTTCTCTAAGACACCATGGGGTAATTCAGCAGGCTGTGTACTCCAAGTAGAATAAACTTTGACGTCTCTGCTCTGAGTTGTAGTAGTCCCTTGCTGTGTGCTGTTGAGTATTCTGGCATCTAGAGCACCAGATCACTACTAGTGCCATCACTAGGAAGATGTCTCTTCTAACAGCTCTTTCTGAAATTCCTTGCAGGCTGAGTGTGTGTGTGCTCTAGGGCCTCATCCATATTAGAAGAGAACTGTTGGTATACAAGGTATTGTCTATACATATAAAAATATATAGACTATTTTTGGCCCCAAATGGCTACAGTCTGAGTGAGAGAAGCTTTAAAAAACCTATTTGTACTGATAAGCTATTGTGTTTGTGCAGCAAAATAATTTTCTGGGAAATTGTGTTGAGGTTTGACTGCAGCTGATAATTTAAAGTTAATCTAAATAATATTTGCAGATGAGAAAACATGAAAACTGAGTACCGAAAGTCCATTACAGAGATTTCTCAGAGCAGTAGCCCAAATATATTATTATTTGCTGTTAACACCAAGCATGCTTTGGTAGTGCAAGTCTCTATATAATATTGATGGGCATTACTCATCTGCCACAACTTGTCACTACCACAGTATATGACACAGAAATCAAAAATACAACTCTGGACTGACATCCAAAAATCTCAGTGCTTTCTACAAATACCAGCTACCTCTCAGATACATAAAATGTGCAACATCCAGAAGAAGAGCTGGGAGTGGAGGACATCTGTGCTTGTCTTTTTTAAAATTCCAAGTTCAGGTTTTGGAGTTCATCTGGAGGAATGACAGTAAGCAATCAAAGAAAAAGACGGGTAACTACAGAGCTGATTGTACTGGAATGTCTTGGAAAAAGAAACTCTTGGAATCACTGAAATGTCATTTTAGTGCCAGTGTGAAAATTACATCCAGATTACTCCGCTTCAACATTAATGACACTGGAGAGACAGACAACATTAATTGCAGTCTGTGCTATAACCTAAGAAATTAGCGAACGCACCTGCCTTGCATAAATGGCAGCGCTCTGCCTGCTATGAAATTACCTCTTAAGCAAACATAGGCACAATTTACTGAGGCTGCTTCCATGTCAGAGAGATCTGCTCCACATGGCACAGGGAACCGAACTGCACAAGGTGGCTGGTAGTACCACCGTGTTTGAACTTTATAGTGCATGGCAGACTATCTAATGGGTAATTAAGCAAAGGGCTGTTCTACTACTCAGCTTTAACAAGGACTGTATTCCAAAGGTTGAGAGTATGGAAAAGTATTTAGATTCAGTTTTCAGAGAGAATTAGAAAGAATCTCAGTGCACACATACGGACGATGCTGAGATGGAAGAATAGCTGATCATTTCGTCTGAGTAAACTATTACATAACAGCTAAGCTATAATAAAACCCCGATTCCAAATCAAATAAGTCTCCCAGACTGCTTAAAATGAGTCACCAACAGCTTTATAAACATACAAAATACTTGACAAGGAAGTCTCTGATAATTTTTTAGTAATTATGTCTGTGAATTGTTCTCTGTTGACATCACTACTAGAAATGGTTTCCCATAAGTTTGCACTGCCTGTTAACATCTGCTCATTAATCACTGAGGCTTTGAATATTTCTTTCATTACAACTTTATTAGAGAGTTTACACGATCCTGAATCTGTTTGTTCAGAAAGATGTTTAATTAGCACAGAAACAATAGCTGAAGACAATACAGTTTTATTTTGTATGGATTTTTATGGCTTCAAAAGCCTCTTAACAAGACCTGATTTCACAAGACAGTTGCAGATGATGAAATATCTGTGCATCTCAGAAATTTGTAAGGAATGGGCTTCAAGGACACTTTCAAGCCTTGTCTGTGGTTTGAACAAAACAATAAAAGTTTTGCACTGAAGTATGATTTGGAAACAAATGCAGAGCCAAAGCTAGGAGGTCATGCAGTGTTTTCTTAAGACAGTCCTACAGTGCTCGATACAGTGAACAGATAAAATTGGCCTAAAAATGAACATGAAAAAGGAAGGATATAATCAGGGCCTGGGGAAAGAATATCATCCCTGGGAATAAGATTTTTGAGGAGAGAGGAGGGTCAAACAGTTACAACACAGTGTTTTGGAGGCAGGAAGGTCCTAAGTTCAATATCAGCTAAAGTATTACCACAGGCAGTTCATTTGACCTTTGTGGTACCTCAGTCAGCTAAGCTGTAAGACTGGCCTCCATGGAAATCCAGATGTTGTCTCTGAATTAAACTGTCCTGAGTAAATAAGTTACCAGAAGAACTGCATATATGCCTTGGCCAGAGGTAACTAAAGGATATGACTAATGACAGACAAATTAGGAACTTCGGAGACTACCATATTTGTGGATACTTCAGCCAGCGATGCTACTTTATGTAATGCTCTATGATTCTATGATTATACTTCTAAGGAAAAAAAAAAAAGAAAGCCACAGTGCAAAGAGAGATGCTACTGTTAAATGAAAGCTAAAATGATTTCAGGAACAGAAAACCTATAGTGGGTGGTCACTCAGTCATTTTAATAGGCTACAAAAGTGCAAATGAAATCCTGCACAGTCCATCTTGCAAGACACAAAACTTGGGCCAGTCTTGGGCAATGCTTATGGAAAGAAAACATTTCAGATGCCCAGTAAACCCTTGTTTTGCACTACCTATGAAGAGGCAGATACCAGCCCACTGGAGAGAGAAAAGGAATCGGTGGAAAGAGCCTGTGAGGAGCCAGATGGGAAACGATGGTGGATGACTGTCCCAAGGCCCTGAACCCAGCCCAGCTTCATGCTGGGTGGGTGTATGTGAAGCCTTCTAACAGGCAGGTCAACTTGTGTGTGGATAATCCCACTCAGTTTTGCATTTCATAGTCCACCTACCATTTCAAGCCTAGAAATTATGGGATGGCAGCAGCTATCTTTCACCTAGTCCTGCAGGAAAACACAAAGAAGGTTTCAAGCAGGTGGAAATCTGAAGCTGTGTTTTCCTTCCTTATCTGTAACCTTCTGGGTGGAGCCAAACGGCACAGCAGCTGCACTGCTCTCCTCATTAGCACAATTAAGTACCAAGCTGAAACAGATTCCTAAATAAATAAAAGAAACACAAGCTACAGGACTGCATCCAAGGCTGTCATAAGGAAGTATTCCTAGTGGTAAGCTATTTGTCCTGATGTGAATGTACTGGTTTGTGGCTCTGGTAAGGGGATGGGAAGTGGGGTTGCCTGCTATTTGCTTTCTTTGAGGGACAGTTTTGGAGGAAAGACTGACAACAGAGGGGAATGGATGATGCTAGCTGGATGCAAAGTGCAAGGGACAGGCTGTAATAAGCTACTTTTGTTTCATCAGGACCAAACTCCTTAGTACAATATTTTGCAAGAATAGCTCATGTGACAGTCATATTTATGCACTGTCTACAGCTGAGGACTATATGTAATGTTGTAGCATGACCATATGTAGGACCTGCTTCATGGACTAAACCACAGAAGGAAGAAATGTAATTCTCAATGGTGATCATAAGACCAAAGAGAATGGGCAGATCTCTAGGCTTTATGATGATGGTTTTCAAGTGCTTGCTTCTTTTTTATTGTTGGTTTTTGTTTGGGGTTTTTTGTTTGTTTGTTTTTTCTTTCCTGTAACTCCTTCCTTCAATAAGCAGAGTGGCAAGAGTTCCATCTAGGATGGGGTGTTATACTGGAATGGAATAGACTTTGGTGTTTACACCTTTTTTTGACATAAGCAGCTTTGGTTTGAAAATAGTGTCTAGAAATAAGCAGGGATTTTGCCATTTTTTTATTATGTGCAAAATGCTAGGAATGTTTAAAAGTAACAGTAACCAAAGTAACAGGGAATAGGAAATAGGAGAGACATTTATCCCCTTAGAAACAGCTTTATTCCCCTTGCATTTCTACAGGAGCATAGACTGCTTTCTGTCTGTTTTGGCACCAAAAGCAACTTTTTCAAACATCAGGAATTTTTCTGCCTTTTACAAGGGCTGCATATATTGGATGTGAGAGCAAGAAAATGGACTTCAGTTTTAAAACACTTTATCACTGCTACCAGCAGGACAGTGTAACAAATACGACATTCTCTTGAACGAGACAGGCTGCTGAAGAAATATACAATTTCACAGCACTCCAAAGTCTGGGGTTTTTTTTTGCTTTGTAACTAGTTCCTGCTTTGTCAGATCCTCTCATCTAATGACATCAAAGTAACTAAAAAATGTGGACTAGTTAAAATGAATGTATATGTCACTTGTACTCCCCTCATTGGGAGGTAAGTACAGTTCAGCATCAGAAAACAGGCATTTTTATTGCAACAGTGATTCGGCAAAATCAGTCACAAAGGAACCTGATCCAAAGACCACTAACATCCATGGAAGATGGAAGTTTTTCCACTCATTTAATAGGCTTTTAATCAAACCTACTGCCTCTTCTACAGTATCCATCTTTCAAAGAGAAGATTAGTACGAAGCGAAAGATGTACATTCTGCCATGAAGGTCATATTCACTGATTGGTTATAGCATATGCTGTAGACAGAATTTCGTGTACCTTGAGTTGACATCAGGAGCAATTTAGAGTTAGAGAAGAATATTGAATAACAGGCTTTTAAATACAGTAATTATGAGGTCTTTGAAACAAATACTAGCACTGTGATTTGGGAAGCCTGAGGAATTTAATCAGCCATTCTTGATCTAATTGCCAGTGTGATTTTCACTCTATCAGATGTGAGTTGTAATCGGTTTTGAAAAGTTTGACATATGATAGGAGAACCCAGAAGCCTTACTTAAATGCTTTATTTATTTTATCAGACAACTTTCTAAGCACAATAAGTAACCCGGTCTGAAACTCTCACCTTTTTTGCTAGGACAGTCCTAGCAAAAAGGGTGCTTAAATGACCAGGAGAATGACCCTGGAAAGCCATCACAGCTAGTAAGGGCTGAGGTCTGGATAGTTACAAAGGGCCAGAAAGCACTTACTTTCTGTTAGCATTCAGTATTTTAATTTTAATGGGGAGAAAAAGAATCTTTCTTTGAAATCCCACAGTACAACAACTTCAGGAAAACAAAAGGAAATGCTTCTTCCCAGAGTGGAATTCATTGCTGCAGGAAGCACTGGAGTTTTCCTGGATTGCCACAGGACTGCAGTGGCACTGCTAATAACAACTGCAATTTCAATTTATGGGCTCAGTGCTGCACAAGTAGAGGGCTTGCAGGATCAGCAGGTTTGCTGAGGCAGGAATCTGTGTTCAGAATTGTCAACCCAGACAAGGGAAAGAGACAAGGAAGGCTGAGCTGGCACGAGTGTTGTGGGAGGCTCCAGCAGAAGTTGAATCCTCCCCTCATCAAAATATCAAGGGGTTTTGGTACGTCACTCAGGTAAAAACTCTTTTTTTTTCACATGTGGGAATTGCAAGCACAACTGCAATTCAGGGGTACTCATCTCACAATCTCTCTCTCCTAAATTCAGTATGACACAGGGAGTTTGGAAAGAGCAGCAAACTTGGGTCTGCTCATGCATCTGCACCTCTTCCTATAGAGCAAAAAATGGGCAAGTGCCTTCTGTCAACGGTGGAGTGCAGAGAGAGGAACGTAAGGAGGCTGTGAAGAAATGTGATGCAACATGGCCTGGGCCTGATCCAGAGCTCAGGAGAGTCGATGGAAAGACTCATAATGAGCCTTGGATCCCACTCCGGAGTGATTGTAACCATGCTCCACAGGGAGCCCATGACCCACCTTCACCAGCTGCACAGTGTGCCCTTGTCTTCATGCCAGGTGTAGCCAAACCACGCCAAAACCTTGTTTGTTATTGTTGTTATTGTTATTATTGAAAGAAGTATTTCCACAGCAGTGAAGGTCAGCTACGAATGATGACTCACTTGCACCACAGATCTACACAAATAGCATGTGCTAAGATTACCATCTGGTATAACAATCTACATCACAAGACTCCACATTTCCTGTTACCCAGGGTAAGTAAATTTCAAGCATGAGGGAAAATTTTAGCAAGTTTCCCCAAGTACCTTTTCAGAAAGAATAATGTGGCTTACACAGAGGGGGGAAGAGAAAGGGAAATTATGAGGTAAACGCTATTCCCCTCCCTCCTGCCCCCTCATCTCCCAAGTAGAAAAACATATTAAGTTTGCAGTTCTCATTTCTATCGTATTTAAAAAGTCAAATCTATGTAATGAATACCTGCCTGGAGGGAGTCCAGCGGGATGCTGACAGCCAGGCTTTCTGGACACTGTGAAATGGAGGGTGCATGTTTCACTCGCTCCCTCTTTCTCTTTCTCCCTTTCCCTGTCTCTGGTGGTTTTTTGGGTTTTTTTTTTAATTATGATTTATTTAATGTCAGGACAGTGCCATGCAGGCTGCCACCGTGGAGGGCGTTGGATGTGGGCAGCACTGATGATGCTCTCCTCTGCATCCCCTGGGGCTGAGCTGTGTGGCAGGAGTGCAGCTGGGCACTCCCCAAGCCCAGCCACCCCAGAATGGGGGAATGGCCCTGCTGCAGCCTGGCAGCAGGGTAGGTGCAGGAGGGTGGCCCATCTCGCTGGGGACACTAGATGGGCAGCCTCCCAAGCAAGGCACATGTTTGCACCACCCCTGTGGTTTTATCTGTATTTCCATGGATGCCAGTGGCCCAGCTGTGGGTCTTGTCCCAACCAGAATGGCAGCCACCAGCATTGCATCCGCCCAAGCGAGCGAGGGGGAAAGAGGCTTTCTGTGACAGGGCTTGGCTTATGTATGCAAGGTGCTGGGGGTCATGTTTATTGCCTGATAAAGTTTCCCAGTGACACTGAACATCACTTTTCCGTCTCCTTCTGTCCTACCTGCCCTTCCCATCCCACCCATGTGAGAGGAAGCCACGTCCCTGTTGGAAGCCCAGCCCATGGCTAAAGCCACCTCCCAGGGTGAAACTTCCACCCTGCATCCTTTGTGGGCTGCCGAACAGCGCAGGTCCGACCCTCCATCTCACCCCTCTCTTCGTGGGTGAGATGGAGGGTTACCTCCCACAAGCCAGCTGCTGGCCAGCCAACCAAGGGACATGGGCCAGCTCCTCCTTCAAAAAGGCTCCCAAAACATGTGGCTCTGGGATTTGGCAGGAGCTAAAAGAAAGACCTGAGTCCCAGGAGGAGAAGTAGATAAGTCTTTTCCAGACAAAACAGGGGTAAATGAGACAAATAAATAAATAAAGCTGGGCAAGCCACTGGATGCCAGAGGCGCTGCGCATGACTGAGGTGGCTGGGAATCCCCTTTGGGATGCTGGCAAGCATTTCTTTGGCCTCGGGGAGTTAATGATGTCTTTTACCATGACTCAGTGCTGTTTAACATCAGCTGCAGAGAAACAGGCCTCTGCAAGGATGAGAGAGATTTCATCTCTTGCTCACACCTCAGCCAAAACCTAGCACTTGGGAGAAGTCTTTTTGTTAATTTGATTGCATGGTAAGGGCTGCAGTCTGTGCTGTGCTGGAGATACCAGAAGACAGGGAGACAGCAGGGCAAGAAATACAGAAATAAAACACAGAAGCAGAAGTGCCCTTTTTTCCATGGGCACCCCTCCTGCCTGCCCTGCCCTCGCACACTCCTTCCAAATTTCCTATCCAAAACTCTCCTTTCCGTGACTCACACATGTTTTAAGCCATCTCAGGGTCAGTGATGGTGCCCATCCATGAGCAGATCTTCAGCCAGGATAAACTGGTGTAGCTCTGTCAAGACAAGCCTGGGATCAATGTCATCTGGGGAGAAAACCCTCCTGAGGAACTTTGTCTCAGTTTCCTCCACAGTTTTAGCTGTCTATCTTGGAGCCAAAGGGAAAAGATCGGATGTTCCTCTGTGCGCTCTGTAGGTCTAGGACTACTGTCATTGCCTGCAAAATGACTGCTGCTTTCTCAATTAAAAAATCAGTAAGTAATACAAAGATCATGATTTGAAACCGCACAGCCTGCTAGCTCACCATTTTAATACATGGCATCAACATCACTATAGCAAAATTGAGATCTGTATGTAATGTAAGCTGGCAGACTTCTATGTATCAGCTTCTGAATCTCTGTGAAAACTGCTGCCCAGTGATGCCAAAAGGAGACATCTCCCATTCTGCCCTGGCTATCTGGTCTGAATAGCCGGCTAATGCAGGGGCTGCAGTTCAGAGTAAGAAAGAAACCAGCCAGCAAATATGAGAAAAGACTCAATTCTTATACATTGGAGTAAGGATAGCCATGTTTTTTCCACCCTGTGACCTAAGGAACCTTTAGAGAAACTTCAAAGGATGAAATGCAAGAACACATATTTGCATGAGCCAGAAATATACACAAAACACAGTAGTGTTCCTTGTGACATGCAGCACCTACTGAATACATAAGCTAGTAGCACCCAAAGTCAGACCAACAACACTTTTGTTTCTCATTCTGTTTTAGGAAGGCTTGGCTCAGACCTACACTGGTGTAAATCAGACCTACCTTGAAACCACTGGACTGAACAACTGCAGCACACATAGACCCGGTGTGAAGGCTCGGCGTGCACCAGGACCACTTGAGGTATGATACAGCTGTGTGTAGCCTCATGTCTTAGTGAACTAACCCACCAATTAGTTTGATATCATTTCTGTAAAGGATGATGTGCTGGACCCCACAGATGGGAGAAGTTTCAAAGCAGGGCAGCTGTAGGGATGTTACACTTGCCTTGAGGCTGAAAACTGGGGGTGGGGGAGGACGGGGGGATGCATTTTTAATGGTGTTTTCATAGTTTGCAAAAACATTGCCTAAACCCATCTCTGAAACCTCAGTACCAAGAGTACAGATTTCATTAGTAACCCTGCAACAATAAAACTGTGACTTCAGCACTTCTGAGTTATTCTTAACATATGAGCCATTTTCTGGAGAATCCAAACCTTTGATCAACTTTATGAGAAATACCTGTGACAAAGAAAACATCTAATGAGCCAGAGATGTCAATTATGAGCTTTCAAGTAATTTTATACCCTATATAGCGCATATAAACCAATACAGTTTAAAGGTTATTTTATCATTCTATAAATGTCCTAACATATCCTTTTTAATATTTCAACTTTTTTTCATTCATTTGTTTCAAAGCATGAAAGATAAACCTTTTTCAGATGTTCATGACCTTTCATGGCATAAGGCAAAACAAATTGGGAACAAACCAGCAGAACTGCACAGAGATTGTAAATTTCTAAGAAATGAAACACTTCTGTACTTTTTATTTCAACCAAAATTTGTTCATATGAATATGCAACTGATGATGATTTTGTGCTTGCTATGATCTGCTGCTTTTTTTATATTCTCCTTTTTTGACCATTACACTTCGGGACCTGATCCTATATCACGGATATTAAGGAGAAAATTACCACTGACTTAGGAAAAAACACGCTCATTGGTCAACATCTTTGAAAGATGATTTTAAACGTCTTGATTGCTGGTGTTTATTTTTGGATCTCTTACAGTGTCTTGGTTTTTTAGGAAATGCTGAATTCTAGTCTCCTGAACTACACAATCATTAAGTGACTCAAAGACAAACAGCCCAAATACCTATTTGCTTTGGTAAATCTTGCTCTTTAGTCCTGAAGTTTTGCAAAGCTGTCCAGCAGCATTCTAAGATCCCCTGACCATCACTATTATGAGTGATAAAATAATTCTACATTAGCCATTCAAAGCTCAGGTAGACCAAATTCTACTTTTTATCATTATCAGTACGCTTTGAGAAACAACAGGATGTTTCCCTTATGGACCTAGACAAATGTCCTGGACAGAGTAAATGCTAAAACTTCCAAATTAACTTATGTACTCAAGCAGCAGACAGGCAGCTGTAAAAGTGCTTTCATTCTTTCACAGTCTCTGGGCCTATCTGTAATACCTTATGCTTCCATTTTGTGAGGTTTCTTGCAAAACATTAGCCTCAGTAAGAAATCTCTACTTCCCATGGAGAATTACATTTCAAAATGATGCTCTGTGCTAGTAAGTAATGTTTTTCCTGGGCTTCCACATATGGCAATATTTATCTTCAAAGTTTTCCTCTTTGGCTCGTAGGCTGGTTTGTAAACCAGATGGTCTTGTGTGGCCTAATTGTAAGATGATTTGTTGTGTGATTCAGTAGCATTGTTTATTTGTACAGTGGTTTGATGGAATTTGTAAACTGCATAATATTGTTTTACTGTGTTTTCTTTTATGAAAGAGCCACATCTTGCTCTGGCATTTGTGGCGGCGATTATAATTAAATGTAGTTCTCAAGATACTTTGATCTCTGTTTGCTTGCTGCATTAAACTAGTAACATAAAAACACAGTATTTCTCATCTAAGCAGGGAACCAGTACTGGATTTGAAGGCTAAGTGGACACACCAAATTTTATCTTTAAAAAAACCCCAGAAATAGAATAATCAAACAAAGAAGATATAAATTGAATGGTGGAAACTTGTTGGCTTTTCAGCAGTGTCAGCTTTATTATTTACTTGGAGATAAAGGTTTTTTGTCCCCCTTTTAACAAGCCTCTTTGATATAGTTTCTGCAGATCTGTTTTCTTTGCTTTTTTGAGACAAAAATAGTTTTTCCCTACTTGATCACTGCATATGGCTATTTGTATTCATATAAGTATTTCTTAGCTGGGAATATATTTAGGCTGCCAAGTCTATAAAAAGATCTAAGCTTTCTGGACTTCCCACTCTGTTTCCATCATGAAAGGTGCCTTCTGCTTGTTGGTTTCTGGTAGGCAGACTTGTGGAATGGTGACTGTGACTGGAAACCCAAGAATTGCTCTGGAGAATGGAGCTCCAAGTTTAGGAGGAGGGGAAGCTTCTTTCACTTTGAGGAGCCCAGCTTCAAGCCAACCCACTTAAAGTCACATGTGTGCCTCCTAGCTATTGCTGGTCTATATGGCAAACTGATAGACACAGCTCAATGCTGTACCCTTTTTGCAAGAGATGTCCACATCAGATAGAAGAAAATCAACACCATGCACTCATGGCATTGATACAGCCAATGCACATAAGCTGCAGAAGGAAGAAATAAAAGAATCAGATTTGTCCTTTAGCCTCTGGAAGCAGTTTCCTTAAAGCAAATAAAAAAATTTTAGTATGAATTATTTTAGTATAAAGATGCTGAGTATGCAATCTCTAGCAAGTAATTTACAACAGATTTGGAACAAAGCAGAAGAATCACAATCCTCTAAACAAATCCTATAATTATTCGAGCAGGAAATACGGGTACAATAATGATTTACACAGAAAGAGTCTGATTGACCTTTAATTTTTATTAGACACTTAATTTTTATTTGGACATTTGCTACTTTTCATCCCTTGATAGAAACACATTCTGTGGCAGATTACTCTTTAGAAGATTTCAAAAGAATAAATCAAGATTCAGAGACCGACACATACCAGTAAGTAACCCAAGTTCATGATGAAGCTGAAACTAGACTGTGATGAACTACTCCCACGCAATGCCTGGCTAGCCTAGGGATGTGTCATCATTTTTTTCATGCCTTGACAGAGATAGTCACTGCTCTTGTACTTTCCTAAGCAGGCCTTTGTTTGGTATAAAGCTTTCTCATTCTGCCTGTTCATCTCTGGAGATGCAGCTTTTCTTTGTGGCCATTTTTTGTTGAATGAGAGTCCTTCGTGCTTAGATTTTCTATTAGATCGGGCAGTGGTTGAACATGAAGATGTGTCTGAACACAGTTTGTCTTCTGCTGAGATCTACCTTATCTCAAAGGGCCATCATAGCTTTATTCTCTTGTCAGGTTGCCACTACTCGGCAGTGAATAAAAGCCCAACTGAGAGTGAGAAGTGTGGCTAAAAACTCCTTTAAGAGGCATCTGCCTTCCCTTCCCATTAGCTGGTGGAGAGTATTGGCACTGAAGTGCTTCGTCCTTTTTTCACAGGCAGGAGGGGATTGGGCTGTTTCTGGAAAGGCTTCTCATTAGAACACTTACACAGGTGGATGATTTCATGATACAAATTTATTTATTTTTATTTCTGGAGAGAGTATTGTCAAGGTTGAAAACAGTTTAGATGATTAGCTATTTTTTTCCTCAGAGTTGGTTTTTTTTTCTTAAAAAGAACATGAAAATCTGATATGGTCATTCTTGTTTCTTCAGAACCAAAAGAAAGCAGATGATGACTGTTTCACTTGGGAGACTTTTTTGCTGTATGCTGTAGGCATGGGGGAGAGGCCATATCTCTGAAGAGAGCATATTCTCCACTGAAAAGCTGTGAAGAGCCCATCTTCATCCAATGCTCTGTGTTGGGTATTCTGCAGACTCAAGTAGATGTTGTCGTATTAATTCAACACAGCTCATGGTTTCAAGCATTTCTTTACAGTCAGGAACACTTGAAACTTGCTTTCATGTTTGAAATGAAAATTGAGATACTAATCTAACTAT
The DNA here is from genome assembly GCF_001431845.1 of Calidris pugnax. NCBI lineage: Eukaryota > Metazoa > Chordata > Aves > Charadriiformes > Scolopacidae > Calidris > Calidris pugnax. Next base: position 4,313,421 of record NW_015090922.1, read on the forward strand.
ATGACCCCAACAACCTAGAGTGCATATGCCTGAATTCTGCTCTCAGACTGAGCTACGAGTGCACAGCATTTCTGATTGGAGTATAAGGCAAATATACTTACCTGTTCTCTCAGAAGTCACAGCTAAAACTTTGTAGACAAATTTATCTATGGGCTGAATTCCAATATCCAAAGTTCAGCCTGAAAATTATTTGAGAAAACCATAGCAACTGAAAAGTATAGTTTCCCCTAGCTATAGTTGTATAATATACCCATGCAATAAACACAGCACAAGAATTGAATCCAGCATTGAAGAATGTTATTGTCAATACTGTTGCATGAGATAAAAATGACAGCAACACCTTGTAAAATATACCCATTTAAGTGATAGTAAGATCAACTTCCTTCTTCAGAAAATTGTCATATTCTTAATTTTGCAAGACTTCAAATATAAACACAGATGTGTAATTTAGATCCTTATAGGTTACTGTGATACAGGCTACTGCGGTAATCAATGTTCAATCACTTTACACACATGCTTTGTGTGACACCACCAGTAAAATGGCAAACTGAGTCTCATCTGTCTTAGCCAAATGATTTTAAAGCTTGGTTTGTCCCCTGTTGAAATAGCTGTACTGGAGTAAAGCTAAAGTAACAGCGCTGGGAATAAGACTGGTCAGTTTAACTCCGTTGCCTCCAAAAGTCATTTCCTGCATCCAGCAGCACAAGTTACAAGAACAACCTGCTATGGCTGGAGTAACCCAGAAGTGAAATAGTCTCTGAAATTTCCTTTTTCCCTCCCAGGGGCCATACAGTAAGACTGCTAAGAATACAACTAGTGAAGCTGTCCAGAAAGTGCAAAGATACTTTGCAAATTGAGGGAGAGGCTTATGAATACAGAAAAATCTATATAAACATTGTAGTCCAAAGCAATTTTTAAAGCGGTCTTTAATCTATGCATCCACAGAAATGGATCAAGCATGAACTGATTCTTTCCTTTCTTGTGATGTGCATTCTTGCTTGCAGGTGTGTAGATGGGTTTTTCATATCTGCAGTCTGTGACACGTTTTTGCATCTACCTGTTCACCAGCTTCTGAGAACAGATTTTCCCGGATGTGAATGGGAGTCACTGATTCTTCCTACACTGCTTACAAGGGGGAAGGAAGTCTGACCAGTGAGACAGTTGTTTGAATGAGTCCATGAGGGTCTTGTGGAGATCAAGACACAATATTTTTGCATTATTTACATGGACAGCCCGCTGTTGAGAGTGCGTTTGAGGTCCTGCTTTGTGCCCAGTCTGCAGAGAGCTTGGTGAGTTACAGCACTGCTTCAAGGGACCTGGCATTGGAGAAACCCGTGGTTTTAATGCTTGAGATCTCTTCTTTGGTCCTTGGGATACCCACTGAGATTTCAGCTACCTGATAGACACCATCTGTTACCACAAAGCAGTGGAGGAATGAGATAGAGGCCAGGAGAGCAGTTAGGGGTGTTTAGCTACAGGAAAAGGTAATTAAGGTCTTGTTAACAGTGATAATGATGTCAAAATGTATCAGTGACTTTCAGTTATTCCTAGGTAAATTCCTGCCTCCCTAAAGACGCTCCTATTCCAAGACAAAGGATGAGAAATGGGAACAGCCCTTTGTGCTACGGAAGCACAGCCAAGTCCAAAGCAAAAAGTACAACAGAAAACAGCCCAGTTTTCCTGCGGCTTTATTTAAGGTCTATACTTTATGCTGACATAAACCTTCTGTTGTGTTCATCTTTCCTGCTCTGCTTTCTGTGACCCAACTTTGTGTACATCAGTTGGCTGTACTTGACACTCCAGATCTGCAGTGATTCACCTCCTGTGTTATCCATCATAGCTGGATATCAATGTGAAAAAAAAAAAAAGTCAGCTCATATTCTTATTTACAGCCTTTTGGCTTTTTTGTAACTGAGTGTTTCACAGACAAAGCAGAGGAAACAATATATTTCAGAGTATCTCCAAATCCAGCTTTCCCTCGCAAATGCTCACACATTGATCCAGACCACCTCTTTCAGAACAGGTTACACACTGCAGAGGAATGCATAACTTGCCCATGAACTGCTGCATATTTTGTCCTTTGTATTTACATTTTTCCAAAGGAAAAAAAAAAGGCAGGTTTTTCCGGATAAAGATATTTTCTGCTTTTGATGGATGAAATTAGTCTGTGTATCCTTGGAGACTGCCAACAAGTTTACACAAGGAACTGGAATGAAGCCATCAATTCATTTCATATGAGTTCCATCAGATGGCAAAAAACCCATCACATAGTCCCATAATGCTAGTCTTTTAATCACTGAAGAACGAGGTGACCTCAGGTGTAGTGTCCCACTACCAGTTGTCTAGGAGCCACCCCAATGTGTAGAGAGTTTGACTGTCTCTGATTGCCATTACTGTGAATAGCAATTAGATTTATACATCTTTGTGCTTGGGAAAAAGAATAATACAAGACTATTCTTTGAGACTTTCATCTGGCACGCTCAGATCTATTCAAGTGCAAGAACTTGTGGCGTCTTAAACTAAAAGCCTTACACTCCCCAGTAGTTAATTTGGTGATTATGTTTGGTTACAAATCAGTTGCAGGTATTTGATCTAGCTGAATTTTGTAAAAGTGGTTCAGGTTTGAACCACCTGATTTTCATCTTTGGTTAAATGCAGACTCACATGTTAACATTTTAATTTGATCCATCTCTAATTAGCTGGATGAATTTGTATGTAAAAACCGCCCTCTGAGCCTTGTGGTGTACTCTCCTGAACAAAAAGAGACTCAGGTCCCATATGCCATCTGTATCTTCCTTGTTCCCTTTCTCGTGGCAAACGTTCTTGGTATCAGTAATGTGGATCTTTTAATTGGGACCTGGCTACAGTATGTACAAACAGTGCCGAGACCCAAAGATCAGCGACAAGTGACCCTTCCTCCATCCCTGCCATCATCTTGGTTTGGCACTAAAACACCCCATTCGAAGGAAGTATTTGTTTCTTGGACCACCACATGCTTTAAGAAAGGTTTATACCCCAGGGGTTCTGTATTAGATTCCAGCACGTTACTTCATTAAATGAGCATATCAAATTTGATTGGAAGTTCTCATCAGCTTTCTATTCCATTTAATTTTATTTTTATACAGATGAAGAAATTACTGTTACACCCATATCCACTGACAAGCCAACTACATTACTTCACATCTACTTTATAACCACATATAATTACATAACTTCTTGGTTTATTTTCTTCCAGAACTCATGGCTCCTCATAGAATCTGTTCCGTCTGATCTAAGAGGCAGCTTTTGGCCTAAAAAATGGTTTTCAAGACATTTACACAGTTTGGGTTTTTTCCTATATTGAATATTCCACATTTATTAACCACAATTTGATTCAAGCAGTGTAGCAAGAGCTTCACTGACACAGTCTAGAGAGACTGTGTTAGTGAAAGGGAAGGAAAAGACAAGCCCAGCATCAAAATATTCTGCATAAATCTCATTATTGTGGGAGAGCTTCCATCATTTCAGCCCCATGCTATAAAATCTTGCTTAGCACACTGTGTTCCCTCCCCTTAGTTCCTCTTTAGTTATAGCCACCAGAACCACTTTCCCATCTAAAATTACCAATCAACATTCCTCCTCAAACCCTCTTGTTCTTCATTGATTTCAGAAATGCAGCAGACAATTGCAAAGTATTCTCTACCTTGGGTAAGAATGGGGCTGGTAGGTAATATTCGTGTCAAAGTACATAGCTGGGTAACTAAAAATAGTTAGAATGAAAATTAGTATGGGGTAGTTTTTGCAGGACCATAATTTTATGCGGGTATAAATTCACTGAAAACAATTAAGGCAGATTGCTGTAGGGCTGGAGTGTAACTGTGGTAAAATGGACCGTAAGATTGTTTTTAATGCTCATCCCAAGTTACATTCTTAAACACATATTCACAGACCACAGAGTCCATTTGTTATATTTTATCACAACAACACTAAACAATCTGACATAAACATATGCTTTCATTCATGCCAAGAAATGCTATGCACCCCTTAGATCCCAGAGAAGGCACCAGGAGGAGCAGGTGGTCACCCCTTCTCGTTACCAGTCCCTGGTCTGGAAGCATTTTCATATATGATCTTATCAGCTTTAAAAATAATGATTCATTCCTTCAGCCTTTCTTCCCATCAGTTTTCTTTATCTGACTACAGCTGCAAAAGGTCTGAAAAGAAAAGCTGCAATGCCAGGCTCCTGAATCCTTACTTGCTTAAACAATGCAACTGCAAGGGCACGGAGAGAGACTTACAACAAACTGGGGAATTGTATTTTCTGTCAAAAAAATCCACTTCCACGTGGCTATGTGGCTGCTGCTGGCAAACTGAAATAGCTGAGGCAGTTAAGCACCAGTACTTCTTGCACTCTTTCAGCCAGTAACAGAAATAGTGGTTGGGTTGGACCACGACTGTTCATAGCTTCATGGGGGTGGTCAAGGCTGTGCATGGTCTCTAGCCCAACCTCCTGCTCAGAGCAGGAGCAGTGAGAGCAGGCTGCCTGGAGCCTTGCCCAGCTTGGTGTTAAGCATGTCCAGGGATGGAGATGTCATGTTCCATGGCTTGGCCACCTCCACAGTAAAAATATTTTACTTTTCACAAAGCCAGGAATTGCCATGTTCTAACTTGTGTCTGTTGCCTCTCCTCCAATACCCCACCTCATCCCATTGCAGACTACTTCGTACAACATACAAAACCAGCAGTTTCACTGCGCTCTAATGAAGGACGCAGCAACATGGGACCATTTAGTGTATGGGCATCATGAAACAGATCACCCTCTCACCTCCCAGAGCACTACAGAAATGGGAAAGAAACTCCTTTGAGATCTTCTACCGGAGAGGAAAGCCCCCAAAACTGGTGCCTGCAGTAGCAGGACTGCCAGGGCATGGTTCTAATAAGGGATGAGGCCATGGGGTAACACCACCCCTGCCCAGGGCAGTACCTGTACCAGACACTCATGGGACAGCACTGCTGCACAGAAGCCACTTCTTGCCTATAGACATACACTGCAGTGGCAGAGGGGAAAGCAATCCTCAGAGCAGATGTGATTCACACTGACCCTGGATGGTTGTTCTTTACCTCAGCCTGCGCTGGACTATGTCAAGGTCACACACACTTTAGTGTGTCACACACCTAATCAGGCTTTGCAGGGATTAAGCTGAGCCAGAGCAGAGGAATCGCCTCGGCCAGAAGAACGCTGCCGTATGAAAGCAACACCAACATATAATTGAAATAATTTATTTACCACTAGAGCACCACAAAAACAGACATACAATGTGTTAAAATACAGAGTAATCGATCACCAAAGTACAACACAGCTGTCCTTTAAGTTCCTTTTTTTTTTTTTTTCTTTAAACCATGCCAACCATACAATTGTATTGATGCTAAACACAGAAAAATGCTGTCCTACCTCACCCAGCTAAGTGCTAAGATTTTCCCCTCAGCCCCAGTCAACCCCTTGGATCTGATCTTTCAACGTGCTCAGCATTTCCCACCAGTTCTCAGGGACTTTGCAGGGACAGTGGCAATTACCTCGCTGCGGTAAGACCATACAATTGTATTGATGCTAAACACAGAAAAATGCTGTCCTACCTCACCCAGCTAAGTGCTAAGATTTTCCCCTCAGCCCCAGTCAACCCCTTGGATCTGATCTTTCAACGTGCTCAGCATTTCCCACCAGTTCTCAGGGACTTTGCAGGGACAGTGGCAATTACCTCGCTGCGGTAAGGCCTCTGGCACAAAGTCCTTGAGTTGTTGCAGACCCATCTAAACATCATTTGAGGGGTACTTACATCAGACCTGAGCAGTGCTTAGGACTCGTATTACCCCAATCTGAAGAGGGGAATTTCACCCATTAATTCTGCACATTGTAGGATCAGGCCTAACATCCTTGGTAATTAAAGGGAAATAGATGCCTAATAATAATAATAATAAAAAAAAATAATTGTAGGAGATTTATAGTAGAGTATTTCAAATACTATCAGTGCATTTTGAGGAAAAAAAAGAGTAAAAAAAAAAGTATCCACTCTTGGAGTAATGACTTAGAGAAATAAGGTTTTATACTTAAATTTAGAGAAAAAAACTCCAACCCCAAACTGAAATTTTCAGCTGCGTCCAGCGCATAGTGAGTATAGTTGGACAACTTTGCTATCTCCTATTCCACTTTTTCAAAGCTTCAAAACCGGCTTCAAAACCGTGGCAGAGAATTGCAAAAATGTTTTTAATGGTTTTGAGATGCATTCCCGTGGCAGAGAATTGCAAAAATGTTTTTAATGTAGGAGATTTATAGTAGAGTATTTCAAATACTATCAGTGCATTTTGAGGAAAAAAAAGAGTAAAAAAAAAAGTATCCACTCTTGGAGTAATGACTTAGAGAAATAAGGTTTTATACTTAAATTTAGAGAAAAAAACTCCAACCCCAAACTGAAATTTTCAGCTGCGTCCAGCGCATAGTGAGTATAGTTGGACAACTTTGCTATCTCCTATTCCACTTTTTCAAAGCTTCAAAACTGGTTTTGAGATGCATTCCCGTGGCAGAGAATTGCAAAAATGTTTTTAAGGTTTTTCAAATGTGTTCATCCTTGTCTTCTTTCCTGTCCAACAAAAATACAGTTCTCATACTGAACCTGATAAAACTAATTTTGCTGCCGTATACAACAAAATCCAGAGTATTTACTACCCTGAGGAGTTTCACTGAGTTCAGTGCATCTTCTCACTGGAGTTAAGTCTGGCTCAAGCAAGTGTTAGCAGGACAGATTTTTCACTTGTTCATCTCAACTCACTAAATAAATCAGAAGTCTAACATACCTCCTCCTCTGCGCTGAGTCAACGGGTGGGATTAGATCATCTGTGGGGCTACGTTTCCAGCTAGGCAATAAGCACAGGCTCTACCGAGGTCCCGAGGAGCTGCGGTACTTCAGCTTTGCATCAGTGTTCTGCTGCAGCCAAAGGAATTGCACTTCTGAAAACTGGAGCTGACAACATCGAGCTCGGGAGCATCCTCTCAACACCGCTCGGGTCAATGACAGAAAATGTCCTTCTCGTCCAAGTAGTATGTTTCTAACACAGTTTTCCAGCTTTGCTGTACGAAACCATTCATCATGTGAAATGAACTGAATGCGACGCCTTCGTGAACTTTTTGCTCACTTGGGTTGGGGCTTTTTTTAAATTAAAGAGTATGATGTGGATTTATATTTTTAACCCCTCCACAAAATTTAAACGTGTGTAACCGCAATAAAATCCTAGGAACCCCGTGTTCCTTTTTTCCTTTTTTTTTTTTTTAAAAAAAAAAGAAGCGTTAACGTGAACTCAGTTGCAAAAAAAACCACAATTGGCAAAGTCAAAAATCAAGGGTCTGATCCTGCTCATCTTTACACACACACACCCACAGCCTAAAGGGGCTAAAGACCTCTGTTACCTGCAGCGGGAGCAGGCTCGGTCCCCAATTAGTCCCATGGACTAATTGCTGAGGCACGGCCTCTGACTACAAACTCACCCCGCTCGCGCCCCACTCAGGGCATTCCACAGAAGCCACTTCCCACCAGCCTTCTGCACAGTGGTGAATGTCATTCTCTGCAAGGGTTTGCCTCATCTCAGCCAGGCTGGGACACCTCTTCTTGCACCGCCTCCTCGCTCCCTGCCCATCTATTCGAATCTCTCTAGCCAAAAGGAAATACAAGGGTCTAGGAACCCGAACCGCGTGGCGATTGAAGCGTTACAAAGGGGGACAACCGAGGAGGAAGGGGAGGAGGCGGGGAGGGATCGCTCTAATCCATCCTTTTTATAAAACAGAAAAAAACAAATGGAGTCAGGTAGCTTATGTCATAATGATGAACAATATACAAAGCACATGTATAGCAATTATTATAAAACATGTATTTGTAGTGCAAGTCAAAATATAGGGACTCTACTCATACTGGCCAGCTAGAGGGAAACACATGATTCTGAGTGATCAAAAAGAGCCCCAAATTCAAATTCAAACTCATGAGAGCTGACGGTATTACAGAGTACAAAAATATGGTGAAAATTTACACATTACACATAAAGTACTTAATTTTTTAATAGTTTACAAATAGAGATCTACAGATATGTTTCCAATTAAGCTGGCTTTTACTACCCACCTATTGTAATACTCTAGGTATGGTTACATATACCAAAAGAACAAAAAAATCCCATAGCATAGCTATACAGCAACATATTAAGGTCTGAACATTAGACCAGTACATGTTAAATATTTCACTGGTTTACTAAACTGACATTTTAAATCATTTACAGTAAAAAAAAAAATCTTATAGACTTGCCTTTGAGACTGAAACAGTGTCCTTTATTAGTAAATTATTCAGTATTTAAAACAAGGGTTTGAGTCCTTACAAGAAGCCTCTCTTGGCAACTGGCATGAAAAATAAGGTATTTTAAAGGCAGAGTTTTTCAATAATGTAATATCTGATTTCTATTTTAATTGAGCTAAACTAACAATTACTTTTCTGATTCTTTTGAGCTTGTCTTCCTTTAGACTTTATATGTATTTCTGGCAGCTTATTTGGTCTCCACTTTGTCCACATTGGCTGGTTTTCTTTTTTCCAATGGCGATATGGAAATGTTCATTTGATAGTTTTTACACACAAATAAATAACGCACTGTTAACTCTACAGCTAAGAGGAATGGGTAGGATGCCTATTGCTTAACAATAGAGAGATCAAGTAAGGCACGGGACAGATACAGCAACTCCACTTCATGGGATTTTCCTGTTTTTTTCCTTTCACATAGTAACACTAACAAATTTCTTCCAGTGTTTATTTTTTAAAAGGTTTTTTTTTTTCTTTAACTTTGCTTCTTGTCTATCTCACACTATGTGTAGGTGAAATGTAGGATAAAGGCCTTCAATGTTTTGCTTCAGATGCCAGTTTAAAAAACAAAACAAAACAAACTTTCAAACAGTTCAGACTAGTACCGCTTTTTTTTCTTCTTTTTTTTTTTCTTTTAACACTGATGAACCTGGGGTTTCATTTTTCTTTCTTTCCTTCTCGCTCTCTCTTTCTGTTTTTTTCTTCCTTGGTTTTTTTTTTGGTGTTTTTTTTTTTTTTTAATACACACACGTCATGCTGTTTCAGGGGTATCCTTTAGCTGCACTTGCAAGACTTTACGATCATGTTGGACAGCTGTTCAATTTTGGGTGTTTTGCCAATGTAGTAGAGGATGGTAAGGGGTTCCAAATCCTGGGACACACAGCATGGAGAGGCAGAAGCTTCTGGATTTATTGTGTTATACAAGCTGAGTACCTAGAAGGAGAAAGGAAAAAAAAGAGAGATTAAGAGTTACCTCTGCCTTCCTGCCACTACAGAGCAAATTCCTGTCTGCACCGCTTCCTCCCACAGTGCCTGAGAGAAAGCCCCCTGGAAGTATTACGAAGATTTCTGGATTTCAATATCTTTTATGCTTCTCCAGTTCAATCTGGTGTCAGAATCTGCCTGAGTTTCCTGAGGTTTTACCTGTAGAGTCTTAAACCCCAAAACAGGTACATGCCTGGAGCCTGCCTTGAAAGTGCAGCCCTTTGAATCAACATGCACACTGTAATGATATGGAAAGAAGACACTTAAAAGTTTGGATCTGAGTCTTCAGATTGCCATTTGCTGTTACAGGAATGTGGCTTTACAAGTACACTGAAGGAAGAAGAGAGGTCTTCAGAGCATAAGCACTCCTTTGCTCTTCCTCTCTGGCTATCTTGTACTAAGTCCCTTAATGACGCCCTGCAAGCACCAGGAGTAGAGCTGCAGTTACTCTGCTGAGAACCAGCTGGGGTGAAGTCAGCAGTGCTGCTGCTTTATGTCATGCTGGATGCATATATATGGTTCTCTGCAAGGAAGAACCATTAATGTGTTAGCCAAATACCAAGTGACCTTTTTCCTAGAACTTCAACACAACATTTACAGCTTAGAGAGACAGAAGACCTGTTCAGGACAGCAACACTAACTACTTTATTAAGCAACTTCTGACTCCTTGGGCAACTATCCAAACCACATATTTGTGACCATGACAGTTATTCTTCCTCTTTCCTTTAAAAACAAGTGCTGCTCCAAACTGTGTACGCTACAACTCCACACCAGCAAGGAAACATACTTACCTTATTTATACCTCTGCCTGCTGACATTGCTAATAGTGCAATGCCACAGCCAGTGACAGCTACAAAGCATATCTGTACCTGAGTCTGTTAGTTCAGGAAGAACACGCCATTGTGGCTCTACAGACCAAAGGCAAAGCAAGCTGCCCCTTGGACATGAAGAGTTCTCCCTACTGGCTCATGTTGAATTGATATTTTAAGGGAAGCTTGACAAAGGAGAGACATTCTTAGTATGGACCTGAGGGTGAAATTCTTACTTTATGACAACTGCGATGCAAATGTCAGCCTCCTTGCGTTTACTGTCTAGACATCTTTATTGATAGCTGAGAGAAATAAGCACTTCACAGTGGAACTGTGAAATGCTTATTTTATATCTTAGCTTTATATATCTTTTATATCTTTACCTATATCTTACTACTGATCCTAAGGCAGTTGGCTAAAGTAGCACATCTAATTCCTGAAACAAGAAGTCTCATCTCAGATGACTATTGGTTCTTTGGCATCCCAGACACACGGTTCCTCCTTCACATATGAATTTTCAAAGTACGAGAATGAATACACCTTTTGCAGTAAAAGAAATGCATCTATCAGTACGCTTTCAGGAAATTCAATAGTAGCATATCAGTAACAATGAAAAATGGCAGGTCATAAAAGTAGGTGATAATCAGGTGGTAAGACTCAGCCCTTTTGTTACTCTGAAAGTGCCTCCCTCAGTGCCCCTGCTGACTGAACTCATTGTGCCATCCTCCACTCATGCCCTGTAATGAAAGATCCCTTCCCGGGCAGGCTCCCAAAGCCACACCAAGCTCATACTCACAAAAAGCATTTAATCCATCCATATATCATATTGATGAACACATTAAAAAAACATAATCTCTGGGCCAGCCAATGCATTCCTACTGCTTCAACACTAGTGTGAGTGCAAGTCCCTCTATTGGGCCACAGTTCATCATCCTTAGTTATTGAGATAATGAATACACACTTTGGTCACTGGTGCTGCTGTAAGTCCTAGAAACATATTTCACCCTGCAGTTATAACACAGAAGCTGAAAATTAGCAAAATCATTACTTACTCTGCTGTGTTGAGTATCTGAGCTCCATAAATATGGGCAGGCTCCTGCACAGAAATTAGCATGATATCCTTTAGGCTCATGAATCCATTTCCAGCCAAGATCCCTCTTGAAGTCAATATAAAGTGGACGCAGACAGCAATTATCTTGCACGTTCCTGGGAAACAAAACACAGACAAATACACCGGTCATAACAAAGACCACACAGGGAATAAAAAAAATCCAGTTGCTTGCTCCCCTAATGATGCTTTACAGGCAGGTAAGTCTGAGTCCCAAAAATTCACAATCAAATCACATCAATAGTAGCTTATATTGTAACTGAAATCAGATGCTTAGACATGGCAGGACTTGCTTATACAGACAAAGCTAATGGTTTCCCTGGAGGACTAGTAAGTATTTTTCTCCAGGTCCTACCAAGTGGCCTCTTTGAGTAGGTGAGCGCAATGGAGGTGATAATTTGGCTGCAATGGACTGATGGGTCTGGGAATAGCCCCAGATGGAACTCAACTTCTGCTTTCTAAGGCCACAACCTTCCTCATCTGCCACTGTCTCTGTGGGACTGCAGACTGCTGGGCAGAGACCTGCAGCACACAGACCCCATGGGTCTGCAAATGAGGGTCTGTGCTCTGTATAAATGCCAACTGTAAAGAAACATGATAAGCAACTGCGTTACACCTCACAGGCTGGTAGTACCATGTAAGTATACTGAATATGGATGCATAGTTACCTAAAACAATAGGCAGCATCTAGAGCACGCTTCTTCCGCCGACTGGGCTGTTGCGACTCAAGTCTGTAGGAGGGTAATAACATTAGCAGAAGATGTGGGGTCTTCCCACTGTATTTTTTCCTATTGGACTTTAAAGCTTTCACATCACCACTGGAATATGTGTAGTCATCAATACCTTCAAAAAATACATTTTGGTAATAAACATTGTGTTGTTTTTTCTTCACAAATTAAATAAACCATCTCTTTAAAAAAAAATTCTCTCAGAAACTGGGAAATGATGGCGTCATCTGAGCATGTTTACTGGGGAAGTGGGGACAAATTTCAACCCAAGATCCCTAAGATATTCACAGTTCTCATGTTATCTATTGTATCCAGCCCTCCCACACCCACAGCCATTTAATGGAATTTCAGTACATTTACCAGAACTGTTGAAATGAGTAACAGAAAAGATTACTTCAGTCACTGGATCTGCGTTACTTAGTTTCAAGTGCCCCAAGCACTGATGCTTTTGTCACTTCACTTAGGGCAGTATTCCCATCTTTTAACAGCTTGTAAAACCTTGTAACACCATTAAAGCTGCTCTGGACACTTCACCTGCATTTCCCACTGCTTACTTCCATCCCATTAGTTTTCTCTATCAACCACATTTACCTCTTTCTAATGCTTGTACATTCTCTGTCTACCATTGCCACTTTATTTAAATCTGCTAATTTTTACCATAAAGTCAGTTATTCTAGCCTCTTCTTTTGTATGGGCATGGCAAGGACATTGATCAAAATATTTCTTCTTGAACTGAAAATCAATGACCTCACATTTTGTATTTTCTCTTGAAACACTAACTGCATTACTAGCTTCTTATCATAGCAATAGCACAGGCAAAAGACTCAAGGTATTAACCTTTCCTAGGAGTTCAAACGGCTCATGTTATGCCTGTTGCTAAGGCCCTTTTGAAAATTAACCTCCTGAACCAGATAATACTATCTAAAGAGAAAAAGATAAACTTTTCTTTTCTTAACATTTGCAATTACAGCAACCGAATATGATACCAACAATTTTTTAAATACACACGACGGCTTTAATCATATGTACAGTACATGTATCTCCTTAGAGGAAAAAATTCCAACGGAGTGAAACAATGGTTAGAGAAATTAATAGTTAACAAGGAATATAGCTAAATCCCTGGAAAACAAATGAACCAGATCATGATATGCTTTAATAAATGAGAAATGTATAAACCAAATTTGGGTTGGTTCTAATATAGCCATAGTTTTATACATACTGGTGAATGATAACTATAGCACAGTCAATTAAATAACGTTTCCGTTTTTGAAACTGAAAATTGAATGGCTTAAAAACACAGAGCAGCTTACGTGACCTTGATATATTTACTCTGTATCACCTTGTCTGCTGTCCATAGTAAGCACAGATATCCATAACCTTAACTACACACTGTGATTTATTTTTTAATGCCCACTCGATCCAATCTTTAAGTTTTTACCAAGGTAACTGACAGCATAAAAAATACTTTGTGTGACTAATATACAAATATGTTACAATAATACTATGTGCCAACGTAGATTATATAGAGATAATCGATGTTAACTAATGTAGTTCTGTTGACTTCACCTGAGAATCAGATTTCCACTGCTGGAAGTAGAAGCACATGGACAAGCACACCACTGCTGTTTCTTCAAGCCACAACGTGCTGACAGTAAAACACTGTAGACAATCATACAAGCCTGGCACTGATTGTTCAGATCTTCCCAAAGTGGCTGATGCCATTGCTCTGAGTAATTTAGAATATTACTGATATGACCATAAGGAAAAAAAAAGGTAGCTGGAGATATTTAGTGTGCCTGAAGAGCTGCAAGTATGTGTTCACGTACTTACAAACACTGGGACCCTCTATATTCATAAGGACAAAGGAAGGTGCTTCTGGAAACAAAGCAGCCAACTGTTGCCTTACCTATACTTTGGAAATTTGCCACAAGTATTGTTTAAATAACATAAAAATGCACCATGCTCACACACATATCTACCGCAAGCATCTTACGTGCGAGCCAAACATCACCTTAATTCAACTTTCCAGCAGTAGCCTCCTCTACTAAGCCTGAACCCTTACAGTGCTAGGATGGACAGCAGTCAAAGGGTTTATTTTGAAAATATTCAGCAAATTTTCTCATGACTGTGCATCAATGGATGGACTACTGTACAACAGTCCTCCCTACGTCCAAAACTGTATGTATATCCAATGTGCACGCTGCAAACTGTAACACAGCCACTTAAGGACACTGAAGCTGCATGCATGGTATGAGAAGGCTTACTCATACCATCTGGTTTCAGAATAGTTCAGATGATGTAGTTTTAGCCTTCTGCCTTCAATACCACTTCCTACCAGCTGAGAATCAAGATTCTCAAATGAGAGATTTTTCAGTCAGCTGAATGCCATTTAGAGAGGCAGTAACGGCTCTTTGTTTCCCTCCTCAATTAGTAAATACCACAACATTTTAAAACATTTCTTTTCTTTCGTTACCTGCAAATCTTGCTTCAAGCTCCTCACTTTTATTTGGGATGATATAATTATTGGAAGGCACGAAGGTGCAGCACGGACAATGTAAGCTTATCTTAAATCCAAGGTTCCTGTCTGCAAAACACAAAAGTAAGTGGAATTGGTTTTCACACAAGGAATGACCCTGAAATACTGCTGAGTTAACGGAGGAGCAGTTGGGGCAGGAGTGAAGGCAAAGAGCACTTCTTGTCACCTCTGTGATGGAGCCACTCATGTACAGCCTCAGTGACATCAAAAGACAACCATTCTCCTTCAGCTCTTGTTTTAACTACTTTGCTGTCAATGTAGCGCTGTCCTGGTGATGATAATTCTTTAGATTTTAGAACCTGCGAGAAACAACAAATATGATTGCCTACAGGTTAACATTTACCTGGTTTTTATTAAATAGACCACCAACATTATAAAATAGCAGAAAAAAAATCATTACAGCTCAAACCTCTATGCAGCAGATGTACACTGAGGCACGGTTTCAGAAAGAATTTTCTTAAAGTTTGTGGGGAGAGAAAGGTGATATAAAATGCCCTAATGAAATCAGCTCATGCTCCCAAGAAAAGCACGTCATCACATATTCCTTCCGAAGAGAAATCACACAGAAAGACTGCCCTGAAAACTTGTTCTGCAACACAAGTGGTCAAAAGATCATAGTAACTGGAACACCAACAGAGGCTATTTTACCTTCTTCAGTAATACTTGCAGTGGTCAGAGCATAATATCAGATGCTAAAGTAAAGCTTGTACAATGTAGTCTGTCCAGTGAAGATATTATAATGCTCACCCAAACCCAATCTGTACGATATCGCCTTATTTATGCTTCTAGCCTTTCCTCTGACTTCAGGTACTACTCATACATTAAACAGAAAAAAAGTTATTATCCACACAGGCAACCTGGGGGCATGCAGAGACAGCCTGGTGTGAATCGTGGCCACACACAGATTTGTGCAACAGGCAATGCTGCTTCCACCCGGGCTTTGATGCCAGCTGTATTTGCATTGTGTATTTGTGTCAAAAGTTTTCAGCAAAGCTTGCTACTGAGCATGCAATAAAAAAATACCTGTACAAAACAACCCCACCCCCTCAAAGATACAGCACTGCATGCCTAGAATTTCAAGTGCCCACAGTCTTCCTCCAATCTAAACAATTCAGCAATTGGTTTCCCACATACAAGCAGAGTCTGCAATTATTTACCCTAAACTCTAGGATGAAAACAACCGGACTTTTGGCTGCTAACAGGTTTCTGGTTTCCTGGTTATTACTATGTTGATAGTTTTGCGATGCAGGAAGCTGGAATGCCATGTAGCATGAAGTCAACTCCAATCAAGATACCACAAGATAACATCACTTTGTAACTTTTGGCATGGCAGCTGTGCGACTTCATACATTGTTTGGTGTTCCTCCTCTCTTAACCATCCAAGTCCATCTCCAAATGAATAGCTGACAATGTCTCATTGTTTCCTTCTATTTTCTCAGCCCAGACCGACCTGACATCTAGCAAACGCTGCTGGAATAAAACAATGGTGAAACTGTGTAATACGTGTAAAAAAAATATTTCAAAATAGGTGTGAAATTATGTCATCATGATAAAATTAGGCTTTTCAAAATTAAACAGAAAAGCAGGCTTAAAAAGGCCAGATTCTGTCCAACATGTAGAGTCTCTCTCTTTATTTCAAGGGAGTGCTGGACCTCCCAAAGGCCAACAGTGCAGCTCCCACAATAACATTTTTCTTATGAGAACAGCAGCATGACAAGCTCTTTGCCTTCTTTCTGATCAACACATTTAGCAAAAAGACATGAGAAGATGTTGGTCCAAGTCCAGCAAATTACTAAGTGCCCCTAGTAGGCGATGCTGAGTTTCCCAGTAGAAACCGAGGGCACTCAAACACTGAACATTGGGACTCCTTTTTATGAGGCAACCTTCAAACAAAGTGTTTGAACAACTGTTTACAGAGAGTCTGGCAGCAGCAAGGGGACTACCATTGCTCAGAAGTGCCAGAGGGATGAGAGAATCAGTAATCAATGCTGGGAAAGTCCCAGAGAAGTACAAATATAACTTTGTCTTCCCTTTGGTCTTTATCAGGTCAACTCAAGTGTTTCTGAGGATGTAATGCAGCTGTCATTCTGCAAAGTTGTGTTGGGGCGGGGGGGTGTGTGTGAGGCAAATGGGACACAAGAACTTGGCTCATGTCTCTTCCTTTCTGCATAGTCATATCTTTCCAAAGACTCCAGAGACTGCATACCTCAGTTTTGGCAGTGCTCTAAGGAGCTAAAAGTAAGTAATGTGCCAAAAGCAATCTCCTGATGTTAACTATAATTGGTCTTAAGTATGTTCTGAAGACTCAGCTGTGCCTTGGTATCCAAAACGAAATGTCTTTAACCCGATCCCATTGATACCAAAAGACAAAGTCAGGGGCTCACAGCGTGTACCTGGCATGAAAGGCATTTGTAAAAGACATCATCGCTGCATGTATCCAATGCTACAAAGAGGATCCATCCTCAACCATTAACTGAATGATAAGAAAAGTGTCTGCAGGTTTCAAAACTGCAGGGTACTGTGGGACAGGGAGGACAGCGTAGATTAGAAGAGCTAGATATGATCCATACTATGGTAGCTATATCTGAAAGTAAGGCACCTCTCCATGTTTGTGTTGCACATTCAGGAAGAAAATTAAGAAGAATGAGCTAAAAAGTCACAAACTAAGTAAGGCATAGTTTCCGCAATTGACATCATGGGTTAAACATGATGACTAGCAGCTCTCAAGCAAAAGGCTGTTATGTGTGATGGGTACCATACCTAGTGAAATTAGCACATTTGCTTCAACCTCCTTCTCCTAGGCTAAGTATCTTTACAGTGTTAAGGTGATGTATGATTTTAACAACGTAATGGCTTGTAAGCCAGAATGAGCTTCTAGCTCCACCATTTCCATTTTTCCTTCTTTTTCTGTTACATCATTGCAAGTGTGGAAAGTTAATGGATGATAAAATCCTAGGCTGGATCTTCAGAGCCTATTTACCTCCACAAAATAACCTGATGAAGGAGTCTTCGCTTCTTTTCCTGTCCTGCATTCTACGTTTCCATGCACACTGAAGCAATGGCACTCTACATGGTGGCAAATGAAGTGGCCTCTTGCAGACATTCTTCAAATGAGTCATCCAGAAATTATTACACGAGATAAGCATTTTAGGTTTTATCTGCCATTTTCCCCCTTGGGCTTGCTTCTTTGTACTTTGCACTACGTTTCTGGTCTTACCTTCCCCATCAGCAACACATCTGTTTCTTCCAATACACCCTCAAGCCTGTATTTCCACTGAAAAACTTCTCTTTCAGTATTTCCAATGTTTTCTTTCTACTAGATCAACTAGTTTTGTTGCAAAAAAGAAGAAAAACCTTTTCTGTGCCTTGCAGCTTTTGTGCTTGAAACCTTGTCTACTTCGTCCAACTATACTGATTGGTCGTAGAAGAGATATTACCTTTACCTATAAACATTGCCTTTCCTTGCCTGTAAACACTGCCTCACCTTTATGCTTAGCCCATTGCAACCACATCAAACACTGTTATCAGAGATGTTGCTGCACAACTTACATCTGCAGGAGCTAAATGAAGGCCTGAAAAGTAGGCCTTTGTGCAAAAGAGCTTTCAGAGAACTAAAAATATTAACAGAAGACAAGGGGGGGAAAAAGCCGTAAGGGAGAAGGAAGACTAAGTAAAACGTTCCCTTTAATCCTTTCTCATTTCCTTCTGGCACCTTGTGCAAACACTCCCTCTTAGGGAGGCAGAAAGAGTTTGGTATGATTGTGGGACACGACGTGGATGGCTAGGGCTTTTGAGGTGGGGGAGAGTACCTTGCATCACCACCTCCATGTAGAGATGATAGATCCAATCACTTGCACGAGCAGGAGACAGAGTAAACATCTGCATGCACAAGCAGCTGACGATGCAGAACAAATGCACGCATGCAGGTGTGAGCATGCACGCCTTCACACACGTGTGAGTGAGAGCACAAAATCAACAAACTCAAAAAGCAGGCTGTGCAAAATCTCTGCAGCTTCTGAACACGGGGATGTCCTTCCAGGTACAGCTGTTTATTTGGTCTTGCTTTCAACAGAGTGATAATGCAACACTGCCTTTTCTAACAAAGGATAACACCAAGAATGTATGCAGATGATCACATTAGGTAGGGGTGAGCTGAATAGGTAGAAGTGTTACCAAAAGGTTATCCAGCAAACTTCTAGCCCAGAGTAATTGCAGAGTAATTTTCATTCAGTAGCAATGCTCTAAATTCTAAGAACAGTTTGGTTTTGCCTGCCCTCTTTCTGTACAAGATTCCTCCCTTTCACAGGAAATCACACAGCCAAAACGCTTATTAATCTCCTCTTGACAAAGTATCTTGTACACTTAAGCCCTGCCTTCCAGCTATCTTTTTCTGTGGGAACTGCTAACCTTCCCCTCATCATTTTTTTTTTTTCCTATCCTGACCCCCTCTTAAAACAACCTGGGGAAAAAATTATCTTCCAAATAGCTGTGAAGGTTCTCTAGGTAACACATACCTGCAGCTACTGCCAGCAGATCACGGCAAAACAAACACGTGAATACATGAACAATGCAGTTAATGGCAGGGAAAGGCTCATGAAGCAGCCAGACAGCTGCAAACAAAGCACTGCTCTTGCTTGTACAGCTACATATGTTTAGGAAGCCCACTTGGGGATCTTGGTGATGACAGCACTCACATGCCACCCTCATTAGGCCTGCCAGATTTCTGGTATTTTATAAATCCTGCTGAAATCTGCTCTTCATTGGTTCTGCGAAGGCGTTCTGCTCAGTCTTCAGGGGGAGACCCTCTGCTCTGCTGGCAGGGATTTGTCTGTGTGCCTCCTTGTCCATTACAGGAGGCTGGACCACGATGCTATCCTGGAAGCATACCCCAAATCACAACAACCAGGGCATTTAGCGGTGAAAAGCTTTTTTTTTGCCACACACTGGTTTCAGAAGAATGACAAGCGAGCTTCCAGAAAATACTGATCTCTAAATTACTTCTGCCACCTACTATGCTTATTTTTCAGATCAACTGGAGAGAATTAACTAATATATTTATTTAAAATTTAAGTATCAAGTAGCTGAAATCTTCATTACAATACTGGAGGATGAAACTATGTTTATTTATATGCAAACATGTTTATACTCTCTAGTAACTGTCACATGGTTCTGAGTATAAAAATAAGGACAAGAATTGTCCCAGTCTGTACTTTATAAACTGTAAAGTACACTGAGAACACTATATAATTCATGATAACAAACAAAGAATGTTTGCAAAATTAGCAGAAACATGGCTTCTTTAAAAAATGGGGCATACCAGAGGCTGATATATGCAGAGCAGCAGCATTCGGCATCGGTATAATTCTACTGGTTCAAACACAAAACCAAAAAAACCTCCAAACCCCAAGACTCTGTTAATAGAAATGCAATTATTTTGCTCAAATTTTCCTTCGCCTACTCCCCTTCTCATATATATAGCCAGCTAAGGCAGGGGATAACTGAATCAACACATTAGTGTATGTATTCTAGACAATAATCACCGAGAGCAGACATCAGAACATGACTCCATGACTCATTACACACATAAAAGGAAAAAAAAAATGACAGCAAGACACACTGGTTCTTTCAAATAACTGCAGCTCCAGAACAGCAACTTTCTGAGTTTATTTCAGATTTGATGGTCTGGCCAATAATTACTTCTAGTCTCCTATAATTACCACAGTTAGATGCAGAAGAATAGGAAAATTACAATTACGTATAATTTACAGTGCAATAGATTTGGCTAATAAATTCATCACCTCCCCAGAAAGCAAACAAACAAACAAAAAAAAACAAACAAAAAACTGAATGTGGTTCAGCAGTGATGATACACAGGGTGATGCATCGATGACATACATCTCCTGCAGCCAAAAAAACCCTAGGCACACATCAAAGGCCAAGCTTTAGGAACAACAAGGGCTTTTTATAGCTGGTTTTGAGAATTACAGTAACCAACTGTTAGGAAATATTTTTGGCAACTTAAAGTTTCTTAAAACAAGCTGATGAACTTCCAAAATATAATAATAAGATCATATGGCCACTTAAAAATATCTACCCTGTCTGCTGCATAGTCCTGGAACTTGGGACGGTCACTGCTGTCAGTCAGTGCGGGTTCTGCAATCACTGAATAGCAGTAAATATGGCATTATCTTGTAAAAACCTGCTATTAATCTGTTTTTCCTCTCCATTCATTCTGGACTGTCTGATCTCCTCCCTCCAGATGCTGTTGGCTCCCTGATAACTTCCTTCCTTCCCTTCTCTTCTCTGTCATTTCAGACTACTGTGATGTTCTTGTGTATTACAACATCTTGGCAGGCTCACTAATCTTTCTCCTACTTATCAGTTATTATCCATGGTTTCCATTGGAACTTCAAGGGCATTTTAAAATAATGGAAATAACCTGACATGTACTTGTAAGCTCAAAGTAAATAAGCCCAAACAATGAGATCCAGTGGTAAATGATGTGTTAATGCTGGTTAACATCACAAGAGAGATAAGTTCAGCTATGCACAACATCATGGCTGAAAACTGCTGTTTAGGATAACCTCTTCTGAACTAGAAGAAACATGTATGGGATTCCACACTAACCCTCTGCAGTGGAATAACCAGATTTCCAGGTCTGCATACGCAGCTGCTTGTGGCTTCCAAACTCTTACCTACTATTCACCCTAATGAAAGATTCACTTGCTGCCTAGTTCTACATTTCAAAGGTCTCAGACAGCTCTCAGGCACTTCCATCCAGCCTTTTCTAAAACTTAAAGTTAAAAAAATGACCACGCTAATTCTCATTCCTTTCTCACTCCCTGTTGGAGTTCGAGGTCTTTGATCCTATCTTGGACACAAGGATAAGCAAACCCTTCATTCCGTTGCAAACCTCTCCAGCTTCTTACTAATTATATGTAGAAACATATGTTGTAAAGTGCAAACCCTCCATATAGTACCTTTTGCCAGATAATTGGGAATCTACTGGCTATCAAAATCTTAGCTGCTTCTTATCGCCACTAGTGCAAAAGACTGACTGTGTATTTTTTCAAAAATTCTTGGTGCAAATTTTCAAGCTCTTCCTGTAACCACAAAAGAGTAATTCAGATTCTGCCTTCAGTGCTATGGAGTTGAAAGGACTTTACAGCCCCCCTGCTTATCAATGGAAGTCTTTCCACTGCTCGCAAAGGTCTCCAGATCAGACTCAAACTGAAGGCAGAATCTTTAGAGACTATTATACGAGATGCAGAGTTCCTGCCAAAATACAAAGGTACGGAGTACTTGCCAGAGTTTTAAAAAAAACCACAGTGCTCTGATCCATCTACGTAGAACTTGCCAGACACGTTCTTCATGCAAACTTGCAAATAAAAAGAACATATTGCACACATAACCCAACCCCTTTTATATCTTTATGGGCTACAACTGCAGGAGGATTCTCTTACAGTGTTGGCTGCTACTTGCTGAAAGGTAAAAGAAGGAAAAGTGTGAGGAGGGTAAAGAGATGAGCAGCTAAAGCAGGTCAAAAAGGGAGGGGAAGTCAAGTATGCCACGGAATCGCTGTGACTGACTCATTGCTTCACCCTGTGGTGAGGGAATGAGCTCTGGGAATGGAATGGATCCTGAGAAGGGATTTCCTCTCCGTTTGTTCCCCAAGCAGGGCCTTCCTCCTGCCACTGAAGATACATGTGCAGTGTAAGTTGGGATACAGCCCTGAGGCCATTCAGTCTGATTTATGCTTAAGCAGCAGGAAGACTCTGCATTGTATAAGCAATAAACAAGAACGGAGGGTCTGGGGTCCTTCTCCTGGAAGATTCTGAAATATTGAGTGCAATTTCCTGCTGTTTAGGAGATTTTAAGATAGCTCCAAAGAAAGATTTTATATAAAATGAAGCAAAACAAAAAAAAAATCCTATAAACTTATCTAGCATTTAGCTTTAACTTGCCAGAGGCACATTAAGTTTTATTAAAGTATCAAAAAAGAGGAGCCAAAGTCAACAAAAACAGAGTGGGTTCTCCTGTCTTCTAGCCAAATCCCCTAGATCCTGTAGGGTGTTCATCTCCCCTTTAAGCACAGGTCTCCCAAGTCCTTCCTCTTCCTCAGTCCTGTCCCTAACATCTATGTTCAGATGCATTTTACTGCAACATTTTGGCATGCAACTTTCTTTGCCATATGAATATCTGGACTTTCTGCTTTTTCTAAGATTTTGTCATCTTCTTCAAGTCATTCCTCTTTCTTCCCTTCCTCTTTTCTGCACTGTTTTCCGTAAGTCACAATTCTCCTTGTGGTTTTCTCTTCCCACCACCTACAGTCTTCCACCCAAACCACTCCTCTTCCTATAGGCTTTTCTCCACCAAGGCTTCGCATTGTTTCCTACACCTCCCCAAAAGAGCAATATTACCTTCCCCCCTCCAAAGGGCTCCCTAGCCCAACCTGGGGATGTCTCCCCTGGACAACCTGATGTTCCTCAGCCCAGCCTCAGCCTACCACGCCGCAGTGCTTGGTTAAAACTTGCTTCTGTCTCAGCGTAACGTGGGCTTGGCTACTCCACCAGACTGCAGCCCAAAGACCAGGATCCCAAACCTAGCAGCTGGTTTCTGACCCACGTCCTGCATTCCTACGCTCCCGATAATGTACATGCACCACAAATGGCAATAAATCTATCAGCTCAGTGCTACACATTTCTATGCAAGGCAGTGTCGAGCTGGGAGCACACGCTGGCTCGTGCCAATAGCTAATGGGGATATTATAAGCTTCTTCAAGTCGCCTTCAGGAACTGCTTTGTTCCTGGCAAGAGGTGGCTGCATCCAAGATAAATCGCAGGGAATATGACACAGCGATAATACTTCCCCTCATCCACGCTCACAGATTATTTGCCAAAGGTACTCTATACATGGTCTCCAGTGTACCAACTCTTTTTTGTAAGGGATACAGTATTTAACAAAAAAAAAAAAAAGAGAATTCTAAAACAAGGAGAAAGCAGCAATTTGACTGATACATACTGCAAATTAACTTCCTCTGGTCCAGAGTTGTTGCTGAGGGGGCTAGGGAAGGAGGGGGAGGTTGGTAAGAGTAGAAAGTTATTAACTCCACACTTTATACTGATTTCAGCACTTCAAAGACCACTGTACGTTTGCCATTTAACATAATCTTATAACCTTTCAGATCGCAAGAGTCTGGTTTCAGGATGGCAATACGTAAGTTGTGAGATCCAAATATACTACTTTAGATGTGGGTGACAGCAACGGCAGTCAATTAAAATCAAATGCCCCAGGTGATATCTGTAATACAGACATCCTGTGCCAGCTCACAGCCACAAATCCTGCTTCCTGGCATTTTTTTCTGTGGCATTAGAGATGGCACTTTTTGGCAAAAAAGAAGAAGAAGGCCCTTCTGCTCCCGATTATACGGAGATCTGTCTGGAGTAGCTCTGCTGCAGTCAGTGTAAATTTAGTCAGATTTGCACTGCGGAGATTTGGCCCAAATCTATAGTAGCTCACTCAAAACGTATTCCCTAACTGAAAAACAAGACAAAACATTGTCCGAATTGAAAGTATTTGAACAACCGACTGTGGTTTAAATTTAAATCTGACTCATAATCGGGTAATACGTTCCACAGCATCTTCCTCCTCATACCTCCAAGCAGGAAAAGAGGCCCTTAAAGAAATGGGGATTACCGTTGTCTGGAGGGCAGACAGTTCTTCCTAGACCCTCAGCAAGCTCCACGAGAGCCCTCGGCATGGACCAGGCCCTCCTGACATGGAAAGACCAAAGGTCTGCTCCTGCTTACTACAAACTTTTCATTGCAATCCGATGTTCCCCCCAAGCTTTAACCTGGTGCTGCACTCTGAAACATCCCGTGGTACATCCCCCACATCCGCAGCCTCTCAGGTACCACGGCAGCCTCGGATAACGACGACAATAAAATCCAGCACTTCGGCTGCTTTTTTCATGATGCTTTATGATGTGTTAACAAAACATGGCACTGCTTCCATAGGAAGTAATTATTACTTGTTATTGTTTGACCGTCTGTACATAATAAAAATACCTTAAAACCAATACCACAATGCTCTCTGAATACTGGCTTTTCACCCTGCGAGGGTTTCTACTCGTCCAGCTTTGTGGTGGTGCCTATTTATCTTTCGGAATGTTTATTCATAAAAGACAAGCTTTCTTTTTTTGAAGGGTGCGGGGACTTTATTCATAAATACAGAAGCACCTTAATAAAAGAAAGATGTGATAAAGCCTTCAAAACAGGCAAGAAAACTGATGAACAAAGACATTCTCATAACAACTGCGCTTTATCTGATCAAATTCCAATAAAGCCTGCATTTGGCATAAATCTTTAAAAACATAGCGAGGGCCACTGGAGGATGCTAAAACTTGTTTATTTAATACTATTCCTCCTCCCTCTCCCAAAAGTACTTTATCCTCTTAATATTTTCTGAAGTCTCAGTGCACGCTGAGAAGCGCATGGAGCGAATGCAGCACAGGGGAAGGCCAGGAGGAGAAGCGCAGGAGAGTGCTCACTGCATCATGGGTCACACCACTTCCTGCCTGCCTGCCTGCCTTCCTTCCTTCCTGCCTTCTTCCTTCCCTCCCTCCCTCTGGCTTCCCACCCTCCTGCACGCTGATGGCCAGCGGCACCACCAGCAGATTAACCCTCACTCCAGGGCAGGAGAAACAACAGAAGAGACAGTGCCTCTAAAGAATTTAATTCACGAAGAGGCAGAAGCTTTTATACTAACCTTATAAAAGAAACTTAATTCCTACTTCTATGAGTTTTATTATTTTCCATCCCGAGACTGCTCAGCATGTGCACTGTGCTTCCCATCTGCACAGGAACACACAGATGTCACTGACTAATCCTAAAATACCACAAGAAGCACTCTGGGTGAAAACAGACATTAAAGAAACTGTTTCTGCCCTCGGGGATTACCACTTGCCCACCGGCTTCGTGGCTGCATCCAGGGCACACGCATGAGAATTCATCTCCAGGACCTACTGCCTGGAGAAACCAGAGGGGCAGCAGACCTGGCAAAGAGATCTGCAATCACTCGCTCCCAGCACAAATCTCTGCTCCAACCCTGCCTCTGAGGTGGGAACAGGGACCTGCTGCCGTGCCGGGGGCCAGGAGCGAGGGGCCACGGTCCTGCCTGGCCACAGCAAGCAGCCCCAGACTGCCTTCCCAGAGTCAGTGCAAACGAGGGCTGCAGGAAAACACAAAGTCCTTTTCTGATGTGGTTTGGAAAAAGGAGCCAAGTACAGCCTGAGGAAAGCTTAGCCAAAAAGGTGCAGTCTTGCATTTCTTTTTTCATTTTAAGGGGGAGATCTGCAAGGTCAGAGGACCACATAAAGAAAGAATCAGGAGGAGAAAAAAAGTATTTATATTCTGCTTGATTATTTTTTCCATTTAGGCTGCACATCTGTCTCTTGCTGCTCCTAAAATAGTCCTTCAGAGTAATATTGTACCTCCCGTACCAGTGGTATATATACTACTACTAAACTGCCACTGGACTAAATCAGAGAGCTCTTGGAGAGCAGTTAGGAGACTTGCATGTGTTGTGGCCACTTTCCCAGTGAACAAGAAGAGAGCTCTGATTGTATCAAGAATACTTCTACCCCTCTCTTCCTGCTTGACCGAGGAAAGACGGGAACAACCCTTCCCTGAAACTGCAGGTATGAGAGGAATTTCAAAAACCTTCATCAAAAAGATCTTCCCAACAAAGCAAAACACTAGGCAACCCGAAACTTGGTAGGAGGAAAAAAACCCACCCTAATAATTAAACGCTGCTTATGCCTGATGAAAAACCACATTGTTCCTTCCGGGCACAACAGCCCTGGCAAGCACAGCACGTATCTCACAAGCCAGGAAGCAGTGCTTATGCGTGGAGGAGGAGCAGTGGCTGCACATGCCAATTCCATCAGCAATCTCCTCTGCAAGGCTTGCTCTCCACACGCGGCTTTTCATGCTGGAAGCAAAGATACCTGAGTAAGCCTGAAGTCCTTACAGAACGTATTTGCCTCTCTCACTTCCACAGAAATGAGCATCTTCCTCATTCTCCCTGTTTACCTCCTACGTTTGTAGCTTCCTTCACTGCTAGACACCCCTATCTGCACTATCAATCTGTCTTAGGGAGACCTGAAGCTCCTCTAGCATCACTGGGACCAATACCTCCTACCCACTCCTTCCTCACCTTCAGCTCCTTAGATTTTCTTCCTTATTTATATACTAAGTTTCAGGGTGCTTTCTGTAGCACCGTCCTACGATACATCATAAAATACCTCAAGTTGGAAGGGATCCCAAAGGATCATGCATCCCTCCTCTTCAATTTCTCCCTGCTTTTGCTTTTCTTGCTAAACACTGCATGCTAACCTCATGCCTTGCAATGGAGATTAGAGGCAGCAGTATTTAGGGACCCTGATGCTCCTGCAGCAGAGCTGCTGGCAAGGAACCCATGCAATTCAGACTGGCCATCTCTGTGATGGCCAGATATAATACCTCCATACAAGGGAGTGGGAAGAGCTGCATAAAAGATTGCAAGATCTAAATATGACCAAAGAGGGGGGAAAACAACCAGTAGAAGGCGGCTACAGGAGCTTGTAGAAGTCTAGAAGTCAAGAAGTCAAGCAGAGAGATGAACTATCAAGCAGCTGTTATCATTTTAATAGGTGCTCTGCAAGGGAAACGCTCCACAGACAGCTTGCCTCTCTACATGCGAAGGAGCAAAGCAACATGCCTAAAACATGCCTGGCACAAACACACGCTCAGAGCTCGCTGCCTTTGGCTCGCCTGTTACTTGGTGGAGAAAAGACCAAAGCCTACAATAACCTGCACTCATTACTCACCTAACACTTCACTCAGTACGCCCCACCCAGCCTAAAAAAGAAACTGCCTTACTCACCAGCTCAATATTTATTTAAACGACCCAAGTACCTGCCCTGGATGCAGGTGTCAGTCATTTCCATGGGCACAGGCTTGCCGGAGTCAGGCTCTCTCAAATAAGCTCCAGCTGTTTCTCATCACAAGGCGAAATCCCAGCCAAGCAAAGGCCCTTTCTTCCCTACCTCTGCTGAACCCTTTGTATCCCATGTTCCTCAAACATGGAAAGGCAATGAATCGAGCTCAGGCAACCACAGCTGTACTCCTTTCAGGTGGCTGACTAACAGCTCTCGAAAGTAGAACAACAGAAAGCCCAGAGATGCCATCAACTCCTTTTAGGATGTCTGAACAGTGAGGTCAAGCCAGAACATACAATCGTTTCAACAGGCTGGTGTGGCAGCATCACAGGGGCTTGTAGTGTTGTCATTCTCTGTGACGGCTGTTACACACAGACAACACCCACGACTCTCGCTAAAGATTCCTAGCTTTCTTTTTTTTAACAAATGACACATTATTTATCTGTCCTGGGGAAGGAAGGCAGCCAGGCCACCGTCATGAAGACAAGCACCCAGTGACCACCTACCTGTGGACCTTAACCACATTCAACTAGAAATAGCACTTCTCCTACGTTTAAACAACGTCTAAACTGTCCAGTGTGCCTTCTCCTGCTGCCAGCCTCTAAAGGCTGGTTTGCCCTGTCACTTCAGCAACCATGTGAACCCAAACTCCCTCCAAACTCTGCTCCCACTTTGGCTTGCATTTGACCAGACCAGGCAGGAAAAAGTGAATGTTGAAAGTGAGGGAGAAGACTAAGTCACATTTGCAACCCCTGGATCTGAACGGGACTTTACAGTGCTGCCAACACAGGGCAGTGCTCGGGCACAGCTAATGAGGGCAGCAAGAATGGACCCAGAGAGGGGCTCAACACACTTTCACAAGGTGGTGTCCTGTCTGCCAGGGTTTTCAGCAGAACAAAGTCCTGGGTTGCTGGAATAACTATGAGTTTTACTCAGTATAAAACTTCTGGGAGCTGAGCCCCTTTTGGTTGCTGTGTTTCTCAGCAAAATGAACGATGCTTTAGATGAAATATGCTCTAGACAGTATTTGCATAATTGCACAGATTCAATGTAAGTGATTTTAATATCTCTGACGTTTTTAAAGATTACATGACATCAACCTTATCAACATTCAGGGTGGAGAGAGTCACAGGGTGATTTTTTTATCTCCCTCAGTCCCTGAACTGTCCGGACCCCTGCCTCAACCGCTGGGCCACTATAGAGAAGCCAGGTCTGAAACTGCTAAGCTTTGAAACTCAATAATTAACAATGCCATTTCTGTGAGGAATGGTTAGCAGGCTCCTCCTGAACACAGGACAGAGAGAGGAGCTTGACTTCTGTGTAAACTACAGTACAGGCCAGGTGTTGGGAGACAGAAATCCTGGAGATGACTTCTTTGATTTCATGTTCTGTCAGTTATCGTTATCTGCTGAAACTTTCAAGTCCTGAGGCACAACTACTAGAAAAAGTTTGCATATTTCAGCTTCATATGATTTTGAATAGCCCTTTCTAGGAAAGGCACAGGAAATAACAGGCTACTTGGGAAAGATGGGACTCAACCGCTTCTCCCTGTGATTTGTTCCACCCACTAGACAGGTACGAGGCGGGTTTGTTGCAGAAAGATGGGGAGCTGATGCATGCAAGGTGCCACCATACCTGGTACAGCTCTATCCGCTGCTCCGAGACCCGTGCCTTCGAGTTCTGCAGGCGGAAGACCCTGAACTCGGCCTTCACCAAGTTGGAGGCATTCTTCTCCATCGCTGAGACGTCAAATCTGACGATTCGGAAGTAAAGACTGTAGTAGCTCGGTGGGATGGCATCTGCAAGAAGACAGTGATTTTTTTTTTTATTTTTTAAATGATAAAATACATTGTTCCTTCAAACAGTGTAACACAAGACAGCCTAAGTAAGGAAAATAACCATAGCATGATTCAGTTTCCAATGCCAATTTAATATTATTAACAATTTAATAAAAAAAACGCAAAACCAACCCACCCCACGTGTTTGATTATAGGAAT
Source organism: Calidris pugnax (assembly GCF_001431845.1). NCBI lineage: Eukaryota > Metazoa > Chordata > Aves > Charadriiformes > Scolopacidae > Calidris > Calidris pugnax. The sequence goes on from NW_015090922.1 coordinate 4,342,928, forward strand.
ACCATATCAACACAGACTAACAACTATTTCGAACTCTATTTCAGATCATGCATTTAAACGTCCCCTCTTTCAACATACTGGTGGAAAATCCTGTATGCTTATAAATGGGAAAAAATCATAGCAGTTGGTATCTGGCAAATGCCTTCAGACTTGCATAGAGTTCACAGGGATTCACTAAGACAACAAGTAACCACAACTCCTCTGATCCGTATGTTCTCTGAAGCCCATTTCCCCCCAGAATATGGAGCATAAATTAGCCAGCTTCAGATTTTGTTACATATTTAGTTATTAAAGGATTTTATTGGAACAAAATATTCATTCTGATTATAGTGACAAGGGCTCGAAGAGAAGGAAGAAAGGGATGGAAATGGCAAGCAGACCTTTTAAAGAGAATTAGATCTACTTTTACCTAATACCTAATTCTTTGTAGATACAGAAAATGTAAGTTATCATTTCAATGAAAAGAGATGGGAGAAGCCAAGTGCAGTACACTTACCTTTACTTCTAACTACTAACGATTAAAGGTAGTTGGAATAAATCCTTAATAATATTTTTTCATATCTATAAGACATATTAAGAGCTTAAAGACCTTCTTCCAACTGTTCTTGCCTACCAGGCTTATTGACAGAAACTTGCTACAGTCTTACAGTGGGAACTCAAAGAAAAACAGATGAAAACCACTCCCCACAGCAGAACCACTCCTCTCTCCCATGAGCAACACATTAGTACTGGTCTCTCTCAAAATACCAAATGAAGGTCTTCTGAGAAAAAAATAACTTTATGCAACGATGATCTTAATTTCAATACATTTTGCAAATTCTTTTAAAAGCTACGTGGATCAGAGATTATACCCTCATTTATGAGATAAATGATCTCTTCAACTTCTTTTTCTGCTATCGGAAACTCCGAGACTACTACTTGTTCTTCAGCCAAACCTAATCCTACTAGGAATATAATTTGGCATAATAATATGTATATATAAGATTGATGCTTCCAGGATGAGTTGTAAGTTGTCCTTCCCTGTCATTTATTTGAGTCATCAACCTACCATTTCATTCCCTGTGGACAAGCCAAACTAGCAGCCAGCCACTTGCCCTGGCACAGACAAACCCTGGCCATCTTGACTTTATTTCAGATTGAAAATTCCTATTTAACTGTCAGTTTGATTTATATATAGCTTCTAACTTATTTCTAGAACTTTCTTGTGCTATATTTGTAGTCTTTCTTTTCAGTGGCTATATTTTAGATACTGTATATTACAAATACATGAATATGTATCTGAATAGATTTTCCTGAACCATCTCTGTGTTTACATTTTTTCTTTCTTTCACATACAAAGAAGACGGACAGAGAAGCAATACTCTAAGTGTTCGTGGTTTTGTGTTTGCATATGTGCATTCGTATACAGAGAGAATGAGCATTTATCTTCCACTGGAAGGCAGGCCTGGGATACCCACCATGAATAAGAATGAATTCTTGTCTTACAGAAGTTTCATCTCTCATGTAAGATAGTTCTATATCTTGCAAAAACCCCAAAAGAAATTTGATTATTTTTTACTCATGACAGTAGCCATGGGAAGTCAATTCAGGAAAAGGCATTATTCATGTACAGCTGAAAAAAAATAGGTTTTTTTACTAGCTGGAACCCTTCCTCTGAAAAAGAATGGCTGACTACAGAATTGGGCTTTATGTGAAAATTAATCAACTTTAAAGACTGAGACTTGAACTTGCAACTCTTTAAGGGAATGGAAAGAACCCTATGGAGTCTACAAGGTTTTGGATTAGCCTTTAAGTGGTCTCAGATGCTGCAATTTATCTCTCTTTGTGAGTCCACCTTAACCTGACAGTTGTATCAATTCAGACTCAGTTGGACACCTCTGGACTCCCCTCTGGTTTTGGCCCATTGACTCCAGTAGACACCAGAATGATTCTGACCAGGTTACCCTGTAAACACAGCTACCCTGCTGCAGACTAGATTCCTTAAGTATTCTTTGAACCATTACCATTAATGAGTGGGATTAAATCAATATGCTTCCTGTAGCTAGGAAAACACAGATTTGTTTTGGAGAGGGGGAATAGTAAATGCAGTGAAAGATTCTGTTTTTATCATCTTTACATTATTAATTAATGCAACCCTGAAAAACTTGAAGACTTCCAGCTGTAATAATCATAATCAAAATTATCATAGTACAGTTGAGAAGAAATTATAAAGCACAGTTGGAGAAGGTGAAGGCAGCATTCTTCCTCCTCCCATTAACCTAGTGGACACCAAGCATGACAAATTTAGCTTTTTTAGTCTTTTTGTTCGTTTTTGGTTTTGTTTTTTCCGTGAATGAGCTGAAACTTCATCAGCTGCTTTACACAGGATAGTCCAAACTGCCAGGTTAAAGCGTATTCAGGTATGTAAGTGTTAAAGTGCTTCTTACTGACTTTGTCCAATCTCCTGTTTTTGTAATTAGGACAGAAAGCAGCCCTGCTCTGACAGACCAGCAAAGCACCAACGGGAGGGATGCAGGAGGCCTATCCCAAAACACTGCACACTCTGCAGCACTGCTCCAGGTTGGAGCACCGTCAACAGGAGAGACTGAACACATCCTCCACCTGACCATCCAAAACAGCACGTAGACCCTCAGGCATTGCTCCTGAGAGGACAGCAGGATGCAGTCAAGCTCCCTTAAACCAAAAGTAGGAATAGAAGGAGTTTGCTGGAGATATTCCCCAAATCAGGAATCTTCTGCATAAAGGATGACACTTTGCCTTCCACAGTTGTGTTTGATGAACTAAACCCTGCATTTCCACAGCTTTCCTCACAAGTACTGTATGTACTGACATTTCAGGAGAAACAAAACACTCTGTTTGACACAGCTCTTCTGAGAGCTGGGCTTTCATTCTGGCAAGGAGGAAGACCTAAATTCAATTGTATCCAAATGAGGCTATTTTTCCCCTCTGAATTTTCATTTCTGCTATTGAAACAACAAAAAAAAGTCAACTATGTGCACAGTCCAAATTAGGAAATATAAACAACTTTTCTTTCCTCGTTGGAAGGGGCTAGACAGGCCATCTTCACACATACACCCACACTGGAAAGGCTGAGAGCTTCAATCTAATCCTTCCATCAAGGGCTTGTAATAAATGCTCCAAAGATTTATTTTTATTCCCTTTGTGTTTATTAAACTTTGGAGGGTTTCTTTTCCTTTTTCTTCTCTTTCTGGTGCCTTGCCCATTCTTTATTACGGCAGCTACAAAACATGGAGTGCCCTTTTCTTCTCGCCCTCTTTTTTTTTTTTCCCTTTTCCCCCCCTCGTCTTTCTAACTGCAGTACATGAATGACTGTGTAGTAGGCTTTGAAGCAGCACACACAAATATTTATAAGAGTAGCTTGATTGTTATTAAATGCAGTTGTTATGCTTTCCACGCTCTGGCAAGTTTCCCTAACCCCTCTAACTATTAGGACCATTTAGGCTGTTGAAATTTCAGCTCACTGATAGCAAATTGTGCTTTTTTTTTTTTTTTTTTTTAAAGAAATAAATTTAAGATGCCTGTGGACATTTTTATTTGATAGTTAAACCCCCCTTTTTTTTTTTTTTTTTTTCTTAAGAGGGAAACAAAGGA
>NW_015090922.1:4346652-4459152 GCF_001431845.1 Calidris pugnax
ACCCCTCTAAATATTAGGACCATTTTGGGTGTTGAAATTTCAGCCCACTGATAGCAAATTTTGTTTTTTTTTTTTTTTTTTTTGTAACAAGCAGCATAATGTGACATCGTTTCTCCCCCTGTGTGAATTCTACTCTGCCCAACATACGGGTCCCCACCACGAGCCGGGTCAGGCTGCTTTTAAGGAAGTCCAGCCATGGTAAGAGAAGCAGCATGTGCAATGCTGCTGGAAGGATGGGCAGCTCGTCAGCTCTACCAGAACATCTTTCCAGCAGGATCCTGTCTTTCCTGTCAGGCACACTCAGGTCACAAACCCTTTCCTCTTTTCCAGGGAAAGTCTCTCCAAGAAATTAGAAAGTTGTTTAATGCCCCTGGGCTCTTAGAGCCCATGGATAATTACTCTGCTCACCCCTCCTGACCTTGACGTGACTGCAGAACCCTGCTGGAAACCGCCTCTCTGCAATGAAAGGGTACATATAAATACAGTGAAGCAAAAGTCAGGGGCCTACAGGTTATATTTGGGAACTGGGATTGGCCCTCAGAGGCAAATCAGTTGTACATCAGCTTTCCATTAGCTCTGACACTCTATCCTGCTGTGACACCAAGTTATGAGCTAATCAGTGCTTTTGGACAGAAACACTTGTGCCACTCTCCGCTCAGATGTCACCTCCAGTCCCTTGCAGCAAGGCTGCCAAGTCAGACAGTACAAAAGCAGTGTAAGAGACTTACTCCAATGTTCCAGTTTTTACCTACCAAGCTGCCAATGGGCCATTACCTTTATCTGCCATCAACCATTTGCTGTTGGAGAGGGACACTGAAAATTAGAAACAGGGGATAAGACTTTCAGCTGAGGCCCAATGTCTCTGGAGCAGCTCTTCTCACAGAACAGGGTATGTGTGCACCTACAGTGCAATGTGAGACACAATGTCTGTTACTGCACCTGTTTTTTGTGAAGAACCCATGCCAGAAACCACCAGCAAGGAATCTCCCACTGAATGATCCCTAGATACACAATTTACCCAATGCAAAGAGGCACAGATGGTTCACAATTCCAAATTCCCAGATAACTTCAGTCTTGGTATTTACCGCACATGGATATACTGACACTTAACAAGAGAAACAGACATACATAAAGGAAGACAGAACTTTCTTCATCAGAAAGACAGAAAGAGAACAGGTTAGGGATCCAACTGCTGGACAACCCTTTTGAGCACCAGAACAACCGAAGACTGAAATCAGAAACCACATCCCTCTTTTACCACCAATTCTAACCCCTGAACCTGTCCCTGCAGTCACCTGGGGAAGCCTCAACACAGCTTTACTAAGGCAGTGGATTGGAGAGTCCTGAGGTGATTGACCTTGGAGAAAACCCAAAGAAACAAAACCTCACTCCTACAGAGACTCCTGCTGCAGCTCTTTAAACATGACTTTCTTTCACCAGTTATACTAACAGAAGCCAATCCTGAGTTTTCTTATTTCAAGTAACTGCTTCTTACATTAATTAACTTTTTCTTTCTTTGCAACAACACACTGAGCTCCTAATATGTAGCAGGGAATCCATGTATGTAATTATGCCATAAACTAGCTATGAAGACTCAATAAATGTCACTAGCAGACTCTATAGAGTGCTCAGAGCAAAGACACTTGGTAGTGCTCACACAGCACAAATGCATGGTTTATGTTTTCTGCCTACACTCTCTGTCAAGCTCTACATGTCCAAAAAATATACACCAGTGAAGGTCTAGGTAGGCATGGATTTAGAAAACAATAATTCCCTAGTTACCAGATTTTGTGACATATTTTCTGCTGTTGAACCACTTGCTATTCCTCTTTTAAAACACACTAAGATCTACGATAACACATGAAAAGTAAAAAAACCCAGGACGTTATCCAGATTGAAGAGATAGGTAAAATGAGGCAAAAAAAGGAATTTTCTGACGATATGTCTATGAAATTATGTGTTCTTTACTTAAAAAACCTACAAAGGCCTTCTGGTTCTGCTGCTCCTTCCTCATTGCTTCACCAAGCCTGAATCAAAAGATCACCAGCCAAAGCTGTGACCTCAACAGCACACTGATCTGGCAATTTCGTTTCCAGTTACCCAAATACTTAATTCCTTCAAGATACTGCTATTGCTCTGGAGTTTGATGGATTTTGACACTGTTACATAATTGTCTTTTGTACTCTTGATTTCTGAAATGGTGAAAACCATCCAAAACATTTTGGGTCAAAGTGCAAGTAGCCTCGTAAGGACACTGAGACAGTATAATTAGTCACCAGAGAATCACAGAGTCAAAGTTTAGGTTAAGGTCTCACAAAGACAAACAGTAAAATAAAGCTCAAATCATTGCTTGTGTTGTAGCAAACCAATAAAACAGGTTAAGTCGTGCTTTGTAGGTCATTTTAGAGATGCAAAGAGAAGGCATCTTATTACATACTCCCTACTTTGTGTCACTTCATGTCTATTAGCACATTGGAGCTAGATATGAGTCCTACAGGGGGCATCAAACCCTGCCAAGAAAAGTTACCATTGCTGTTTTATGGGTGTAATAATATAACCCATTTTAAACCATCTTTTTTTGGTTTTTTTTGGTAATTGTTCTCCCTGGGCTGGGCCAAAATCATGTTGAAAGTTCAACCTCAACTGTATTTACATGCTGCAGCTGAAACTGACTTTGGATGTTCCTTAATTTGGTCTTGAGACCATTGTAAGAAGGAATGTCATTTTCCAGTCTCACTGAACTGTCTGATTTGAGTGAATCTTAACAGCCAGAAAGCCCTCATTTAAATCCTTTCTTCCCTTGGACTTTCTGCCACCCTTTTTCAACTATTCTCATGAAGATACTAGTCCCTGCAGGCTCAGCCCAAAACACTGTTCAGCCTGAAAAAATCTATACTATCCACACCAACTAGAAAGAAGGAAGACAAAATATCTATTTTGAACAATCTCCAATAGCTTCTTGTCTCCTCCCTCTCCTATGGGTACCATATGAAGAAAAACAGCTGGGCCAACATCACATATGTTTGTTCATTTTCTACGAGGTGCAACACCAACGGCCAAGAACCCTGGGCTATGACAGATTCCCCAAATGAACGCTTCTTGAAAAGGTTCGCAGCGATTCCATCACCCAAAAGGCAACAGAGAGTAAAAATTAATACCAAAGAGAAAAATTGCAGGAGCATTCTGCTTTATCTGAGATGACAAAAAGCCTTCAAAAATGTCCACGCAATCATTCTCCTGCAAATGACAGAGGGGTGTTGCAGCCTCACACACTCCGACTGCAAGGGGATGGAGAGTTAATGTGGGTGCAGGCTCCCACAGAAAGACCCACCTTCTCTTTCCAGACCATGCTGTGAATGCTGATGTGCAGCAAGCAGAAAGGGATTAGTCTCTTCTGTCCTTTAAGACAGACTAGAGCAGATTTTCAAGTGTTTAGCACCCTATATTTTGAGGATTTTTTTGTTGTTGCTGTTGGTTTTTTTTAATTTTTCCAAATGTCCCTAGAATGAAGTCTCCCAACTGGATGTTTCTGGCCTGATTTTCAAAGGGCCTAACTGTTCTTGTGGTCTTTTGAAAATCAATTTTGGGTTTTGGCACTGAAATAGAGCTGGATCTGTCTTCGCCAGCTAGCCCCAGCTGTGGGTGCTGACACTTACAGAAAACCTTCACCTTACATCTCGCCTTCTCCTTAGCTCACCTTGCCCAAAAAACTAAAGCAAAAGTTCCCTGTCAGTATCGGTGAGCTGGAGTGTAGCCAAATACATAGAAAATAATAATGATTAAAAAAATTCAGAAACATATCTGAAGGATTGGAGGCAAAGCCACTGGGTTACACAGAAAAAATAAATAAAATGACCTACCAAAAAAGCAGAAAAGCCAGAAAAATCCCCTGTACATCTTTCCTCTCCCTAATATCACATGTCACCTCCAGCCTTTATCTAACTGGTCCATACTGCGCTGGTCCATTGGTCTGTGTGATCCGAGTGTCAGTGTGATCAGCTCTTGTGTTTTCTTTGACTGGACCATTAAAGACCAAATACCCCACAAAGTGATGTACTGTGAGAGCAGAGGCAGCAAGAACTAACCAGAGTGTGTGATCAAAACACAATCACAATGTGCATAGAATAACCCTCGTCGGGGACAGGCTCTAAGCACTGAGCGATGCTAGGCTAACCTTCTCTCGACACCTCCTCTGTCTCCCACCACTGCTCATTTGCAAAGAAGATCTGGAAGTGTTTTGGGAATGGGAGAAAACCACTTAGGAAAAGCATACATAGTCCTTTCAGACAAGCCACAATTTATTTTGGAGGAAATCAGTTGCCTGTGCAGGCAACTGTCCTGAACAAAAAGGAAACACTTGTGGAATGTATGGGAGCACACCTGAAAGTAAGGACTACCGACTGCATACATGAGTTTACATCTTCAAATATATGCTAAGGTGAATCAGCACACAGATTTCAAAACCTTGTGTTATTCTACTTTACAGCCACAAGGCAATCCTGAGACAATTACAAGCCACAATCCTGGTCCTTTACAAACTTTCCTATCCTGTGAGTGCGTTCTATTGAATAAGACTGAATTCCTCTATGAAAGTGCATTTGTTATCTGCAATTCTGAAGAAAGTGAGAAGTGCCCAGAAGATCGCTTCTGCTATAAAACAAAGCTGAGTATTAACTTAGAGAAGAGTCAGACTGAGCACGGAGCCTCGAATCATCCGCCTGGATCCAAGCCTCTGAAGCTGGAGGAGGATCAAAAGCCAGTTGAAATTGCTGAAACCTCTGGCTAAAATGAAAGGGGAAACTGTCCGGTCCCTTTCAGGAAAACAAAAACAAAACTCTGACCCAGGCAGACTTGGTGTGACCACTGCCAAATACTCCTATTCCTCAAAAAGGAGCGTGGAGTCCGTCCCAGGGGATGGCCCCTCTCAGGACAAAGCAGCACATGCAGCACAGCACCATGCCTGATCTTTCTCTCCCAGCAAAAAAGGCTGTTTACCTACTAGCAAAAGCTGAAGTAGATGGAAACAGGGTAAAGTAGCATCTCGCACGGCAACACCTGCAAGTCCCCTCAGGTGCACGCTGCTCAGCGGGTGCTTTCTGCCTCTGCCCTTACAATTGCTTGAAAATGAATCTCCGGAAGAAAACTTCCCTCACATGAACTCACCAGACCCTCCTCTCTGCTCCCTTTTAAAGCTTTCCAGGCTGTTGGCTTGTTTTCCCTCATCCATGCTGAAATGCAGGAGTTGGGTAATGTGAACAGCACATGAGAGCTATTTTCAGGTCTAAATTTTGAGCCGTTGAGCAACGCTTAATTGGGGTAACCTAATTACTTGGGAGTATTCTGGAGGCAGCAAATGCTGATTTTCCATTCCAGACCACTTTCAGCATATACGAATTTCCACACATTATAGAAAGTCTGAAAGGTCTGACCTCAGTTCTCCTCTTCTCAAAGTCCTATTTACACACCATCTGTCATACAAAGGAGCCAAGAGGGAATGTAAACACAAACCATACTACTATCTTTGTTTCTCAAGAAAGAAATCTTAATCTTGTGGCAGGTTAAAACATACAGGGTAAAAAAACCAGCTCACTCTCTCAAACATTCCTGCCTATAATCTCACCACCACTTATACAGCACTACAGTTTTAACAGTGAGAGAGAAAAAAAACCCTTGCCCCTGGGTCAGATGCCATTGTAACAAGCCCATGACCAGGCATTCCCGACAGGAGCTGATAGATACTTTCTTCTGGGAAGATGCACAAGCTAACAGGAAAGCTGCTGCGTCCATCAACAGGCATTAGAACAAGAGACAGAGTTACCAAAGCCTCTCCGAAACCCGAGTGAAGTTTTGGTCCCATTGAAGTCACTGACAAAACATTCCCATTGCTTTCAAAAGGGCCAGGAATTTACCCCCACACTTGTAAGCAGAGAGAGGATTTTCAGCACAAGAAAACTGTCTCTGCCTCCTGCTCTCCATGAATTTAGTTTGCCAACAAAAGGTTCTTCAGCTTTCAGCAGTTATTTTGTGAACGTTCAGAGAAGAACTCCTCCTTTCAAATCCCCATCAGGATCCTTTGAATGAAATCCCAGGTTATCACGTATCACCACTGAAATCAATTATGTAAATAGATGTGTATTGTGTTTGGAAACTTCTCAGGTATGTACTTTGCTATTCTGCTTACACTGGAATGTAAGAAAAATATCCCAGTGTCTTTCATCTCTCTCCATAAAGGGCTGCTCCTCTTTCAGCTAGGAATCATAAGCAAGAATTGCAAGTACAATCGCCTATCTCCTCTTAAAAAAAAAAAAAAAAAAAAAAAAAAAAGGAAAAAAAAGGGGGGGGCAAAAAAAAAAAACCCCCCAGGAAAAAAAACGTTGGATCCCTAAATTTTCTGCATCAGACATCTCCCCTGCATTTAAAGGCTGCTCACCACCTATCGTCTGGCTGTCAGAACTTCCAGGTTCCCCCACATAAACATCTCCAAATGGCAAAGAAGTGATAAAGGCATAATTTAATTCAGAAAAAAAAAAAAAAAGAAAAAAAAAAAGGAAGAAGAAAGGGAGGGCAAAAATAAAAAACTCACCAGTGAACACAAACCTTTCTCAGTGGCAATGTAAGACTCGACTTGCTGGCACTGTTCAGCCGAGATTTTATGGCTACAATGACCTCAGAGACTTAAAACAGATCAGATTAACCTTCCGCTGTTCACAAGATTGACCAAGTTTTCCCTGTAACAAAGACCTTTTATCTGTTTCATTTCCCAGCCTTCTTCTGGTTGGATGCTATTGAAGCTGTATCTTCAGAAGCGATTTGCAACAAGAGACCTCTCCACTGGTGGGCTGAAGAGGCAGACATGGTCCCAAGTCTGTCTCCATTCCTTGTGTATCATCCTGCTGTATGCAGAGACATGGGGATGCTGAGTGCAGTGCCTCAAAACCCCCAAGCACTCATCATATCCCCAAAACCCAAGTAACCTTGAATAATTTTGATCTAAGAAAAGATTTTACCATCTCTTCCCGGCAGCAGATTAGGTGTAAGGTTAGATGTATGTGCCTGTGTTTGAGAAAGTGTACGTATGTTTATTAGTTCTTTTAAATCCTTCCTCTTCCTGGCACCTTTCTCATGAATTTCACTTGCACTGACAGCCCAGCCAGCAGGATTAAAACTGGCTCCATGGTGTTATCTCAGTGCCAATTTACTAATGAGTTATATTCCAAAAGCAGACATACTTTGATTGAATCCATCGGACTCCCCCCAAAAAAAGCTTACTTCTGTTATAAATCCCTTCTCCCCGCCAGCACAGGAGAGGAGCTGGGTGCGCTCTCCCTTCCTCCCAGCTCCAGGGTTTCTGCAGGCACCGAAGCCCAGGAGGCAGGTGGAACGGAGACATCCTGCAGCCCTGGTGGGATGCTCTGCCCGCCCATGGGCAGGACACCCCTGCACCCATGGGTGCTGCCAAAATGAGCGAAGAAAACGGCGCTCCTCCAGCAACACCGAAGGTGGAGAAGGCAGCCAGCCCGCAGGGTTGGGACACTCCTGGGAGACACAGGACAGTGCTACTGCTGGGACAACCTGGGGACCAAGGCGGTCTTTTTGGGCCCCCAGAAGGCAGCTGTGGTGAGGAGGATCGTGATTAAGCCTGATCCTTGGACAGAAGCACAAGCATACAATTTTAATGCTAGAAATCCGGCAAGTATGTTTATACGGCTAATCTCTCCAAGGAAACGGACTTTACTTTTAAGGTAAACTGTGGTTACCCATCATATGTCTTTAAAATTAGGCCATTCACTAAATGTCAGTTCAGTAGAGCTTGCACTCTGACAGCAAACACACTCGGCACAGGCTCTGACTTGTGCCGTTAGTGCTGGATGACTTGAGCTGTGTTTTAAGCTGTTAATACACATCTGCATTTTAATTTTCTGCATAGAAGCACTTCTAATCGCCAGTATTGCTATGAAATCCAAGAGGATGGCTGGAAATCCCTTGGATCTATCCTGAGGATTATACACTGCCATGGCAACGCAACACTATACAAAAAACTACTTTATAAAAAATGTACCACTGCAGAACAAAGCTGTGCTGAAGAGAAAAAAACACAACTGGAAAACATTTTGAATTATTTAAAGAACTAAGAAAACTTTCCCCAAATCCAATTTTCTCCAACAGTGTCACAACAACCACAAAGCCGTCATACATGACAAACTCAGTGGTGTTGAAATCAAGGAAATGGCAGCGAAAAGACATTCTCAGGGTATTTCACAATTCAGTTTAAGCTGTTCACACTGCTGTGTTTATGTGTCTCTCTACCTTAGCACAGAATAATCCAAATATCATTTCTCTTGTTTTCAAGTAAAATGTTTTATTTCCCCTCTTATTCAACTGCAGAGTGGTTCAACGAACTGGAAGTCAATGTATGCCAGATAAGCTGTAAAGTCAGTCTGAATATTCAGTAGAATAACAGGGCAAGAAGCCTACTGCTCTGCTTCAGAGAAAGGGCATAGGCATTGGCTTTACTTTAAACATAGTCCTGCTGAAATCATCCTATGAGCTTTCCTACGCAGCCATGGGCTTAAAAGCTTTCCTGCCCCAGAGCCCCTAGCAGTGAGGTATGATGGGGTGAATCCAGCCCTCATGAAGCTCCTCAGACTGAGGAGAGCTCACAGGACCAAATCATGGACTTCACACTTGCAACGCGATTTTTTGCTACTGCTTTCCCAACCTATCCAACCTGTGTTTTGGAGAGGGCTCCTCCGTGCACAGGAGCAATAGTAGGTGTTAGCTTTCATGCCTATGCTGTTAGTGGCCTTCCACTTCAAAGTCCTCCTGAGAGAGACAAAAACGAGCGTCAACTTTCTGCTGGCTCAAGCTGGCCATCTCACTTGGGACTCTCCCATCATTCATTCCTTTAAACCACTTGGACATTTCCCCTCTTCAATTAGTCCCTTAAAACTTTCCTTCCTCTTTAAGGTTATGATTATTCCTTCATTAGAACATTTTATGGTGCCCTCTAAGAAGAATAAAATTAAATAAAAGCCACCCCCACACAATTACACTGTTATGTTCTGTACAGTGGAATAATGTACAACTTGTAAGAAACAGAGGCAATGCACAGATTGATAATGAAGGTAACACCATCAAGTTTCACTCTATTCTGGAAGGGGAAGAGAGTAAAATTGAATATACAGTCATAAAATATATGAAATTAAATAGGCTTCTGCAAATGAATGTTGCCAGTGAAAATAGTTTCCAGGTCTGTGGTTTTAATTACTACATAAATGAATGGAAAACAGGATTAAGGGACATGCACAATTGTTACACATCGTATTTGGAATTATAGCATTTTTTTCAGCTACAATAGCATGAAGGCATAATCCAATAAAGTCCAACTGAACTGCATCCAGCTTCTCCCTGATATTTTGGGTTGGTACACAAAAATCCGAAATCATTCTCCAGCAGCACTCACATGGGACTGAAACATGCCATATCAGAGTGATTTTGCAAAACTTCCCCACTTCTTCTCAGGCTTTGGCTTTTATAATTTGCACAGATTAAAAATGTTGATGAGTTCCAGTCACTCAGCTTTGCTCATTTACCAGCTCTGTTTGTAAACAAGATCTCATGCACCAATTGAATCATGGACCACGACCTCCTCTAAAGAAGAAGTCCTCTGAATAAACAATGCCATCTAAGTACAAAAGTAAAGTGTGCACAGGAGCAAAAGTGTTAAATCTGCTCTTGTGCCCTTATAAGAATCCATTCATGTTCACAAACACAAAAGCTGGAGGATTTTCATCCATGGCTAGAGTAGACCTTTCATTTCCCCCCAGCTTTTTCTTCTGTTTTTGCTTTACTACCACACACGTTGATTTTAGCCCAAATAAACTGCCCATGAGCGGCTGTTCTTTACGTGTCTTCATGTAAGTCAATTACCTAGGAAGAATTCAGCATGCTGTACCAGCTCATTCAAGCTTTTCTTCCTCGAGCTTAAAATCTCCCTAACCCTCCTCTCCTTTACAGGCCTGCTCTTCATCTCCAGCTGGACCGAAATACGGTAAATATTACACTTAGAAGGTAACAGGTCTGGAATGTGAAGCATCTAGAGCTCAGCAGAGTCTCTTCTTGGCATCTCAACGTATGTACATTGCTGCCTAGTGCCAAACAGTGTTTGACTGGCTATATTCAATTCAAATGAAGATATTAAATCCCAGGACTGTATAAACAACGTTGACCAATCAAAACCATAGTTAAGAGAAATGCCTTCCTAAGGGAGGAGACAAGTGCTACTTGCCTTTTCAGAGTCCTCGAAAAGCGCAGCGTCTCAAATAAACCTTTCAATCTGGAATATATGTTTACATTTTTGTTATCATCCTTCATAAATGAAAGACAAGAGAAAGAAGATAAAGACTGGTTTGTCATGCTTTGTCCTCCTACAGGAGCCTTCCCCGTGACATTATCATCTGCACAACAGCAAGGACCAACGCATGCAAACCTCTGACATTTTAGGACAAGGTTTACAGAATAGCACTGAGAGCCAGATGAAGGCCTTTCCCGGATGGAGGGAACATTCGACCACTGCCCTGCTTGTACATAATTAGTCCTACCATTTAATGAGTTAGGGAAGGCCAGCTGAAGGCATCTGCTGAAAGCTCTCTTCCATAGCTATGAAGGCAGAAGAGGATACGTTTACCTGACCCTTTCCTTGCACACAAAAGACACTGCTGATATTGAAGAACCAGAACAGAGTCATAAAGCAACAATTAAGTTCAAATTTTCTTTATAATTAAGCATTATGGAATGGCACTACACAGCATGGCTTCTGAAGGAAAACTCCAAGCATTTCTCACCTGCTAACCTGGAGCTATGTCCATACAGGCTCAGTCTTGACAAATGCTAACTTCCAAGGGCTTTGTTCAGAATGGCAAGACCCCTAAGATGGGAAGAGCTCTTCTGAATTTAATGTTTGGTCCTACTAACTTAACTGAACGGATCAGAGATGCTTCATGTCCAGCACAGTGGAAGACACAGGATTCTTAGTTTAAAAACTTCTCTCCCATGTGAATGGAATGGCAATGCCTACATACCAACATGTATTTAGCTCTGAATGGTACAGTTGGCTACACTGTAAAGTCTCCTTTAAGTGAGATGCACTGACTTGCTCAAGAAGAGTTTATAGATCAGGATGGGGAAAAAGGACAATACAGTGTGTGGAATTCAAAATGCAGGTAAGAAATAAACCCATCTTTCTCTTCCTTCCAGAACAGTCAGTTGTCTCAGAACTTTCTCAGTGATGTAAATGTAAATGAATTTTCCTCTTATTGCAAATTACAGAACTGTCCACCTAAATGGTTTACTTTAGTGGAGCTGTAGCACTGTCGAATTAGCAGCATCTGTGAAAGGCGCAAAGAACACCAAACTAAGACATCTACACAATACACACAGAGTAGAGGTGTCCAATATTTCTTCTTAGAGGTGTTATTAAAAACAAAAGTCATCTTACTCAGTGATAGAAAGTTTACCTCAAACACAACTTTACTAATCTACATATAGGCTACATGGCCCTCGCATACCTCAAGGCAGAAAGTTATGCCTTGCTAACCTAATTCTCAGAAGCATGGAAGCCCACTCTCCCCCTCACGTGTGAGGAACGTGTTTCTCTACTGAAGCTAAGAAAAGAGGACTCCTCCATAATGACAGGCCCGTAGAATGGCTGGAGTAAGGCTAAACAGAATACTAAAAAAAACCCCACACATTAATCCACTAGCTGAAGAATCCTTTTACCATTAAGCCTGGCCACCCAAACTGCTCACGGGTAACGAGACCCTACTGGCAGGTAAAGAGAGATTGCCATGTGTGCAAAAAACAGCATCTTGCCATGGTCTGCCACAGCCACCAGCAGGGAAGGGCAAAAAGGTTCCCACCTTCTCCTATTGTAAAGGAGAGATGATCAAGGCAATAGACAGATCATCTCAACATCAGGCATGAGAGAAACACAGGATATTGTTAACTAATGGCTCCACTTCAGTCTCTCCTTGTTGATATGGGACCTGGAACTGCATTGTCCTTGACTGAAATGCAGGCTTTACCTCTCAAAATACCAAGTAGAAACAAGCAAAACCCCTTTGAATCTAAAAAGACACCAATACTCAGCACAGACGCTCACGCAAGAACCTCTGACTAGGGACAAGGTGTGGGAAGACTATTGCTTCTCAGACCCTGTTATTCCACTTGAACTTTTTTTTAACCCAATGCTAGAAATGTTCTAGATACCAATGACTAGAAGTGATTTATTCCAACAGCCTACTTTTTACTCAAAACCACCCTTTTCCAGTCTGATCTAAATTGTGGTCTCCAACCTTTGCTGGTCCAAGCATATTAAGTAATACCATTGTGAGCAAGTGAGAGGCTCCCCAGCTCGCTCCAGAACACTGATATGATTTAAATAAAAAAATTAATTAAAATGTATTGCCAAAAAACCGATATAGTCAAGAGTTTAAGCTTTTCAAGTTCTAATATTTGTTACTGCTATTACAAAACTTTGCTATTTCTGATATTCTTAAAAGAAAAAAGGAAAAAAGAAGATAGTTTTTCTGAAACATTTCAGGCTAACATAGTAAAATGTCCTAGACAGCTTTCCAAGTTTTGAAACCATCCCATTTCAAATACTGGTTAATGTAAATCTGGAAAGTTGCCTTGTCTGGAGTAAAATCATATACAGATTGAAAAAGGATTAAGTTTTTTGTTACAATATATGCACTTTTTATATTTTAACCTTCTAGTGTCTGGAATGGAAGGGGAGAGTTGGAGAATAAGGAGAGTGGTACAGTTCAATGCAACAGCTGCTGCTGCAGGTACATACTCTCTTTTTGCCTTACACAACATAACACAGGGCATTACAGACACTCAACTGTTATTTTGTAGTGTGGCCCCTCCTTGTGACAGGTTAACACACGAGGAAATGGCACAAGTTCATACCATAGTGGGCACTCAGTTCTTGTCTGTGCTATTCATAGCTGAGTGCTCAGGTTTACAAGGCTAGACTAGTTTTCCTGTGTCCAAATAAAATAGCTAGATAGATCCAGTTGGCTTTTCCAAAGTGCAAGATAAATGTCTTTCCCTGAGACACCATGAATATCAATCACTCCAAGCGTCACCACTTGATTCAGATTCATCTACAGAAGACTGGCTTTTAGATACACATCACTGAAGGAGACATCATGATAACAAAATTGTGGGGCAGGATAGCTCTGCCCCAGAAATACCTGAGTGACAGTGTACAGACACATACCACAAACAGGCTCACCGTTCTGCCAACACAATGGAACTACACCCAAGCTTAACAACAGATGACTTTTTCCCTGCTATTTTTAATGGTGATTTTTGCTTAGTTAATTTCAACCCTTTACCTCTGCCTATGTTGTTTTGCGATTTTTGCAATAACTGCAAAAAAAAAAAAAACAACAAAAAAGAATGGCTTCTTATTTACAAGCAACTGGCTCTCTGCTTTTTGGGGCATGCATAAGTGTTTGAGACAAAATTTGCTAGAGAAAGAGGCACGCAAACACACACATATATGCACACGAAGAAACCAAAAACATAAAAGAATATATATTTCAGACTAACAAGATGATATCCAACTAAATATTAGAAAAAGATGTTCTAACCATTTATGATTCAGAAGGATCCAAAACTAACGCAGACTCCAGACAGAGATCACATTCAGTGAAAGAGCTCCACAAATTGCATCATACAACACCATGACTGCGATAATGAATATGGATAGCAATTACAGAGTCAATGTCTGCATTTCTTAAAGATCAAAACAGACTAGGAATGCATCAGTGGCTTCTCGGAATAACCTAAAGAATGACTCGAAAACACATTATTTCAAAGAAGCATGAAAGCTATGGTGGCTCTTCACAGCAAGTTTTAAATTTTCTGCTCTACATGCATTATTAGTCATACTTCCTGCTGGGGAGGCTCTGCAGGTATTCATCTGCTCTGTGCCTACAGGGGTAGGGCTCCAGAAATAGTCTTTACTGCTTTAGTCATATGACACTGGCACAAATTACACAGGATACTTAAACATCACACCGGAAAGCAGGTTGTGAAACAGGGAATTGTCCAGAGAGTTTGTTGTTGAGTTGGCTGGTTTGTTTGCAGTACTTGTTGTGTACCCCGGAGGCAGGGTCCATCTAAACACCGACACAAAAATAACACCTGACAGTGAAATACCCTACATATTTACACAAATCGCAGCATGCTTTAGGACTATTCCAGCTCCACACAACCCAAGGCTGACCTGTTATTAAAAGCAAAAGCTCCACATTTCAGAGGCAGAACTTCAGAATCCACAATGAAGATGTCTTCAAAATGCACACGCGAATTACATCTACAATGAGGAGGTGATGCCTTTTTCCTTGATATGTATATTTGATACACAGATACTATAGCACTACAGGATCACACACTCAAACGAGAAGTATGGGACACCAGCTAACCAACCTACAGTCATGCCAAGTAACAAAGAACAACTATTTGCCATTTTCAAATTTACACAACAATAGGTTATTTTACATATACATAAGCACTACTGTGTATGTAATAAGAACCTAGAAGGCATAAAACCGTAATTAGAAGTATCCGTAAGTATCAAAATGACTGAGAAAATAATGAAAAAAATCTGGTTCAACTGCAAGGACATGGCAAGACAAGAAGGTTTGACAGTGTACGGCAGACAAACGAGTTCTCGCTGCACCACTGCAGCAAAAGTAACGTGCTCTCAGACTGTAAGGAATGGTGAAAATAAGTCTTTTACTATAGAAATTAACTGGGATTACACACACAAAAATAATCTTCCTTTCAGTGCCGGACACACCTTTCCATTAGGATAGCATCAAAATGGAGAGAAGTCAGAGCTATGCAAGAAGATCTAGAATCTGATGAACGACAACAAAATTATCTGTATGAAAAAGAATGGAATAGATCAAAACTCAACCATGCAGAGACATCTGAAGCATGTAATCATCAAAAAGCAACAGCAATTTTTAGGGCAGTAGTATTACCTTGGAGTCCACCTCACTCACTAAGAGAAGTTACAGAACTGCCACATTAGTTTTTTAGGCACTCCTGGCCTCAGGGTCATAAAAATTGAGAAGACAATTGAGTGGACCAGAAAGAGTGAAGTGAAGAACTGAAAAAACCCACCCCCATGCCTCTAGTTAAAAAAAAAAAAAAAAAAGTATATTTTTAGACTGTGATATTCAGTGTAATTTTCTATTTGGTTTGACGTGGTTCCACATTTCACCTAACTGTAGCTGGCAGTTAAGTGCCTATTTTAAACCAATAACCCAGGTGGCGTCTAAAAGTAGTGCAAATGGCAACTTCCAAAACCTTTTACACCTGGCTTTTAGAAGTAAACTAAATGAAAAAGGACATGTCAGCAATAGTGGAGAAACAGACCGCTTGCCAAGAAGATCCTTTGTCACTTCATCTTCTACCCCACCATGAAGAGAGCTGAGCTCTAAACTATACTGTCTAGAAGGAAGGAGTGATCAGTGTCTTCTCACATAGAAACACCAAGTTTTGGGGAGATGAAATATGGCACATCTATGCTCCAGATTTCCCACTTATAAAAATTAAAATTCTGTAGTTGACTTCAAAAAGGAACTAAAAGAAATATAATGCAAGCACATCAGAAGCAGACTCTGCTCTCAGCTCAGGTGGAATAAATCAGTGCGGCTCCCCCTGCACAGTGGACACAACTGCTTGAAGTCTTGGCAGCTAAGGATCCAGTCCATGAATATATAGTTCATTTTGAAAATAATCAAACAATTAAGTGAACACCACCTATTTATGATAAATGATGTCTCCGGTTAAAACTGTGGCACTGCTCGCCTAAAGCACTGCAAACACATAGTGCCCTCTTCTCCCTTGGCAGCTACCCCAAAGGTGGAGGGAAAGACACCTGGATACAGCAAGGCAAAAAAGATGAGCTCATGTGCAAAGCAACATAATCCATGGGATCACACATAGGCCGCTGGAAACAATGATGCTCATAAATCACTAATAATCAGAGGAGACAAAGAACCACTGTCCTAGAGGCCTGGTACAGGTACTGTGCTGGCATGAAACTTGAGCAGTCCCTGTCCAAACAAACAAAACACAAAGAACCCAGAATATTATGTTTCTCATAAACTGTATGCTCTGGAATAGCAAACGTAGCCAATGTTGTACACTCAGTCTGAAAGATGACACGACTTTGTTTTGATTTCTTGAAAAGAGTATGAAGAAGTTACTTCTTAATTCATTTGCTTATTTCAAAATAGAAGCCTGAAAGAAAACACTTAGAAGTTATTTCTCCACTCTTTTCATAGCTTCCAGTTTTTAAAAGGGCATCAAATCCAAATTTCATCTGAAAAAAAGGAACAATAATAATGCAAGATGGGGACAGTCAGAGCTGAGCTCTATTATTCTAATTTCATAACCTCCTGTAGGCATTTGTGGAGACCCTTGAGTAAAAGATACTACACAATGCTACTCCTCATCCCCTGGATTGATTTGAAAAACAAAAAAAAGTATGATTACGACACTGTTCAAATCTGACAAGTAACTTTCACACACAGCCCACAGCACAGTTTGCTGTTTGCAATATATTTCAACAGAAGGGATTCCCAAGGTCTGTCTCACTTCCCCAAGTACGTAGCAAGCTACAATCCAAATAATTGACCACTTGGTGAACAGCGGCCACAGCACAATGTAAAAAAAACCCAGACACAGACCGTGATTAGAGGCAGAGAGACAGGTCCAGATGCATTCAGTCCTCTTCTGCCTTTCCTATATAAGCAATGCATGTCTAACACACAGCCTTGGATGCAAAGGACACCTGCACATTTTTCTACACTTACCTCAACTTTTAAAAAGATCCGCCACAAATTAATACTTTACTCCTTAACTACTTTACTTTCCCTTAATGCTTCTAGTACCAATTATACTTACATATAAGAAAAGACAGTTTTAAATATAGTGTCAAGTATGTAGTGCCAGAATGTTGGAATAGAGCAACCTGTGCTACCTAACAAAAAAAAAAAAAAGGAGTGAGGGGAATAAGAAATAGTGAGGAACTAAAAACAGAACAGGAGTGGAAAAACATTCAAGCAAACTATTTGTTAGCACCTGGAAGAAAACAAGGAGTTGAGTAACAGCTCACATGGACTCGTCAGAAGCAATTAGTGCCCAAACAATCTGAAGTGCCTTCAGGACTGGATAACAAGCTTTGCAAACAGAGGAGAAACCACAGATGACATTTATCTTAACTTCAGTAAGTTTGGACACTGACACACCCATTAACACATGAGGGAGATATGGTCTAGACAGAAAAATACAGCAGGTAGGCTGCAAGACTGGAAGACTGCCCTGAGAAAGCAGTTATCAGTGGTTTCTAGTTAAAACAGAAGCAACTACCCAACTAGGTGCTGCAGAGGAATGAGATTGCTACAGAGCTTAAAACATGGACTAACAAGTAAATTTGGGTGGCTCACCCAAAAGAGGCTAGTGAAAATGTTACATAAAACCAGCCTTCAGGTACATAAACAGCTGCCACAAAAAGCCGTGAAATGATCCATTGTCTGTGTCCATGATGGATAAATCATGAGTAATTCTGAGCTGCGACAAGGAATGTTTGTGGAAAACCTTTAGACATCAAGGATAATGATGATGCACTAGAATAGGTTGCATGGGGAGGCTGTGGGGGTGACTGGAAGTCTTCAAGAAAAGGTTATACAAACACCCATCGGGAATAGCACAATTACAGTCTACGCCCTCTTCTAACGCAGGACCAACAGAGCAGCCTCTTGAAGTCCCTCCAGCTCCGTGTTTCTTCTGTGATAACTGGCTGTTGGCAAAGAGCTTGCATTCCTGAACAAGCTTCATGAATACATCCACTGATGTATTCATCTGTATACGTGTCAGATATATTTATACAAAGTAGTTCCGGAAGGTATGTCATTAGGAGAGGTCCCAGAGGGTGCAGATCAATAGATGAATAATACTGAATATCAACTGACCTGCCCTCCAGCCAGCCAGAGCCATGCCTGGGATGCAGCGAGGTGGTAACAGCTGGGAGCACACAGCCAAAGCTGCCAGGCACAGAAAGCTCCCACGGCAGCCAGGGTGAGCCACGGGCTTCCCAAACCCTTCCTGGGGGAATGATTTCTACATGCTAATTATTACAGACCTACAGACAGATTAACTTAAAAATGTAACCATGTTTCTCCGAAGCATTCTGTTTCCTGGGCAATGCACTTGGAAGTCCTCTGCAACTACCCCGCAACTAGCTAATAAATCACAACAGCTACTTGAGTTAAAGAGATAAGCCTTGTGTTAAAGGAATTTATACCAGGAAATTTGAAATGTATAATAGTGCAACTATAATAAGTAAATTCTATGTGGTATTAATATCAAGTTCATGCTTAAAACAACACAGTAAGTAATCGTAACTGATGCTCCATTCCCTGGTCTTGAATTCCCCAAACTAAGATGCTATGTTATACAGTGCTTTCCTCCACTGGCGATTCATTATCTTGGGATTGCTGCTTATACTGTTTGGAAATTTAGATTCAGGGTGAAGAGTGATGGCAAAGTTTTAGTCAAATTACTACAATATGCTTTTTTTTTTTTTTTCCCCCTTAGTCTTTGGCATTATTTCATGCTAAACTTTGAACTTGCTGCTTTCACTGATGTGCATTTCAAGTTTAAAGTGAAACAGTCCAATAGCTGAAGCCAAAAGTTTGACCTCCATTATAACTGTTGTAATCTTCTGGGAAAATATCCTCTTGACTCTAATTTCTCTTTTCAGACTCACCATGATGATGATGAGAAATAATAGTCATTGGGGCTGTAAGGCCAAGATTAATGTCTGGCCCTGGAAAAAAAAAAAAAGCAGCAAAACCACCAGTAGCACTGAATGACACATGAGGGTTCTCCATTTTTCATGTACGATCACTTCCTAGATAAGCACGTTGGACTAGCGCAGCCACAAGATGATGAACGCTATCATATGAGGAAATATTTAAGATCACATGAAAGTCTCTGGTTTTGAGCACACACGCCTTTTGCCGTGTAACTGATTATACCACAGAGTATCGTTATCTGACTTGTCAGTTTAGACGGGAAGGTCTGTAGGGCTGGGAAAAGTACCGCAAGATGAACAGCACCTCACACAACAGGGTCTTGATCGCTGGGGCTTGAGCAACTACTGTAATACAAATATTGCAGCATTCTTCACTTTCCCTCAATTGGATAGTGTTGTTAGATGGATGCAGCATGCTTCTATCAAGAAATGTTTGGCTGTGCTTCTACTGGAGTGAAATGATCCCTGTAAATACATGGACAAATTGTGGTTGGCCCTTGGCTCCGCACACCAGAAAACCTCTCTGTCAGCAGCTGCAATATGGGGTGAAAGTTGGCTGATGCACTGGCAGGACCAGAATGGGAGCAAAGAAAAGGATCTCTGTTACACAAGTTGTGGAAAGCCCTGGCGCGCTAAACGTGGGCAGCTACAGCTTCCCCAGCTGGGCTGTTCCTACCCATGGATGTTTTACTTAGCACTTCTCAATAAGACCAAGTAGGGGAAGGAATATCCAGAGTGAACTTCTTTCTCTTTTTTTCCCAGTTTTTCCGATGTAGAAGAACAAGACTGCTTTCACATAGATTTTTTGCTTTGGTGACATCAATGAAAGTTTAAAGTTCCTTGTCAAAAGTGATGAAAAAATTATAAATGACACAGAATAGCTTCCAATGCCTTCGAACTAAGAGTGCTCATGCCTACCTGCTTAGCTGTCAGTACCCAAAAATGGGTACAACTGCCTCATAATGTTAAAAGCAGGACAGATATTTTGGTATTTACTTGAGGTTAACAAAGTCTCTAAGGCAGAAGGAACCCAGGCTCTCACAGCCTTTCCAACTTCCAGTCAGAAAAATGAGATCTTACCAGAAAGACTCTGAAAGAGCAAATAACCATATGTGCAGCGCACATGATGTATTTGCTTTTGGTGGTATTGGGCCACCTTTAGCCAAGTCAGCCACTGGCAATTTTTGCATCCAACCTGAGGAGCATGAACTGCAAGAATCCAAACTAGAAGCTGTTGTAAAGCTCATCTCAACATACCCAGACTTTCATAAAAACAGATAAAACAAAGCCTCTTCTGTATGTCAAACAAATTTTTTCTTCCACCTTGAAAAAAAGGCTTCATATTGCTTTGAAGGTCCCATCACTGTTGATGCAAATGTAGCAATCAGCTCCTCAGATGAGTTACCTTTTGTCACCAGTGGTTCTGTCAGTTGTGACTTTAGGTTAAGCCAGGAACCTCTCATCATTTGCTGACTTCACTCAAGGTTCATGGTAAAAGTTGAACCGGGACACATACAGAGAAATATAACTTGCAAAGGTGGTGTGAGAATCCATATCTCTGAAATGCCTTAGGAAGAAGGCAAGAGAACAGTGAAAGATTTAGGCATGTTAAACTTGGAAGCAAATAACAGAAAGTCTTCTCCATGAGAGTCATTTTCACACTGGCATCTCTTCTGAGACATGTCTGTGATGAAACCATGAAAGAGGATAGATGCTTCCAAACTTGTCGGAGGCTTAGAAGTCTTCTCACTTGTGTATTTCTGATAAAGGCCTCAAAAACAGAGACCAAGGAATTAAGTTTAATTAGGTTTCACCAGGAAACCCGCGAAATATCATTTCAAAGACTACTCCATGAAGTAAAGTGTTTGCAGTGGTGCTGACAGCAACTTGTCTGCAGGTCCCCAAAGCCAGAATGCAATGCTGAAGCACTCCTCCTGCCTAACACTTCACTTCAGCAACAAGGTTCAGGCACCCTGTTCAGGGCTCCAGAAAAACCCCCACAAATCCAAATGTGCCCAGAACTTTGAAAAAGAAAGAAAAAAAGAGAAAAAAAAAGATACAGGGATCAGAACATTACAGCATGCATCCACCTCTAAGTACACTAAATATAATGGAACAGGATAAACCATAGAACTCGATCCTGCTCTTAACAGAAGAATCATATGTGGGTAGTTGTACAAAAAGGGGACTCACACAAGGTGACAGCGATGGTGGCCAGGCACATGGGAGCACCCACCTTCCCTTACTGGGTATTCAAAATCTCACACACGGAAATTTACGCTGGATTCCTCCCTTTTTCTTTTTTTTTTTTTTTAAAATCACAAACGAGTGGGCCTCACTGCTCAGCGATTCTAACTGGAAGACTGAAAAGCGGTCAGGAAATTTCAGGACTGCCTCGCAGAGAGTGGAGGAGATGAAAGTGAGTCCCACGGCACAGGCTCCGTTCGTTCCTCTTGCCCCACCTCTGCCAGGAAGGGCTCCTGTTCCCCTGGCAAGGGACCCAGCTGGCTGCCTTCTCCTGCTCCGCCAAGGGTCCAGAGAACAGCCTTTCCAAACTATTCCCTGGCTGGAGGAGGATATGAAAGCAAGTCATTTTCAAGAAAAGCAGGCTGGGTTGTCCAATCCTTTCTCTCTGGGGAGGGGGAAAAAAAAAAAGAAAAAAAAAAGAACAAAAAGGAATTACACAAGAATTAACAAGAAGTAAAAGTGTAATGGAGAAGGAAAAGCAAAAGAAAAACTGTACCTTTTTTTTTTTTTTTTGCATTCACAACTCAAAGCACAGGCAACACATCTTTAAATGATTAAGATAAAGACAGTGGGTAATAAATGAATGCTAGAGACAGAGGAAAGTGAACGTTTTTAACCACATTAAGATCGTGCAATCTTTCCTGCTTTGTAAGAGTAATTACAATTAAAATTATTTACAACCTGGTCCAGTGTAAATCAGGAACAGAAAAGCATAGACTGTAAACCTCTCTTAGTGAAAATTCTCCAGCTGGTAGAATTAAGTGCCACTAGCTGCCTGCATGCAGGAAACACACACCTGCCTGTCCATGTGAAGGTGCTCAGCTTTTAACTCCTTCCTCTGCTTTTCACCCCAACTGGCCAAGGAAGCTGCCAGGCAGCTCGCTTCTCAAGATCCCTAAAATGCCTCAATGCATGGGAAACGTGGCTGCTCACTGAGCCCAGAGACTACTACAGAGATGGATGTGGAAGCATTAGGAGTTGCAGAACAAACAGTACAGTACAACATAGCTTGGAGGAGCTCATCTGCAGAGCTTCATCTAAAACTAGCCCCAAATCATGCTATTAAATCACAGCTATCAGAGAGAAGACTAATGTTGAGTATCTGGTCATTCTCTTTTATACAGTAACTTGTCAAACCAGATTGTTCCCTGAAGATACTTGCTAGATTTAGCTCCAGCTTAGTGTTAAGAGGGCAGACTCAATGAGATTAATAACTCCTAATAAATACAGATATTCCTAATTCCAAGGTCCTTTTACTAAGTCCCAGTTACTAGGATGAGTTATGATCCACCGTGCCCTCTGCACTATTTTTAAAACAAGTGAAATTTTTTTCTAGGTTAAGGGCTCAGACCTCTGGGTTGGGTAGGAGGAACATCTCCGCTAACTACTTTGCAACACGGAGTCACTGAGTTAGTGACTTGGAGGTCTACCATGTCTTATGCTATGGAATGTGGAAAAGAAACCCCAAAACTTTATTTGCCAACTGTACAAGCCCTAGATAACCCATCACCACCTACTTCCTCCTCTGCAGTTAGGAGCTGTGAGTGGCACCGCTCCTGCCAACACAAGGGCAACCAACTCCATGCCTTTATATCTGGTTCCTGCAGAGATATGGTAACACTCTGATCAGCAGCTTTCTGGACACCCCTTATATTAAGCCCCCTGGCACTTCAACAATTATGCAGCTTCAAGGAGCCAGATGTAGGTATCGGTTTACTTTGAAGATGGAACTGAGGTGCTTTGGTTGCAGGGAAGATTCACAGCTTATGTAGAAGTGATCACCTCACGTTGTCGACAAAGTCAAGAAGTCCCAAAGAACTGAACACATTCAGGTTTAGTATTATGAAGGAGACAGACATACAAAGATGAACACAATGATGAGCTGAATTGACTGGACAGAAGTGTTTACAGAGAAAACTGGAAAGGATAATGGATGTGCCCTTAGTTTTCTGGACAGGTAGAAATGTCAGAGTTCCACAATCAACAAATAAGACCACTCAGGTCAGACAACTGTCTGTGACAGAAACCAAATCCGATCATAAGAAGATAAAATTTTAAAATGCAACTATGCATTACAAACAAAAGTAACAGCTTCTGAGAACTGCCATACATCAGAAAATAAGAACTGCAGATAAGAGATGAGAAAAATCAAGTGGGTGTACCAGCTCCATGGCCAAGAAACTTAAAGATGAGATTTACTTAAGTACTAAGGAAGCTTGACAGAGGTATTCATTCATTACAAGATAAAAGCTGTTGAAATAATAATACAGAAATATGAAATATACTTCTGTAGATAAAAAAATCCATGCAATCATGGGATGAAAAGATGACTTCTTTTTTATTTCAGCAGCAACTCAGAATGTCTTAAAAAAATAGCTACTACAATCAGACATTGCAAAACAAGCAACACCAGATAACTTGCATCAATGCTCTTTAAGAAGCTGTCCAAGGAACTATCTAAATTATTAAAACTGCCTTTCAATAAATCCCAAACACTAGAAAATGTCCTAAGGAGGCAGAACATGTTTGCTAATATACAGAGCCTAAACAGGGCAACTCATGCTATCATCTCACATATACAGTCAGCCTTATATTGATCCCAGAAAAAATATGCAAAGTGCAGGAATGAGAATCAACTCAGAGACACTTAGGGAGTATACCCAACATCAGCTCTGAAAAACAGATCTCACTGCTCCAGGATCTTGGTGAGTGAGACTGGTAGTCCTGTTGGTAAAACAACTGCTTCAATACAATGTACTTGGGTAGCTGCAAGACATTTAAGCTGGTGCTACACAATGATTTCATTAGGAAACAGGAAAAACAGGACACCAACATGACCCAGCAGTAAATGAATCAAAGCCTTGCATTTTTATGAGACTCAAAATCCAATGGTAGATAGGATACAGTTATTGAGAGACAAGCTTCTAACAAGTCCTCCATAAGGCTCATTTTACTGCACTCTAGTATTTTTATCGATCACCTGGAAGGAAATTAAACCATTATTGTCCAACTGCAGATGAAATAATGATATGGATATGACAAATAATGAAGAAGATGCATCATGAATGCAGTGACTTGAATCTTGAATTATGAAGATGTAATTGTCAGTAGAATCAATATGAAAATATAACTCTAAAACAGACAAACTAGACAATACTTAGAGAGTAGGAGGCTCCATCCTGAAAGGCAGCACCTCTGAAAAGGACTTGAGGAGGAGGGGACCCTGCTGGATAATTACCCAATTATGAATTTTTACTTCTCCTTGTAGACCTCCTGGAAAACTTACTGCTGAAATCAGCGGCACAAAATGTGGAATATTGAATTAGAGCAGAATCTGCAACATGCACGTACTTGATAATGGCACAGTCACTGTTCAAATACTGTGGCCACTACTGTTGTCTCAGGAGTATATGAATAGAGCAGAGGAGTTTCACAGGGAAACTGTGAGAATAACTGAAAAGGCTAGGAAGGATTCCAAGGAGCACAGCATATTAAACATAGAAGAGCTGTGGCTCAATCACAGACTATGGATCTGAAACATACTGAAAGTTGGGTAAAGCAGCCCATGCTGAGCCCCTGGCTGCCCCATTGCAGGATCTTCCAGAAGCCACATCAGCTTGCCCTCAGTTAGATCAGTTCCTGTCTCCAAAACTTCCTTCTCCTGCAGATGCCCACACGTCTGCAAAATTGATAATGGGTCCTCAAAACAGCAAGTGGAGGTTTAAACCAGATTCAAATGCTAGAACTTGAAGGTAAACAACTTAAACCACAAAGATGCTTGTTTCTAGTGCAGGTAATTAATTGGTGGATAATTTACCAAGTGTGGTGTAAACTCCATTTCAAAAAGGAATTGATTCAGCAAAGCTCAATGGCCTGGAAAACACAGGTAGGGAGAAAAGAAGACCATCATGATGGCTTCCAGCTTTTTTAATCTGTAAATGTCCATCCTATCATAACACAAAGCCTCCTAGAGCAACATCAGTCTTATCCTTTTAAAGTACAGTATGATAGCAATTACTCATTAGTTAGAAGCATGGACAGACCTGGAACGTTATACCCGGAGAAGATGAGTATGTCCCTCAGCTGCAAAGCAACACTCATGTTCAATCAGAAACCTGCTTGCAGGTCTGGCTGTCATTGCATTAAGGCACTTTATACTTTGTGATGTTGAAATACTGCCTGAGATTAAACAAGAACCAAGCCCTGTGGTTTCACATCCCACATCAAATGGCTTGGGATCAAATCTTATCCCAACGGGACATAGGAAGTACCACGTAGGTAAAATATAAACCAAGCTCTTTTCTTCTACTTTTTAAAAACAAACAAAAATCCAACAAATCTGTGGTGGATGCTGAGTCCTCCCAGGCTTTGTAAAGTACACAATAGTAGTACAAACCTGAGGGAAAACAGCACACAGGTAATTTTTAATCAACAAAACAGATTTACCCAACCCAGGCTTCATCTGAATATAAGGCTGGGATTCGCAAAGGCTACAATGTGACTGCTCCTTTAGGTGCCACTTAAAACTCGGGCCACTATGACTGTTCTTGCCTAAACAATCACTACACCGACTCCAGTTTCAGCATCACAAGGAAAAACCTGGAGTGGCTTTATTGACTCAAATTAAACTGCTCCAACTTTTCTTCCATGCAAAAAACATACCTCAAAAGCTAAGTCATTACTTCGTGAGCCACTCTGAGACATAGCAAGTCAGAGAGGCTTTATGTAAAACCACACGCACCTTCATGCTATAAGCACAGCTCCTGCTCCCAAACTACTTGGCTTTCCAGCTTGTAAACTCAGCATATATCATGCAGCAAATTGACTTCCAGAAGTTGTTCGCCAGGCTCCAGCTCCATTCAGAACTCACTTTTAAGATTTTATTGATAACATAAAAACACCTTGTTGGCTTAGCCCTGACCTTTCTTTACAGTCCACTGCACAGGGATTTGCCACATTCTTATTCACAGCCTTTAGATGCTTCCCTGCCTTGGGTGCTGGGGTCTGATTTTGCACGTGTTTATAAGAAGCCTCTGGATGTGGAGTGATGAGCTTCCAGACAAAAACTCGCTGTAGGGAGGATGATAGAGATATATTATAGCATGTTTATTTGCCAAGACCTTTGCAGTCAGATGGTCATTTATTTTAGACAGGGGGAGGTGGGAGGCATGGAATACCTAAGAAGTACAGGACATGAACTCATGCCTCCTTCTCTGCATTCTGCAATTCTTGCCATATTGCTGCCATATGCTGCTCCCAGATGACATCTGTCATCAAACGCTTCTATCAATAAGCTACTAAGGTGTTTATTTTTAAAGGGATTACTTTTTTTTTTTTTTGTAAAGCCTTATGCGGAAGAAGATCTCCAGTGACAACTCAATAAAAGGGAAAGCACCACATTACAGTAATACATCCCAATATATCTTGAAGATGTGGCTGTTCCCTGAAACAAAGGAACAGCACTTAATACCTGATCCAAAGACTTTTGCAGTCAATGGAAAGGCTTCCAATGTTTTCAGCAGGCTTTGGACCAGGGCCATTAATCTGGGGAACATACTCTCAAAAGGCAGAAAAATGGAAAGGTTTGACTGTATCACATGTATAGCTGGCCTTGTGGCAAGTGTGCATGAGGCAGATTCCTTTCCAGACTCTACCTCAACAAATACACTTCCAGCCAGAGAAAATTAAGTCTCCCAATAAAGTGGGTAAATAATAGGACTCCAACTTGGAAGGAACTAAGTTCCTTCAGACACATGATATTGTTGTAACTCAGTCTCTGGCCACCTTTATAAAGATCTCTTTTTCTAGATCCTTTTGGGGCTCTTTTCTTCCCTGATTAGCAAGGGGAATGTGAAATTTCCAAATACATGGCTCCTAGCATGAGGAAGGGATGGGGGAATCCAGATTCAAAGAGGGACAGAAAGCTCAGACCCTCAACAATCTACTCTGACTCCATCCTAGCTGAGACAAAGCTGCTCGCTTAGCTCCCTTGCTTTCCAAACTGTATATCCTGGCAGGGAGTCTCTCAGTTCCTATCACACCACCAGATCAGAACAGCAGATTTATTTTCAAGACAGCTGGAACTTGTTCCTCACTCACAAACCTAAAGATGTATGTATGTCTGCTGCAACAGCCTGCCTTTAAACACTAGGTAAACACGTAACAAGCACAACAAAGGAAACGTACAGACATCTTTCAGCGTACCTCAATGTTGAAATGTGGCTACTTCACTTCCAAAGCGTGCATCAGGAAAAATTTGAATATAGAGCAGTGATTGGCACAAGACATATACAGCCCTTGCTCTGCCAGGGAGGCCCAGAGCCAACTACAACAGCCAAGAAAACTGGGCTGGATCTCTGAGATTGGGCGAGAATGAGAACACAAGGATGGTGGATCCAACACATCTCAAGGCAGCTTAAAATGTCCTATCATGTTAGAGAATATAATATATCACTTATCCCTCCCCTAGGGCAAACATCCCCTATGTGCCCTGTAGGCATCTAGATGAAGAAACGAACTGCGTATGTCAGTGGACCTGACCAGGTATCCATAAATTTTGCTTAGTACCCTTGCTCTGCCAGGGAGGCCCAGAGCCAACTACAACAGCCAAGAAAACTGGGCTGGATCTCTGAGATTGGGCGAGAATGAGAACACAAGGATGGTGGATCCAACACATCTCAAGGCAGCTTAAAATGTCCTATCATGTTAGAGAATATAATATATCACTTATCCCTCCCCTAGGGCAAACATCCCCTATGTGCCCTGTAGGCATCTAGATGAAGAAACGAACTGCGTATGTCAGTGGACCTGACCAGGTATCCATAAATTTTGCTTAGTAGTTATTCATTAAGTGCTCTGTTTCAGTATTATCCAGTCAACTGGATCAGTTCCCTCATGAAACCCTTGAAGTACAAAGGCCAGGAACTGCGATGCAAATGGCAGAGCTGCCCCTCCACTGTCACGTTCATGGGCAAGCAGAGACACGGCTCAGCTTTGCTAACGTGGGCCACCCCTGGGACCAAGCAGAGGTGGGACAAGGAGCAGCAGCCTGCCACAGGCTCTGGTGAATGCCAGACCTGACCATGCTGTGCCTGCCAGCCACTTCTGCCATTAGTCAGGTATCTGACATCTGACATCTGACATCTGATACCTGGTATCTGACCAGGTATCCATAAATTTTGCTTAGTAGTTATTCATTAAGTGCTCTGTTTCAGTATTATCCAGTCAACTGGATCAGTTCCCTCATGAAACCCTTGAAGTACAAAGGCCAGGAACTGCGATGCAAATGGCAGAGCTGCCCCTCCACTGTCACGTTCATGGGCAAGCAGAGACACGGCTCAGCTTTGCTAACGTGGGCCACCCCTGGGACCAAGCAGAGGTGGGACAAGGAGCAGCAGCCTGCCACAGGCTCTGGTGAATGCCAGACCTGACCATGCTGTGCCTGCCAGCCACTTCTGCCATTAGTTCAACCCACTGCTGCATCTGAAGAGGGTAAATTTGCTGCATCATTTTTACACGTCACTTGGATGCAAAGTTCTGCAGGAGTTCTTCTTCCCAGCGTACATCTTGACAGTCCTAGAGAAGATCTTTGACTGTTTGCCCAAAGCCCCCAGAAAAGTTATTTTACACATACTGGATAACACCCACTCACGTAAGCAAGGACTACTCTCTGTTCAGTTTGGGATATTGGAGATCATCTGTAAACACAACTGTGGGCTCGGGATTAATAAGTATTATTGCACAGAAGCCCTCGTCAAGTATGAGATCGCTAGGTACTGTCTGACCACTTCAAAAGAGGCAGTGCTGCTAAGATCTATTAGCTTTTCAGGCTCCTGAGTACAAAGTCCACCCACAGGGTTGGGTTTTTTGTGGGTTGGGTTTTTTTTTCTACCCCATGGAATGAAAAGCAACATGTTCTGATTTCTATCTTTCAGTCATCACTATGGTAAAGATAAGTTACCATCATTACTCCAGCTGAGCTAGCTGCTGAATTGCAAATGCTATAGGTAAACAAAAACAAGTAAGAGAAGGAACTTCAACAGGCTTAGCTGGCCTTTTAAAATTCAAGGCAGGGGTTTAAAAGAGATGAAGCCAGGGAAAACATTGCATACTAACATCAGCCAAACAGGGAAAAATAACGAAGTTGTAAGCCTGAAAAACTGAAATGGAAAGAATGACAGATTTATTGCTGCATTTGATGCATATAACCACTGATAGACTCTCCCCAGGAAGTGTTGAAATTACCATCACTGAAATGAATCCAGAAGCTAAAAATTAAATTATCTTTCCCAGAACATTCCAATTTGGGCTTTGGCAACAACAGATGTTTTAATGCTCTTAAATATATGCATGCGTGTGTGTGCACGCATGCACACACGCACACATGTACTTAAATACAGTATCCCCTTTCACGCGAGACCTCCCTCTTAGTTTTCACGAAGTCAGACTGAACTTACAGTCATTCTGCAAAGTCTTTTCTTCAAAGTCTCCGCTCAAATGCACAACTGTCAGATTAAGCAACCCATAAGGAGTCTTACAGCAGCTCCAAGTTATGAATGAATGGTTATTTGTGAACTTGCCTGTCAAGACAGATGCGGTATTTGTCAGTGCAGTGTGGGTCAGATATGGTGGGAAGGAGCCAAACAAGCAAAGTGAAAGGTCAGTATCACAACATTTCCCTTTTTCCCTCCTCAGTTTGCTTAAAACTATGCCACAGCTTTTGCTGAAGTACAATACAGTCGTCTATTTTCATGCAACCTACCACACTTATTTGAAAAGCAATATTCACACAAGAAAAGTAAAAGCAAAATGAGTGCAGAAGCAGAAAAGAACACGAAATTCTTGGTGCAATAAAAGCTATGACAGGGGGACAAATCCAAGATTGACAGAAAATAACACATCTTTAGAAATCTGCTGACACTTGTATCATTACCCTACTGAAGCTGAAATGCAATGCATTGTTTTCTCATGTATCAGAATGTAGTATAAGAGGATCACAGGTTAATTCATGTTGGAAGAGACATCTAGTCCAACCTTCAGCCCAAAGCAGGGTCAGTTATGAGGTCAACTTATCATTCATACTTTACACCGTTATTTATAATAACCTGAAGTCAGCATCAAGTCTTATATAACAACAACAAGAGGCTCCTGCCATAAGGTTTCAGTGGAAAAAAGCTCATGTCTACAATGTAAATCTTGAATACATCAATGTGCATCATGCATGAAACTAAAGGAACTCTAGTTCATTGTCCAAATCAAAACCTGAATGAGAGGGAGATGTTCTAAAGATCCTTTCCACATTCTCAGCCATAAACCTGCTGCAGGGATGCCTCTGACCTCTAGCATTCGAGCTAAGAGAACCACAGCAGTCAACAGGCTCACGAGTCATTCATAAATTCCGAACCAACTGATTACACTGGAAGGAGATAAAACATAACCCTTCACGCTAGTTTTGGTTGGGGGTTTTTTTCCAACTCCTCATCCTCTTGTCATTATCTTTGAGTTTCTCCTCTAGACCTTGGTGCTGTATGGCTTATACAGGTAGGTGTCCAGCTGCAACCACCTAACAGCAGCAAGGACAAGTGTGCAGAAGCCATTCTAAGAAGATGTATAGCTGCTTCAGATAGACTACTACAGGAAGCCAATTGACAGTGATGCTGGAGCTCGGCACCTACGTGTCTACATCCCAGGCTGAAACAAGCAACAGCCTGTGGGTGAAAGCAGGATGCAAACTTTCCCTAAACAAACAACCCAAAGAAACTTTTTAGTCTAAACAAATAGCAGAAACACCTGTAACAAAAGTATAACATAAATAATGCCTGGGGAGCTTATCACCCTCAAGCTAAAAAGTGCCTGCTTGAAAAACGTGCAGCATGGGGTTTCGCAACAGGAATGGAAACATTTGTGTGCCTTCACTCATGGCTTGTTTTGTCATCATACCCCGGGGTTCCTCTCTTTATCTGTGATACAGGAGCAGTGGAGCACAGACTGCAGAGGCAAAAGAAGCCAGCTGCCCAAGAGGATCAGCCTTCTTTGGGATCACGGGAATACTGAAGAGCCTCTTATTTCCCCTCTAAAAACTCCTGTAAAGCATCTCCCTCTCACCGGGCTCCAATGCCCAAATGACAGATTTCAACACAGCAAGAGCGATTTGAAATGTCTGGCTTTGTTCATCCCTGCAAATGTGCCATAAACTGGGCCCCAATTCAGGCAGCTAATTAGGCAGACAGGGAGCCTTAGTGTTAATGAGTCCATTCATGTGTGTGAAGCTCTGTGCATGTCTCAGAACCGTGCTCAAGAAGCTCACCGAAGACGACAGCCGGGGCTTCTCATTCATCTTTTTGCTCGGCTCTGGCACAGGCAGGAATCTCAAGCTGACAGCAAAATGCTGGAAGCAGTAACTTCAAAATAATGCAGCTATCCTGATGACCACTACTGTCCTCACCCAGCGCACCAAGGATGGGCAAGGCTGATGAAGATGACAGTCTGGTTTCTTTACACAACCACCTACTCACCCCCAGTCCTGCAATTAAGTGGAGACAGCAAGAGTGGCGTGAGCTCCGGGCACTCCCTGCACATCTCCAGCCACGAGCAGAAGACAAGGGCACATTTCCAGACTGGTCTCTGGGACTGTAAGACATTCACACTGCCAACGGGCTGGGGGGTGGGGAGTGGAAGAGGCAACAATGCACATCTAACCCTTTCTCTCACCAAATTAAGAGTGAAAGTGCCTCTTTAAAACAGACACTAGAGAGAAACTCCAGGAGGGTTACAGAAAGGAGGCAGGAATATAGCCCTACAGTTCCCTCTAGTAGGTCTTCTGACCTTGCAGCGTTAAAGAGCAGGGTCAAGGGTAGGTCTGTAGGCTTTCTCCTCTGCAGGGATGACAGCGACCATGTACCATGCCAGACTGGCTGGTGGACCTCCCCCTCTCCCAGCTTGGCACCCTGCTTACATCAAGTCGCTGGTGATTCAGAAGACAGGCAGGAAACACACATGGTGCACCCTGCCATCTGCTCCACCAGTGGAAGAAGAGAGGGGATTACTGTCCAGAAAATTACCCTGCTCCTTTTTAAAGCCATTTGCAATTTCCTGGCTTCTTTCGTCACCACCTAGGAAGGCTGCAGTAAGTGCCATTCATGAACAAGCAGCAAGGAACCATTCCTCCAGTGTCTCTCCTCGGGGAAGCCTTCTGGTCCCTCTGCAAACCAGAGAGTAAGGCTGGCAAACGCCTCCTATAAGAGGTGATCCAGAGCATGACCATAGCGTGAGCACAGCTAGGAGGCTTTAAATTAAGGTATTCCTTCTGAGACTCTTTCCATATCATTAACAATATAGGAAATCCTTAAAGATTAAGTTCTGTGTTCTGTTAAATGCAAACACACGTGAACTGCGCAGCCACAGCTGTCAACATCGTGGTAATGATGCAGTCAGCACCAGCAGACACGGAGGAGGAGTAATTCTGGTACCCTGAAGACAAGGAGCCCACATACGTATAATTGCTGGTAAATTGAGTCCTTGTTGATAAAGTAGAAGCATGTCATTGTGCCCAGCCAGTTTATAATGTTGTCTTTCATGAGGCAAATATTCGGCAGAATGATGGTCTATGTAAAGCAATATTCACATTACAGAACTCCTGAGAAAACTAATCCTACCACCCAGTGCAGGCTGCAACCCGTGGAGGTTCCTTCATAGTAAAGTAGTTTAAAATCCATGCAAAACCAGGCCCAAACTCAAAAGAACTGTGATTTCTAAGGCTACTCAGTGCTTGAGGACCTACCTCCAAGTAAAAAATTCACCTGCATTAGCTTTAAGCCATCAGTACTGACCAGCTCACTGACTGTGATAAAAATTGCCATGAATGAAGATGACAGAATTAGGTTCCAACACCCACATACACATGTTGCTTGTTTTTCTTGAGTATCCTAGTTATGAATTAGTATTACAACATGCAATCCTTAACCATGCTGGCATTACATTTCTGTTTATTATCAGGGCAATAGCAATTATCACCCAGCCTCAAATAAATAACTAGCTTAAGCATCAGGCCCTAGATAATCAAGGAAGAACTGATAAGTAATTAACTTCTGATGTGATCCAGCTTTCACAGAAATCAGTATTAAGCTTCTACTCAGGTAACTTCACCGAGGCACAGAATTCACAAGAACTCTCTCTGATGTTGTGCTCAGCTTCCACCTCCCTCTTTAAACTGCTCCGCAAAACAACCTAATTTCTGCCTGCCAGCTGGACTTGGGAGAGGTTCAGGCTTTCAGTATCTAACCCACGCTGTCGTGAGCACAACACAGGCAGGCATGCTTGACAGAAAAAAGCCTTTTTTGGTTTCTCCAAACCTCTTTGGAGTATTTTTTTTCCGCTACTACTTTTCACATCTGTTGTTTTTGAGTCCGGCAGTCCCTGACTTGCTGAATTTCCACATATATTCTGACTCGATGTGTCTTTAACCTCAAGTGGACTGTCAAGCCAGATGCCCCCTTACTTCCTCCATGCAAACTATCAGTAAACCTTAGCATAACTTTACTTTGAGCCTTAAACTAACAGCATGTGAAAAGATTAATATGAATAAATTCAAAACTAATCAGATCCCTTCTTTAAATGTTGACACAGTATTATTTATATCCCATAAATACCTTCTTGACTAAAATTCATCCCAGGAGATTGGCACCTTGCCAGTTCTATTCATATTTACTGTATTTATACAGTACAGTTGGCCAAGGATAATATTTAAGACAAAATACGCCTTAGGGTATATACAATATCTCTTATAGTTTTCCTTTTAAATCTCCTCATTGCTAAAAATATTTAGTCTGAACTTTACAAAATGCCCCACAAAGACCTATCAGTGATCTGTAGTGATATATTGCTGACTGAGTATAATTAGAGCATATTTGTAATACTTGGGTTGTAGTCAGTTACTGAACGCTAACGACTTGTGGTAAAAACTGAACCACTGATCTTTCCCATGCCTTCCTTCCAGCAGCTTTTGACCTCCAGTGTGTTCACACTGATCTCCTTCTCCCCTCCTGCCTCCCTCCGACACAGCAGAAACCGTAGAGTTAAAAAAAAAATTCACTCCAAGATGTCTAGGAGAAAGCGCCTGCAGCCGCCGGAGCTGCGCTTTCAATTTCTTCCTTAAAATATGGTGGAGCGATTTCTTCCTCTCTGTCTTTTTTGGAAAGGTTCGCTCCCTCCAGCATAACTAGAGAGCAGTGGAAAAACAGTTAACCTACTTACTCTGATGTTAGCGACAGCCCTCGCACAGTAGTGCTGGGTCTGCTGCCGACTGGCCCTCCCATCCCAAACGTCTGATGCACTCTGTTGGTAGATACCTGCAATCTCCCGCGCTCTTCCAAGACCTCTATCAATACTTCAGTATGAATCCAGCCTCTGACAACATTCTAAACATAGATTCTCTTTTGGCAACCCCATCCAAGTCGCACACCGCAGATATTTTAATTTTTCTGGAAAGCAGGCGGCTGCGCTTTGGACTATTGGTCCGTTGTAGTTTGCTCATGCGAGGAAGAAGGGCAGATGTGCTCAGGATGGATGCATTTTACAGTTCTCAGAGACTCTCTGTTACAGGGTCGACCCCACAAGCCAAGGCACTGCTATCTGTCCTCCCAACCTTTGCCCATGGGTGCTCATTCGTCTGCTCGGGGCATGACCTGATAGGTCCCAAAATGAAGTGTTGATTTCCACCAAAAAAACCCAGCAAAATACTACCGTATACCAAGGTGGAAAACAGGCATGATTTCTGTGTTCCCAGTATGAATTACACTGAACCTCTCTGCTCATACCCACTTGGCTCCAAATTACCTTTTTTTTTTTTTCTTACAAAAAAGTATTTCTTCCCTGAGGGTAACAAGGGCGGAGTGTATTTATCATGGCTATTATGGATGGTGCTATAATTACAATAATAAAATGGCTCTGACTGCCAGGATGTCCTGTACCTGATGCTGTCATTTAAGAGTAAAGGAAGAAAGGGAGGCAGCTGCACCGAGCGTGGGGTTCAGATACCTTGGCTGGCATCCTAGGACTATCACATACAAGACAGAGCAAGCCCCAAAGCCACAACTTGCTAAACTAAAAATAAATAAGGGGGAAAATGCAATTAGAAACTCTAGGATAAAGTTACCAAGATGGCTGCATTATCTATTTAAGCAAGAGGTATGCGCTTTTCAAAAAGCAGACAGCAAGTATACAGGGCATCAAGTGGAGAGGGAGGGAAGAGCTTCCCTGAGGGTAACAAGGGCGGAGTGTATTTATCATGGCTATTATGGATGGTGCTATAATTACAATAATAAAATGGCTCTGACTGCCAGGATGTCCTGTACCTGATGCTGTCATTTAAGAGTAAAGGAAGAAAGGGAGGCAGCTGCACCGAGCGTGGGGTTCAGATACCTTGGCTGGCATCCTAGGACTATCACATACAAGACAGAGCAAGCCCCAAAGCCACAACTTGCTAAACTAAAAATAAATAAGGGGGAAAATGCAATTAGAAACTCTAGGATAAAGTTACCAAGATGGCTGCATTATCTATTTAAGCAAGAGGTATGCGCTTTTCAAAAAGCAGACAGCAAGTATACAGGGCATCAAGTGGAGAGGGAGGGAAGAGAGAGAAAAGCCCAGCTAAAAGAGAAGAGTAGGGACTAGGTTTTGGATACGCGAACGGTGAAGTTATTTTCT
The DNA here is from genome assembly GCF_001431845.1 of Calidris pugnax. Lineage (NCBI taxonomy): Eukaryota > Metazoa > Chordata > Aves > Charadriiformes > Scolopacidae > Calidris > Calidris pugnax. The sequence goes on from NW_015090922.1 coordinate 4,382,510, forward strand.
GCTTCTGGTATTTCACTTTCCCTGGTATGATGATGATCTAGATTCTTTTAAGGCAGCGCGGTGTTTTTTCTTTCTTTTTTATTTTTTTTCTTCTATACACTTAATCTCCACTACCAAAACAAAAAGGCACATCGTTATTTAATCATCCTAAGTGGATTTGGTCATCGGAGAGTATCTGTACCCCTTTTTTTGCTTTTTGTGCAGAACGTGGCGTGGATCACCAGAAGGTCGTTAAAAACAGCACAAGGCAGACGGGCTGAGACAGGTTCCAAGAACCGAGGCTACCCAGAAGGGAAAACTTTTCCTGTACCTGAAATGAAAGCGCCCATGAACCAAAAGGGGAGGCTAGCTGGAGTGGGGAGAGGAGGGAGGACATCTATGTCTCTTTTCCTCTCCCAGCACCCATCTGAGGGACAAAGTTCTGGAGGGGTGCAGACAGAAGAGGAGCCAGTGATTTTTTTTTTCTTTTTTTTTTTTAAGACCTCCTTTTCTTTTCAGTTATGGAGAGATGGAAACCTGCCTGATCCAGACACTCCAAGGGAAACAACAGCAGTGGAAAGTTATTGGCTCTTTTTGAGGGCTGTGGGGGAGCTAAACTCAGTGCTGGGGGGTGAGGGGGATCTGGGGCAGGGGGGGTGAGTTCTGCTCAGGTACAGGGTAGTGGAAAGCAGAGGCACCTTTAGGGACTCTGGATGACTTCAAAGGGCATCACAAACCTCCCGAGGCTAGGGGGACAGCTCACCCCACAACCCACCCACCCAGGCATATGCATCCCCCACCACCTAAAGGAAACCCAAGAAGCCACCAGCGAAGAGATGCCGAGGCTAAGAGCAAACCAAGCAAAGGCAGCAGATTATGACCCACGGGGCTGGTATTTGAAGGTGCCCGGGCACTGCCAAGCCTCAAGGGGCGAAATTAACACACACGCACAAACACAGAGGACTTACTTTCGGGGTAAAAAGGCTGCATGTCTATTTTGTAAACTTCTTTGGCATAGTACTCCTCGTCGCTCCTCTCCCTTTCGCAAGTGGCGGCTCTGTGGTTGGCTTTCTCTTGCAGCAGGTCCCTGGTGCTGTTGTAGATGGAGATGACCTCAGGGGGCACCTCTTCGGGCTCGGGGTACTCGTCCGGGGGGCTGGTGAGCTTCAGTTTGCTCAAGATCTGCCCCCGGATGGCCTCGATCCTCTTGCGCATAAACTGATCCATGTCGAGGGTGCTGCAGGTAGAGAGGCTGAAAGCCACGGTGGCCAGATCCACGGTGAGAAACACGCTCAGGAGATAGCAGTGCATTTTAAGTGTTTAAATACAGCGCCCCCCCAAAAAAGAGTGACTTTAACAACGAACAACAACGAAACAAAAAAAAAAATAAAAAATTAAAAAAAAATTAAAAATAATAAAAAAAAAAGGGGGATGTGCGCAAACAAAGGGAAGATCTGCAGACAAAATGCAGTTAAAAACAGGACTGCAAGGACGACTTGCAATCGACGAACGCACGGGAGGCGTCAGGGAAAAAAAAACACCAATAATAATAATAAAAATATATATAAATGGAAGCGAGTTGCTACAACTAGAGAAAATTCGGGGGTGGACTGAGCCGGGCAGCACACAAAAAAACCCAAAAAAAGACCCAAGAAAAAAAAAAAAAGGAGAGGAAAAACCCCCAAACAGATCAACAAGCCTGCGAATCAAGTAAATGGAAGAGAGACTGTTCTGAGCGCGCTGGCGGAGCAGGCTGGAAAAAAAAAAATTGAAGGGGAAAAAAAAAAAAAAGGGAAGAAAAGCTCTACACTCTTTTAGCCAAAATACAGCCAAATGCAGAAGAAGCCGCCTGAGATTATAGCTACATGAATAAAAGGGATTTGGGTAGTTTTATTATCTAAATCAAATGTATTTTTTTTTTTTTTTTTTTTTCTTTTCCAGCTCCCTCCTCTTCCTCCTCCTTTCCCAAACGCCAACCCCACACCGCAGTCAGGCAGCGCCGCCGCCCCGATAAGCCTTCCCGCACAGTCTCCGCCGCTCCTCTCTCTCTCCCTCTTTCTACCCCCCCCCTCCGCCTCCCGGCCCCCCGCCGGGCTTTGGGGATGGGGCTCGGGGGTGGCCCCCCCCGGGGCAGTGCGGGGTGTCCCCCCCCCCCTTCTCCTCCTCCTCCTCCCGGCGCTGCCCCCGACCCCTCGGCTGTCCCTGCGCGGAGGGGACGGGTGCCAGCAGATAACATCACGGCCGCGCAGGGAGAGGGAGATTTATAAGGTCTCCCCGCCCCACGTGCTCGCCTCGCCGCGGAGTGACGTGGAGGGGCCGCGGAGGGCTCCGCCGGCCGCGCCGCCGCCCGCCTATTTATTCCGCCCCGCGCAGCCGGCGAGGGGACTCGGCGCTGCCTGGCCGCCGGCCTGTACCCCCGGGGAGCGGGGGGGAGAGAGGAGCCAAGAAGAAAAAGCAGCTCCTGCCACGGTTGTGGGTTTCTTTTTCTTTTTATTTTTTTTTTCCTTTTTTTTTTTTAGGGGAGCGGGGGGGAGAGAGGAGCCAAGAAGAAAAAGCAGCTCCTGCCAGGGTTGTGGGTTTCTTTTTCCTTTTATTTTTTTTTTCCTTTTTTTTTTTTAAGTAAGACTTTAATGTTGCTTGCACCCTTTATTAAAGTCATGGGGCCAAATACCACCCTTGCTTTAAGAGGGAGAATTCTGCGCCCCTTGGACGCGTTCCTGTGCAGGGCTTTAGGGGCGGAGGGCAGGAGGGGGGTCGGTCCCGGCGCTGCCCCTCTCCTGCCTCCCGGGTTTCGCTTCCAAGGGTGGTTTTTGGGCGATTCTCGCAGCTGACAGGCTGCCCGGTAACCGGCGCTACCCGCCGAGCAGGGAGGGGACGGGAGAAGGGGAGGACGTGCTGCTTTTCCAAGGTCTCCTGTCGGAAGCGTGCAAATACATCCTCAGCTGCACTTGACAGAAAGGCTCAAGCCCCAAATGCTCAGGTTGCGCCTGTAATTCAATTTTTCCACTGCCTCTTTTGGCCACAGCAAACATCACAGGCTCCATCCATCCATCCATCCCTGCTCCAGCGTGTGTACACGGGGAATGTCTCGTGCTGTCACCTCAGGAGGAGAGCTGCCCTCCTCTGCCCCAGGGAACTTACTCTACAGTCTACTACCCATCCCTCAACTTTACGCCATAAAGCTTTTCTTTCACACTCCGTTTATCATCCCCGTACATCAACTTTATAAAAAGTGATGAAGTAGGCTTTTTCTCTCTCCTCGCCCATTTTAGCCCTATATTCCCTTCTGAATTAGGATGTCACTCCTTGTCAGGAGTTTCCAATCACCACCTCCTAGATGCGACAAGGCTGTTTTTGAACTTCACTGAATTTCACTGAATTTTTCTGAATTTTTAGAGTTGGAAAGGACCATAGAGATCATCTAGTCCAACTCCCCTGCCAAAGCAGGACCACCCAGAGCTTGTCAGATCGTGCCAAAGCAGGGCTGCATCCAGGCGGGTCTTGAAAATCTCCAAAGAAGGGGACTCCACAACCTCCCTGGGCAGCCTGTTTCAGGGCTCCGTCACCCTCACCTGAAAAAGTTCTTCCTCATATTCAAGTGAAACCCTTGTTCCAACTTGTGCCCATTGCCCCTTGTCCTCTCACTGGCAACTACTGAAAAGAGTCTGGTTCAGTAGAACCAGAAGAACCTCTGCTTTGTGTCCAGAGATGACGAAACATGTAGAATAGGTACAGGAAGGGCCACAGCCATTCAGAAGCACAGCTGGGCCATCGCCTGTGGTACTAAAGGCGAACACACGTAACACAAGTAGAGATGGGATGGCTGGGATCTATCTGAAAGCAAGGCGAACACACGTAACACAAGTGAGATGGGATGGCTGGGATCTATCTGAAAGCTCAATGAGAATCATGTAAGACATAAACCAGCCAAACATCAGCAAAGACTTTCCCTGGCTGACCACATCTCAGGAACCGTTCTTCTTTCTGCAAAACGTTCGACTGTTTTCTGAAGCTCAAGAACGGCAGCCCCAAAATGAAAAGTGAGTTTTTCCTTTCCCAGCATGTCTGAGAGGGAAAGTGCTTCCTCTGAGCAGCTGTGGCCGTGGCCGTGTGCTGGGCTGATGGGGCTGCTGCAGGGCTCTTCCATAGGGAAATCTTGCACCAAGGTGGCCAGCTTAACCTAGCACTGCTGTGGGTTCCAGCAGAGATGAAGGAGCTGAGGAAATAGATTATTTACAGGTATGTGGACACACAGGGACTGAAAGTAAACATACTCATTCTTTAAAAGCATGTGGGTACACACAGTGCTCCAGACGCATCCGAGACTGCATCCTCCTGATGGAAGAGTTTGTGGAGCTTCCCACTTGAATCCATCAATTCCTACAAGGCCGGATGAAACGTCTCTGCCACAACATCACACTTTTACTGCCGAACAGGTCAATGTCCTGCTCCTTCTGACCTCAAAAACACAGCTGCAGTGTCAGGAATGGCAGGGTTTCCAAAATCACTCAAATAAACAAGAAAGCTCGACATGTAGACTCAGCTGGTTTCACTTCTGCACCACACCTGTACAAAACCGAGGGGACAGTGCCTCGAGCTGTTACATCTCACAGCTCCACTGCTGCTGCTGCTAACCAGCTGAGGAATCAGCTCTGTTACATGAGGTACCTCGACTGCAAATACTTCTAAAGAAAAGGGTTATTAAATTATTTCCTCCAAAAGCTACAGCTGAAACCATGGAGAAATTCCTTACACAGCAACCATGGTCCCGTAACGCTCTGCTGGTGTGAGTGCACTGCCTACCACTTGTCTCGGGGGCTTCAGGGCAGCCATGGGGACAGTGCTCCACACTCTCCTTCTGTAGGAAACTTCTCACCATCTCTCAGGAGACCTCCGCAGATACAGCCCTGCCAGATCTCCAAGTGTTTTTATTCTTGTAACTTTATTATTATACCAATTTGGAGGAAAAAAACAACAAACCCCAAACTTTGCAGTGTCTTTAACAAATCCTGGAGCCTGAGAGATGCCCTACTGGAAGCTATCAAACCCCACGTGCCTGGTGCCCACGCAGCCAGAGGTGCTGGAGGTCCAAGCTCCAGAGAAGCCCTCTACATAAGCCACCAGAGATCCAGCCAGGCTGACAGCAAACCAGTCCAACTAGATTTTGAAAGTTGCTGAGATTCTTTCTGATTTGGTAATGTTGCCTCAGAGTCTTTCAGCTGGGAAAAATAAAAAAGAATTACAATAAATCTTGGTTTTGCTCCCATTCAAGACAACCCATTGGCTTCTCTTCTGACCCTTGTAGTGTGACACAGGGTTGTCAGGCTTACCCTGGCAGGTCTCCGTTTTGCCTCACCACCGCAACAAAGCTCGATCCCCTAAAACTTTCTGGTACCACAACGGTGATGTTTTTACGAGGCAGAACTTCCCGGGTGCAGCACCAGAGACGGGCTTTGGCTTCTGCATTCCAAAAGCCCAGGCCACTTGAGCTAAATCCCCAGCAGCTGCAGAAGGCCCATCACACATGCCTGAGCTGCTCCGGTTCACCCCAGAAAGGGACACCTACCTGCTAGCCAAATCATTCAAATACACACAGACGTTCATAAACACCAACTTTCCATTTTGTAAATGGAAAAATAGCTGGAACACATACATCATGATAAACCTGATCTTATTTCTAAAATTTCTTCCTTGCACATTTTTTTTTTTCTTTTCCATAAAAGTTCTGCAAACTATAATCCAACCCATTGCTAAAGTGAGCAATGACAGAGCCAAACCGTGTGCACTCTGCAAAGCTGGATAAGGAGTAATAGCATCAGAATGAAATAATCACATGCCCTTCTGCACAGGTAATCTGGCTCCCACATTCTACCTTTAATTTTCAAGATTGATATATCTGTCAAAACCATCCCAATTATGGCTTTGCATTTTAGCCTAAAAAGCTTTTTATTTTTTATTCATTCAACAACAGTTTTTTTATTTAATAATTACCTGTTAGTTTCAAAAGCTGCTGGGATTATCAGACACTGAAGTTTAACTCATTCTACACTTATCTGTGCCTTTATGAAATGGACTTACCCTGTGGGGCTGCTGTCAGGGGAAGCTTTGTAAGTCAAAAAGCAGGAATGGGCCCTTAGCACGCACACAGGGAAAGAACAGAACTTATCTGTTTTGGAGCTTTTAATTCAATACAATACTGTCTTTTTATATATTGATTTTTTTTTAATAAACAGTAACTGTTTATTAGAAAAACAGGGACACCTGGAAAGTTACTTCACTGAACGTAAAGGTTTCATGTTTCCTATTAACTTAAAAATTACGTGGTCAGGATTTTACAATTTGTGGTTTCTTTTTAGATTGTTTTGGTTATACGCAAATGTGCTGTGCGAAATACAAAGGCAATAATCTTTCTAAAACTGCTGACGACCAGGTCATTAAGTAAGGTGGCTGACCACATTTCATAAACTAAAGAACATTGTTGGAAGAGGAATAACTTTTAAAAGTTAAGAGGTGACTTTTGTAAACTCTCACACTGATGACGAGTGCGGGATGATTGCACAATTAATTCTTTGTGGCACACACAGAAATCTGCAGCCATAACTGTGGTTGTGTAGAATCTCAGATATTCTGATGCAAGGTGCTAGGGAAAAAACTTTTGAATTCTCCTTTTTATAAAAATACACGCACGAAGGTTCAACTCATAGAGCCAAGGTGGCACCTAATAAAGGTGAGGCAAAGAGGAGATGACAAATAATGGAAAATTGTAATATATACCATAATAAAACCTTAGATTTTACTGTTTATTATCCTTCGTGAAGTAGAAGTCCATACTCCTGTGCTGCACATTTCATTAGTGTGCACGGTAATGCCTGAATGACTTTGAGAGCAAATCCTGCTGACCTTACTAATACAAGCAGCCCCGCTGCCCCCAGGATTGCGTTTCACACAACCGCAGCCCACTCCTGCAACGCTCATGTGCCAGAAGATAAAGGCTACTTTATAGAACACGCTGTTTGACATGCAAGACTGCTATCCATATATACATATACATATGTAACTACTTGTCAACTTGCAAATCAAAGGTATGTTTCTGATATATACATAGGGAGAGAACCTATTTGTAGGAATGAGAACTTTTATTTTTTTAGATATTTTATATATAGGAATATATATGTTACATAGAGCAGGAATGAGAACTTTTTATATATTTCATATAGACACATTTTTATATATTTTATATTTTTTATACACACACATATATATATATATATAAAAGTTCTCGTTCCTACAAATAGCTTCAATAATTTCAGTGGAAACAATCACAAGAGGGTAGTCAACAGATCTGGTCCATCCAGGTGTCACCTCTGTGATCTTATGGAACGGCACCATCGAGTGAGAACACAGCATTACAGCAAGCTGTGATGTCCACACAACGGCGTATAGTCTCTGGGTTTAAAACTGTACCTTAATAAAAGGCATCTAGAATGTGGCTACAAAAAAAGAGAGACGTTATAGCTGTTCCTAAGAAAAACTTCCCCCCCCCAAAGAAGTCTTATGGTAAGAGGAAAAAGGGAACAGAATGGAATGGGACCATTAGTCTGTATTTCAGTGCAGGGTTTTACCCACATCTCACACAGCTTGGATTTGACAACTCAGAAAATAGCTTCCCTGTAGTAAAGTTGCCCTTTCTCCCCAAAGAGTACAGCTGGACACGAGGGTGTGTAGGGAAGCAATGCAACAACCAATGGTCTAAACCACCTATCCTAAAAATTTACATGTTTTCTATAAGGGCAGCGCACATCAGTGCTTCATCCAAAGAGGTTTCTGCTTCCAACAGCCAATTTCCATCTTTAAATCAGTTAAGACTGAAGTCTTGATAAAAATTCTGTGAATGCCAAAGAAGTTCCCCCACGGTTACACCTCCAGAGTTTGATCCCCTCATGTGCTCTTCCAAATCTGCCTGTCAGCCCTGGGGATGCCACACTAATCTCTGTATCATTCCAGTTTTAGTCTATGTACCACCAAAGAAAAAGGCCTTCCTTAATCCTAGCACCTGTGGTTTTAATCATCACAGGAAATCCTGTTTCCACTGAAGTCAGTAAGACTTAAGTATCAGCAAAGGAAAATGAGCAGATCCACTAACTAAAAATATTTTTAAAAAGGGGGTGGTGAGGGAGAAATATAAGCGCAGTGGTTTATATACCAGAGGTCCCTGACATCTATTTCTAGCAAGCATGACAAAGTAAAGACAGTAGAGTAAAAGTCATCCCCTTAATCTCAATGTTTCAACTCCTGACCTGCATCTCTTTCTCGGTATTACAGCTGTTGCCTTCTATTTCCAAACTGCTCAGTGATGATTTGGGTTAAACCTCACTAAGTAACACACAAGTGATATCTATAAATACTGTATTCCTAACAGAGCATCTACTGGAGTTTATGCAACAAATTAAAGTTATGCAACTCAAGTTAGAATACACACCCAGATTGCACTGCTGAAAGTTTTAAGAATAACGTATATAGAGCAAGATTAATGGGCAGCAACTTCAAAAATGGGCCAGCCAGTAATGCCATATTTTAAGTCATACTCTGCAGCTACAATAAACAAACAGCCCCCCTGGATCTGGAGTTCTGTCTTCTTCACAAGCTGCCTGCCCAGTCTGCACAGAAGAAAAGCTCTAATAAGCTAATGCAGCTTCAGAAATGTATTTCCCTGATGGTCCTTAAGCAACACATGTTCAAGATGATCCTAGCGGGTTTACAGAAGGCAATGCATTGTTTTATATTACCTCAGGAAAAACAAAACAAAACTCATGTGACACCAAGCTTTTGAGCTGCACTCGCCAAACCAGCTCCGTAGAAGGTATTTGTGTTGCCTCTCAGCCTTACACGTTTTTAAACCGGTTTTCTATGCCTGGCTACTGAAATCAATGAAATCAGTACTCCTGAGTGGCTGATGAGACTACACTCTTTCAGCCAGATGGTTTGAGCTTGGTGACTCCATCTAGAAATAGAACAGGAAGATCCGTTTCTGTGATAGTGATAATTTTGAGCCAGATCTAGATTATTTTAGAGCCAGACCTTGAACAGGCCACCTATATGGAGTGGAAAAGGTGTTCAGTATCTACTTCTCATGAAGCAATGGACTTTGAGACAGGATTGCAGTTAAAGACACCTACTCTCCTAGTTTTTAGCTGGGCCTTGCGGACCCAGCAGGCTACGATATTTACACAACTGCTCAGCTTTCCCAGCAGCAGAGCTTCCAAGCTCTGTACCCAGAGAGAGATGCTCTGTTCTTTCCCAATTCATGTCACCCAGAGGCACCAACTTGGGTCCAGGCTGCCCCCGGTAGGCAAGGAGCAGCTCCACCTACCAGGCTCACCATGGGGCTGAGCACAGTTCCCCATCCAGCCATACACCATGCGTGAATTTGTGCAACACCCCTTTTTGAAACTCTAACAGCAACCATGATCCCCCCAGCTGGGTGGTTTGCACTGGGAGTGTGCTCAGTGAAGTGTCCTCCAGAAGGAGGACCACCTGAGAGCCCCTCCCCTATCATCCAAGGCAGGACAAATATCTTTAAAAAGCATAAGGAAGAGCAAAAGAATTGTGGTGTTCCTCCAGAAATTCAAAAGTCCTATATTTTCCAGAAGAATAAGAGAAAGATATCGTGTAAACAAGATTTAAGAACAACAGATAAGAAGAATGGAAGAATGATCTTCATTAAACTTACCAAAGCCCCATCTGTCCTCTGGACATTAATGTCTAAACTCTCCATCATGGATACAGACCGACAGCTGAAATGCCTCTCACAAATATGTAAGTGTCATATTTGCTTTCAGAAATATGTGACAGCATATTTGCTCTCACAAATGTGTCATTTGAATATCCACCTTGTTAACAGCTAGGTCAGAGCTTAGAAAAGCCTACACATTGGCTGACAATGCAGATGTCAGACCCAGTACCATCTCATAAAGGACCTGAGTCCACAGACCCATCACTCCAGTCTCTTAAGAAATTAAAAGAAATTAATTTGTCACAAGGCAGATGGTCCAGCTTCAACAGTGAATGAGAAGAACTAAAGACAACGGTCTTTCTCTTGTAAACATAATACTGACATTATAGAAAGATGCATAGGTAATTTGTTTCCCTTCTTACTTCAACTATCTTCTTTACAAAAAATCTATTTCACTTCTGCTTTAATTCTAGGGAATGACACCAAAACTTAAAACAAAAGAATCCTCCAGCAGTTACAAAAAAAAAAGGCAATAAAGTAACTAACATAGCAGATGGAGAGAACAGCAGTAGCACTGGCAATCCTGATCTGACCCGCTCGTTGCACTGTCCAACACCAGACAGGTGTTCAACATCTTGGAAGGCCTGACTGGTCCCTTTACTAACACAACCTGCAAGAATGAATGTCACTATATCATCCCCCAAGCTTTTTTGATTTGTTTGATCAATGTTCTAACTGGAAGTATATTTATACTTACGTCTAATACCTTTCTACCCGCAACTTCCTACTTGTCCAATACATCGCTGCCCACAAACTCTGCAATTTATGGATCACTTGAAAAATAAAAATCCTCTTTAGATAAACCGTACACAACCTGAAAGTCAATGCCATAAATATTCAAGATAATAATCAAAACCAAACATCCGCATAATCAAGAAAGCTTTCCACTACCATTTTGCTTAGACAAAACATCACTTGTATGTATTTCTGTTCTGAACAAGAATGGGAATGGCCTTCTTCACTGGGATAGAAAAACAAAGTTAAAACCAACAAGGACTTGGAACAGCCAAAGGTCCTCAATCGTAATATCCAAGATTACAACCATTGTGCCATTTATTAAGGGCTCATGAATGGCTAGTGGAGTCTTTAAGTACTTCAATATTCAGACATGTTAAAACTACAGCAAACAGCCCTCTGTTACCTTCTATGTGATCATACATACCTATAATAGACATTACTTAAAGACCTGATTAATACATAACACCAGCAGGCTGCATATTTAACCATTTCCAAACTATGCATTAAGTTTCTGATAAGTGTGACCAGTATACCCTTTAAGTGAAGTATTTCTACTAGTTAGTTAGCTACTTCTGAGAACACTTATGTCTGTAAGAAATCCTAGTGGTATCAAACTTCAGCGCAAGTCTGATCCTGGTTAGCAGTTCACAATTCACACCACATACACTGAAAACAGAATTAAGAAACACTAAGAAAACATTGCAAAATAATACTCAAAAAGTTCACTCACTGGCATGAGATGCTGGGCTATTGAAATGACCAAGGGACTGTGAAGAAATAATGTTTTTTTATGAGTCTTCCTAAAATCACCTTCCAAAGTGCCTCTTGAAAGCCATTTGTGCTCGTGAGGTCATATCTGAAGGCTTGACAAAAAGTGTCCTAATGCATTTTACAATTTGATATCCAACAGATGAAACACATAGATTTAAACAAAAGGAAATAATTTCAAAAGATGAAGCCATTACACAAACACAAGCATCTTTGGTGTTGAAGCTATTCAGTTTGACTGGAGTTTTATTTCAACATGTCCCCTAAGACAGAAAAGGAATTAAAAAGATGCATTTGAAAACAAAATGCTTTGTCTATCAGCCATTCCTGTCAGTCTGAAAAAGAATGATTAAGTAAAAGCTCTTATCTGCTAGGTCATTTGCAGAGGTAGACCTTTGAGGTTTACATACTGACAAGAGGTTAAAAGCCACTGCTTTAGAACAGCAGTAAATGAAATTGACAGTCTTCTACCATGTGTTAAACAAGAACTTCTCTATTTCCAGTGTCTGCCACTAAGGTCCTAGAGTCTAAATTTAATGTCTTATTTAGCACTAGGATCTTATCTACTTAACAAGATCCTAAGCGTCTTCACTACTTCAAGCCTTCTCCTGGCCCTCTTACTCCTTACCTCAGCAAGTCTTGAAGAAATCATTGAGCAATTTGCAGGGGCTGGAAGTGAACAACATTGATGATTGCCCTGTGTGGATATTAACTATGCCAGGACTCATTTCATAAGAATGAGGAGTTTGTCATTTTAAGTTGTGCAGGCTGTTGTGTGCCAGATGACTTCTGCTTTCCTCTCTGGAGACAGCTACTAAGCCAGCTCTGAACAGATGCGGCTTTACAGACCACCTTCTTCTGGAAGCATCAGATAGTCAAAACACTTTTATGACCTCCAAACAATTCATTTCTCTATTTAAAACAAAACACACAATGAAAAGCCCTATGTCCACTAGGAAGCGGCAGGGGCCCCCAGGTAGCAGCTTCCAGCTCTTTTCTTCTGCTCAACCTGAGACCCCAGGAGAACCTGCCTCACAGCTGCAGAAGTGGGAGATCTTCACTCTGTGTTTTAGCAGGGAAGAAAGATGCCAAGCTGCAGTAGCACCAGGCACAACAAGAATATTCTGCTCCTGAAGCATTTCCCTAACAGCAGGCTGAAGAAAAGCAGGGAAAGATGGTCTTTTTCTTTTTTTTTCTATAGGCCAACTCATGCTTTCCTTGCTGAAAAAAGTTAGCACAATTAACGTGAAGAGAAATTAGACCAGAGGAAAAGAGACACGGGGAAGAGCTAACCCTGGGCCTTCTTTTATTAAACAAAACTTTGTTGCTTTGCAATCCATAGAATATTAAACTCTACATACTCTGGAGTTGGCTTGAAGCCTAACAAAACTGGAACCACCCCATCTTTATTGGCTTTATATAGATAGGTACAGAAATATACAAAGTTGAGATGATTCATGCGCTCTGGAATGAAGGGCAGCGGCAGAGCTTTGCTTGAGCAGAGATATTCATGGGAGCAGGCAAAACAGACCGAGTACTCTGACTGCTGGGAAAAGCCACTGAAGGTTGTTCTTGGTAGCTACCAAAAAGGAAGAACATTACTGGAAAAGAGGGTAGGGCAACTGATCCCACAGCTGAAAGTGACCGGAAAGTGTCTGGGCTAAACAGGGTTTAGCTCTCGTTTTGAATTGCTAATGAATCAAAACAAAACTTGTGAAATAAACCAGCCACCAAAATGCCTAAAATTAAAATATACTACTCCCACGTGTCTATAAGAGTCCTGAGCTTATTTCTCTTTTGCAGGTAGTTACCAATTTAAGGTATTCTAGGAGTTTTTCTCCATACGGCACATGCAAAGGCAAGGTACAGTATCAAAATTAAAAAAATAACCAATATACATAAAACTCCCGAGTCTCATGCTATTTAAAAGGCAAGAAATGCTCTCAATTTATAGGCAAAAAGTACTGCTACACGTTCTAAATGAAATGGAAGCTCAAGACATTTTTAGCAATATTGATATATTCCATGTTGTTCTTAAATACAAAAGTGACACTTCAGTGATTTAATCAAAACATTACTTCAAAAATGCACAAATAAAACTCATAAACACCCAAGTATTCTATAACTATTCTGAAAGTACTTTGAAATTTTTAATAATCACCTGAGGATGTTGCAGTTCCTAAGAGCAACTAAATTATTTTCCAAAAGTTTGATCTCAGCCTGGTGATACCAAACAAGAGAACGAGTGTGCATTTAAGGGTCCTGATGCAGTTTTTCCGCACAAAGCAACTGAACTCTGCAGAAAGAAAGCAATGTCAAATTAGACTATTATGCTGCTTCATAGATTCAAAATTCATCATAGTATACTTTTGTATTGCACGAGTGAGATGCCAGCTCTGGCTGAACAGCTGTACAGATGTCTAGCCTTCAGAAGCTGGGATAACCACGTCAAACTTCTGTGGTTTTGCCACTTGATATTTTGGGTGTATGCCTTCATTTGTGATAATAAATATCAGGCCACAAACTAATGTTTCCTCAGATATCTAATATGTTTAACACTCCAAACAGCTTGAAAATCTAAACATTTCTGCTGTTAGCTTTGAGTTCTCCTCAAAGAATATTGCTACAATATATACCAGATGAATAGGCTAGGGATAACACAACCATTGCCAGTTGTTAGGATGGGTTTCTCTACCATTTTGTATGTATATTTTTTATCCTGCAATATCCACAAAGTTCAAACCCCTTCCCCTCCTCAATGCCTTCATTAGGAAAATCTAAATCCACTGTCCTATGACATGTTTCAGTGCTGAAAACTGAAAATTTGAAAGTCATTTCTAATCATATCTTGCACATAAGCAGGTACAAAGAAAGGTTTGTATGTAAGACATCTGTAGAAACAGTACTATGTATTTTAAGTATCAATTAATAGGCCCCAAGGCATTTTCTTCACATAGCAAACGGGGAAATGCGATAGCAAAGTTAAACAAACGACACAGCCAGCCTGGAACAGTGAAGGCAGCAGAATTCAGCCCCAGCCTCTCATTTAGAACCCTCTAATCCCAATGCATTTCCTTCTATATGCATATGCTTATACAAAATATATTGTTATTATGTGTGTTAGGTTATGCGCCTTCACAACCAAACAACTAATTAGGAGAAATTGCTCTAGCTTTAACAAAACCATTAGTGTTACACTGACAAACGTCTTCCAAAATTTGGTACTGTTACAGTACCTCCCTAAGAGGAAGGGCTTTTTTGTTAGACCCCTTTACAGACCTGAGGAATTAGCATTATAGCTGACTAAACCCACAGGATGGATCTCCGAGATTCGTCTCCTTACTGAAAAAGGCCAGAACACCAGAACTGCAAATGAAGCAACACTGAATAAAATTTTATGCCACATTGCTAGCAAAGCCCTCCCTCCTCCAAAAAAAACAATAGCATGACTGTCCTTTCCTCTCTTACCAGTCTCTGAGCTTATACAACTTCAGACTTGCAATGGAAAAACTATACATACATATATATAAATATAAAAGCCAATCAGTAGGGTCAAATCTCTCTTTTTACAGTTATTTTTTTAATGTTTCCAGAGTTGTCTCCAATCAAACTAATTCTCCAAGACCAGAACTATCACATTAATGGTTACTTTTCTTTATTATCTACAAAACCTTTTCTGGCCAAAGTAGTAGAGACTCTATAGGAGCCTGATAACTTTACAAGGTGACGGCACTTCTGTGTTTATTGTAAGCCATTTCTATTGCGAATTGCTAACAACTTTTCAAAGGGCAACACTGATTTGGAAACGCAGGCACACTAATACATCAATTGCCATGACTAATGTATAAACTTTTAATGACCTTGGCAAAATCTTTCTTTCATTGGGCAGGTTCCACTATTTTGACTGTACAAAATGTTTTGGAAATATGTTGAAAATTATACATGTTTTGGAAAATATTTCAGGATTTCAGTATAATGAAGCTGTATTTAAAAGTTTGACATGAGGGAAAAAACACTCCAAAGTTGTGCAAGTCTTTTTTTTTTTTTTAAAAAAAAAGAGATATCCTCCAAGTGTTGTACATTCACAGAATGCTAACTTTTTATCCAAACAAAGTTAAGAAGATAAAACATTATCCTGAATGGTTTTCAGTTTCATTCAGTCACTGTCATCTTCTTGCTTCAGACCACCTCCCTGTTCAATACCGGCCTCTCCATCGCTTTCCTTGTCCCAGTCTTTCATAGATGCTCCCATCATGAAGTCATCACGCAGTATATTCCATTCTGGCCCCTCTTCAGACTTCACTTCACCCTGAATATTTGAGGGGAGGATAAGAGGGAATAGAGGAAGATGAGATGAATGTGAAAGGCAGTAAAAGACAGAAGCTGTTCATCCATCAAAGTGACACCTCTCACACTTTTGCGGCTTGCAGCGTCAGACCTACCAAGGGCTAGCTCTTTATGCAAATAGTATGCAAAAATATGCAAGACAATCATAAATGACTGGATGCTAATAAGCAAACTTGTTTTAACCAACCAATAAAAGAAATATTGAAACAAACCGATTATTCCTCATGGATGAAACAGTCAACCCTGGGCATGGCTTCCTTTATTAAAAATCTTTCTTGGCAATCAGAATGGATTCATGATATCATTTATTAACCCCCAGGTGCTGTTTCATTAGAACACTTCTTGGCACATCTCTAAAACACAAATATGGATTTAATAAAGGCTTAGCCCCCCCCCCGATTTAATGTTTAACATATTCTGCGATACGTGAACCAAATCCCCTTTATGTGGATTATTACCTCACTACCTGAGCTTGTCATATGGTGCAAAGCTGCCTCTAAAAGAAACAAAGTTGGATCTACACTCAGCAAGCCAACACCATCCTACTTCAGATTTCCTACCTCTTGAAAGTGGGTAAACTGAGGCCACACTACATGGACCGGTGAAAAAGAAAAGTGACAGGAGTGCAGACCTAGGCTAGCACTGAGAACAGTGCTCACTTGCAGTTGTTGTTAAGGGAGAGATGGTATTTGGGTGGTGCAACAGCCCCATCCTGTGGCAGCAGTTTTAAAGAACAGCTTGAAGCCATTCCTACATTCTTCCTTAAGGAAAATACTAAAAACTCTTCAATGTACTGAAGAAGGATTTCAGTGGTTTAAGCCTTAGTAGCAAAATACTTCTGAGGAACAACATGGCTCAGTGTCCAGCAGGCAAGCAAAAAAATTTCCTACCAAAGTGGAACCAGGGGCACAGAAAACTATAATCTACTTTTGCAGGGTCTTTGCCACAAAGTTAATATTGGCATCTCAGGTGTGCTTTTCCCACTTCTCTGCTTAAAAGGACAGATCTCAACTGGCTGACCCTAGTTTAAGTAACTACTGTCTCCTGATGGTGTACAGTGGATGGGGGGCATCGTTACAGCATCCTCTGTGGATGCAGATTTGCCTACTAGATACAAAACCCACAGTAATATGTAGTAGTTGTACATTATGATCATACTATGTACAACCCGTAGTATGATTGCTGTAGGCATTTGTTCATGCCACTTCTTTGTCGTGCACCTAGGAATACGTGGCACATAGAACAGTGTATTTAAACTGATGACTGTGCAATCTTTGGGAGAGGGCAGCAGACAGAATTTAGTAACAGGAGAAACGAGGAATAGTGAATGCAGGTCCATCACTGTGAATCTAACACACCAGAAGTTACTTCAGGGTAAAAAGTCTGCCAAACAAGATATGTATTTTTAATAGGTAACCAAAGCAGAAAAGCTAAATGTGACTTCTGCAGTTCTTTTTGAAAGATTACTCTCACAAAAGCAGGGTAACAAGTCTTAACACCTTCCTTCCCAAAAGGAATCTCCCAGGGACCAGTTAAAAAAAAAAAGAGAAACTCTACAGCTATTCCTCAAGATGCTTGCACTGTGTTTTGTTTTGGGTGTTTTGCCTTCACAGCTGCTCTCATTAATGTCGGCTCTTAAAAGTAACTTTCCCATCCCAACAATCCCCCTTTTCCCCAGGTTAGTGCCCCCTAACCACCTTCCACTCTTGCAGCAATTCACTTCAAATGCTACACCCAGTAAAGCCTGAAATCACCTCAGACAGGGTAATCAATTACCTGGAATTAAAGAGTTGGAAGTAAGGTAGGTCCCTAATTGAAACTTACGATGTTCGCATGGCAATAATCTGTACTAATGCAAACACAAGTATTGTGTTCTGGGATGCAAGGAGAGGGTAGCTTCCCCCCCACTTTTTAACTGTATTTCACTTGTTTTACATGTTTACCTTTGCACAGCACAGACAGGTTGAAAAGAGTACAAGAGTCACCAAGTTGTTTCTTTTTTAATCTTAGATCTTTTATAAATCAGTGTTTTAACATGCCACAGAGTAAAATTTGAAATACCTAAATGGAAAAATCCCATCTTCTTTACAAAACAACCCAATTTTCTTTTCTTTCCCCAATAATAATAAAGCGAAAAGAGATTCTATTTTTTCCCCAGATGTGCAGAACAGGGATTTTTGTTTTGTTTTTTAAACAAGACAGCAGCAGTAGGTTATTGTCAACAATGAAAATGAAAGGCTCAGGGTTTGAAAAGCCCAATGCTCAAATTCACCACAAGCTACTATTCAACGACCATTAGGCCTTCTTTCTGGCTATGTCAAGTGAACAACAGGACAAAAGCAGGACCTCAACAAAAGAGGGATGCTGATCCTTACCCACTATGTAAGGAACTACAAAGGTTTGAATAGAATTTTACAACAAGCCTTAAGGAGAAAGACAGAGGTAGCATGCCTGTGCCTCAAAGATGAAGATTAAATCCTTGAAAGCAAATATTTAATCAATTTTAAGCATGCTTCCAAGTGAAGAAAACCCCATGTTTACTATCTTCATTCCTAACTCATTTACTGCTCCATTTTCCCCTCAGAATAAAAACTCCCCTACTTGTGATACGATTGGATCACAAAACATTCCTGGAGCCTTAAGAAAATACGCAGCAAGACTATTTGTATAAATAACAATTAGTTCAACTGTAACATCACTTCCCAACTTTCTTTATGTAAGAATGTTAATACACTTGGGTTTTCAATGCCATAATCTGGCTTCATCTAAATAAACCAAAACTGATTCTTGGCACGTGCAAAATAAACCAGCTTTCATTCTGTACAACCGCGTTTGAACTTCCAGTCAGCTGTTCATCCACATCTCCCACATTTCACTACAACACTGAAGTCCCCTTTGAACATCCCCAAATGAAAACAAAGCAGGCTATATAAACATTAGTGTGTAATACTACATAAAGTGAGTCCTTCGGTAAGGCAAGGAGTGAAAAATTCTGGTATTGCTTTTTGTCCTCTCCTTTTTAATATACATTTGAATGTTCTTTGCCTGAAGGTGTGGCAACCTATTTCAAAAGGTCTGAGAGGCAGCAGTTAGTAGAGTATCTCAGGAGTCACCAATACATGGTGATGCACTTGTTATCATGAGCCGAAACAAGAGAGACCAACATGCACAATGTGCTTACTCTAGAGCAGACGCTTAACTTGCTGGGACAGACCAATAGTCCAGTTGAAAAGATCATATCACATCATATCATCATATAAATAACACCATCTTGCCTGCTTGGTGTGCCACCTAAGCTACCACAGCATTATCCCAAGTTGGACACAAATAGAGCTCTGTAGTGGGGACATACTTCCCAAACTAATTTTGGTTTGAAGACATACCCTCTAAAATCTGCACCAGGACAAGATGAACTTCTCAGCCAAGTCCTAATAAAGCCACCCACCCACCCAACAACAGAGCTTAGGTCTCTCACCCAGAACAAACAGCCAGCCCTTGCAGGATCTGGGCTAGAATTGCCTCCTGGATGCTTTTGGAGGAATTGGTCTACGAAAGCCTCATGGCATCAGCAGCAGCCACAGGACCAACATCAAGTTAGAAATCTCCCTGTTCTTGTTCATTTCTTTGCCCCTGCAAAAAACTTGGAGCTACGTATTTTGCTCTTGATAAATGACATTACAGTAAGAATCTTCAACTGAGACCTGCCAAACTCAATACTAGAGTTGTGGCAGACTGCACTGCCACTCAGGTGGAAGATCAGTCCTCTCTACCCCTTCTGAAGTTGTTAGAAGCAGCAGCAGGACACTTGCACATCGCCGCTTCAGTCTGCAAACGACTGCCTTACCTCAAAGCCTGCTTCCTTTGAAAGTTTAAGAGAATTCAGTTCAGTCTAAGTCACAGAACATTGTCATTTTCATCTGCTGCTTTACTGTTACAGCAACATACTAAAACCAGAACAGGAAAGTTTCCCAGAGCTTTTCAGAACTCTACACATAAGCAGACCAAAGTCATAGAATCACTGAATTGTCTTGGTTGGAAGGGACCTTTCAGATCATCAAGTCCAACCATCAACCTAATGTCGACATACACCACCACTAGCCCATGTCCCTCAGCACCACTTCTGCCTGGCTTTTAAATACCTCCAGGGACGATGATTCCACCACTGCCCTGGGCAGCCCATTCAAATGCTTAATAACCCTTTCAGTGTAAACATTTTTCCTAATACCCAATCTGATAAGTAACAAGACATGTCTTGAAATCAGAGCCAGAGTAAAGCCAGCATTTCACTCCGCTTCCCATCAGCTCATGTCACTTGAACACACCCCAGTTTCTGCATCTGCAAAACAGCCAACACAACTATATCACCATAGAGATTCCCCTATAGCCTGTGTCCACAGAATCACAGAATGATATGGGGTTGGAAGGGACCTCTGGAGATCATCTAGCCCAACCCCGCTGCCAAAGCAGGTCCACTTAGAGCAGGTTGAGCAGGAAATGTGTCCAGGCGGGCTCTGAATGTCTCCAGAGGCAGAGACTCCACCACCTCTCTGGGCAGCTTGTTCCAGTGCTCTCCCACCCTCAAAGTAAAGCAGTTCCTCCTCCTGTTTAGATGGAATTTCTTATGTTCAAGTTTGTGCCCATTTCCTCTTGTCCTGTCACTGGGCACCACTGAAAAAAGGCTGGCCCCATCCTCTTGACACCCACCCCTTAAATATTTATAGGTGTTGATCAGGTTCCCCCCCTCAGTCTTCTCCAAACTAAAAAGTTCGTCCCTCAGCCTTTCCTCGTAAGATTGATGCTCCAGGCCCCATGTCATTGGGGCCCTCTGCTGTACCCTCTCCAGCAGTTCCCTGTCCTTGAACTGGGGAGCCCAGAACTGGACACAGTACTCCAGATGGGGCCTCACCAGGGCAGAATGACCTCCCTTGACCTGCTGGCCACACTCTTCCTGATGCACCCAAGCCGACAGTAACTGCAGAGTATTAAGAAATGAACATTTTTCAGACCTAGGAATTACAATCCACACACCGGGCTCCCACGCTTTTGCTTGGTGTGCAAGATGAAGTGCCAGAGCTTGCAGGGGCATCTCTCTTTACCATCACATACAATAAATGTTTATTTGTACCTGTCAGGGAAGGAATTTCTAACATAAATATCTCTCAAGCAACAAATTTAAGCCCTGAGAAAACAATTCTAACATATCTAATTGATTTGAACTGCCTCCCCAGGTTCCTCTGTTGTGCTCGGTACAAACACCTAAGACCTTGAAACACAGGGAGGCTTTTGTCATGACAAAGTAGTTAAAAAGCATAACTGCCAAAATGCATTCTTGGATACATCTGACAGTTACCTTCCCTAACAGCCTGCATCTTGCTCCGAATGGCTGCTGCTATTCTGCTTCTCATTCCCAAGCAAGTCAGTTTAAACCTAGCTCAAGAAAAAAACAGCACAGGCATAAAACAAGTTGAGTTAAACCTCAATTAAAAAAAAATAAAAATCACTTGGTAGAAGTGGGAGAGGAAATAGAAAACAAAGAACATCAGCACAATCATTTCTCCTAAATTCATTTTCAGGCATATCCAAGCTCACAGGCTTCCTCCAGGCTGGGAAGAAGCAAAGTAAACTGCAGATCAGAAAGAAAGCAGAAATATAAGCAGAAAATAAAATGTAATGATTTTTAACAGAAAAATGATACTTGGGTTTAATCATCAGTGCTGCTTGCAACTTTATCAAATTTGAATTATAGAGATTTTGACTGTAAGGAAGGTTCCTATGTACACCTGATCCCAAACAGAAAAAAACCCCACAGACCTGGAAACTGAAAATAGATCCTGTACTGCTACTATCTTGAACTTCTGAGCTGAAGTCTCAACAGAACTCACTCTGGGAAGCATTTTGGGGCTTGCAGAAGATGTGAGTGCATGAAAGAAGTCTATTCTGCTGCAGCATAATTCTGCACAATCATTTATTCCTTAGTATGAGAGTCATTCAATTACTATTTGCATCCTCTCTCTGAATGAGAAATTAGAGCGACTGAACTAAATTGCCTTCGTACATCTGGAGTGACACTATAGTGCAAATATCAGCAGTAGCACAGGATTTTTACTCAGACCACAAGGTCTCTTGTGCACACCAGAATCTACACTGGCATTTCTAGTAAACAATTCTAAGAATTAGAATTTTTACAGTGTGTTTTGAAACCTGCTGTTCCTGCTCAAACTCCTCTGCAAGTAACGCACTGGAATTATTACTACAAGCACAACAAATACTGATTTTCTTTTTGAGTAAAGCCAGAAGACCACCCAGAGCTTAATGACCTGCATGAGGAATCTCCCCATCCTCACATCCTCCTCTAGGGTTTACTACAACTGAGGATGTGTGAATGAGGAGGAATGTTTTGGGTTGGCACACAGAGGCTTAAACATGTCCCAGCCCGAGAGGGGTCAGAACTGAATCAGACAGTTTCTAAAAACAACCACTCATCTGGACTTAAGCAAAGAAGAAAAATCATTACCGTTGTTATTAAATGACTTAAATGAAAAAGCTTTTGAGAGAAGAGATTTTCTCAGCTTTAGTTCATCAGAAATCTCATAAATCAGTATTTTGGTCAGAAAAAGCAAAAATATTTTAAGAATTCAAGGATAACACAGGGCCCTTGCGCGTACAGGATGCTCTGGAACTCCTCAGCCTGTGCTGTGCTCCAGCTCCTATAGGAGCTGTCTCGGAAACCCTTCTGCTACACGAGGAATTTTACCATACGCTGCTGCAAGACAGTGTCTGGCCATACCAGCATCGAGATTCCCTTAACATGTTTTAATGAGATGATGAACAGCATGGGTATGCTCTTCCCAGGAGCTCCTCACAGAAAGTAAAAACTCATCAAATAAAAACTCACCTGAAAATAAGCATCACTAATGAAACAATCTTATAGTTAAATTACAACATAGGTACGACCCATTACCTTTACCCATGTTAACAATTTCCCTTGTGGAATATACTCTGTGATTTGTAACTCATGTTATGTAAAATACAAAGCAAAGTGACAACGTTGTAAATATCAAGTAACAACATCACTCTTTCCAACCCTCACTGGTTCCAAAACACTCCAGTGACATAAAAAAAGAAAAAAAAAAGGTCCACAAGCAAGCATATTTAAGTAGGTACCAAATAAATATTAGCTCAAAGAACACTGCAAATTATTACAGAGAAGATACCTGGAAAGAGAGAAATAACACATTCACTTTGTTAGGTTATCATGCAACACAAGAGGAAAGAAAATTTCCAGACAGTATACTCTTTCAGTATGCCATCACTGCTTGTTTTCAGTCATGTTTTCATCACCCTCATCCATATGATTTTACCTTTGTATCTGCAATGCCTGTTTATCAACTGTTACACTACCGACAGTGAAATTACTGCCTACCATACTGGCCACTACCATATCTCAGTATTCACCTGTTACTCCTACCCTTTCTTCATCTACAATTTTCCACACAGCTTTCATGTTTCATTTACTCAAACGACAGGATCCATAAAACACTGCACAGCACCAAGATCACATAATTCTTGAAAACAACTATGATCAAGACTTTTGTATTTAAAGCAACAAGTTACAATTTCATTGCTTATCAGACAAAAATTTGTATAGCAACTTATGGTATTCAAAGTAGTGGAAATCTGACTTGGAAAAGACAAGGCTGTTCGTCAGAAAGAAGAGCTTTTCATGCTAGCTAATCATATGCCTCAGGTAACGAGTCTGCAAAATATATTTAATTTTGTACCAAAAAGCGTATTATTTAATTGCTAAGAGAGCAAAGTTATATGGATGACTCCTTACCAGATTCCATCGCTATTCCTAAAAGGAAAATAATGAACCAAGAATTCTTCTGTTTGGATGGGATTCAAAATAAAGGAAGGAAGAATTTTTCTAGATACTTAGCATTTCAACCCTGAAAGAAATGCCACACAACTTCTCACATGTGATAAAAACGAATTCCTCTCCATCAGCTGATTTTGCATTTGCAGTAATGAAGACATTAGGGAGTTTAAAGATGCACAACATCCTTGTTGAAAGTTGTACAGTTCCTGAACCATCAAGTTGTACTTGGAAAATATGAAGCTACAGCAAGAGTGCCCAAGTAAAGGGCACACGGTCAAGACTAAGGCCTTCAATGTGCTATCCCTCAGAAGTCGAGTACTAATGACTTTCAAGAGTCTACTTTAGACAAACATCTTTGAGTCACAACAGATTTTTCTCAGATGTCACCCATTTATGCAAGACACTTATGACTTATCTCAGCTGGGTACATAAAATTTTCTCAAGGTTTTTATAAAAGCTTGTCTGCTGGTACAGTAAGGATACATGCAGACCCATAGCTGTTTGGAGTATTTTTTGATCCTTTTTTAGAATAAATTAGCAGCTTGCAGATTTTTGAATAGTCTGAATGTGACTCACGTTATTTCCTACAAATGATACTGAAATCGTCCACTGTTTTTCATTATGATTCAGCAAGAGGCATAACAGAGTGAGTCCCAAAAGGCTGTCTCAAACAACAAGGGCTACAATAATGACCAAGTCCTTCACTTCCAGCACTTAAGAAATCATCTCACAGAGTAGCTGATGAGGAAAAAGTGGGCTAATAAAAAGCCTCCTCTTCCTGACTCAGGATTTCCACTTACATTTGAGTCCCAAAACATGCACAGAGATCCAAAAAAACTATGAGGCAGGAGGAGTAGGGAAAAAAAAACCACAAAGAACTAGCTTTTGTGTATTTTTATTACTGAATATGAAATACTGAAGTTTTTATGACTACTAAGCAGCTTGTATGGCTAAACCTCCATACCCTCATTGCCCCTGCTCTTACTTAAATGGCTTTTGCAACATATCCTAAACATCTGCAAATCCAAGTCTCTTTGATTTTATATTCCTGTAATTTCCCCACACCGTAGTGGGTGAGTGGCAAACTCGTTAAGGAACAGACCATACCCCTCAACACTCCCAGGCTGCTTTCTAGAAGCAGTTTAAACCTGAAGAGGGAATATGTAAACTGCCCACGATCCCAATCCTTTCTCTTAGCCATCTGGGTGCACTTTCTCTGCATTTCTGACCTTTCTGTCTCCTACATTTCTCTATGGGTTTTCCCAATGCCTGCAAGTGGAGAAGAAACGACATGGATCACATGCAGAACACTGTCCAGGGTTCAGCAACAAACCAAAAAGAGGTCAGATCTTTCCATGACAACAGCTTCAGCAGCATTTGTAATAAAGTAGGTTTTAAAAAAAAAAAAAAAAAAAGTAGTATATATTCTAAGCTTTCAGTAAATTTCAGAAACACTCATTAAAAACTGGGCAGATTTTCCCATAGCGAAAAAAAACAAACCACCAAAACTGAATTCCTCAACCCTCTAACCATTGGAAGCTGGAAGCAGTTTGACCCACCACTCCTAAAGTCTACCAAGATAAACAGGTGAGTAGGTGCCCACAGATGTCATTTATAATACACATCTGATAGTTCAACACTCTGAAAATCAGAACATTTTATACCTTACCAAAACTTCAAAGCAATGGAATCACTTTTCAAGATAATTTCCAATAGAAAGTGCTTACATGGGGGAAACAAACTGGTTCAGATAAACAAGCTCCACCCGATCTTTCTTACTTCCAGAGAACATTTTTTTGTAAAACTGTATGAAATGTTTAGATATATTTTTCTCTAAGTACATTGCCCTGCCTATACAAGTTACAAACAAAGCCAAAAGTGGAGAGTGGAGCTTTTTCCCTTCCTGACTTCTGATCAAGTATCTAAAAAAAAAAGCTCGTAGATCTCAAAAACCTGGCCCTGCTGGTAACCCAAACTGGGTAAGTCAGTACATCTTCCTGTAAACAGATTTAAAGTAAAAATGTCACCAAACAACTACTGCTACTGCACAATAACCCTTCACCTTAAATAACATAAGGAATTCAGGATACAGCAGGCTGCACTGCATTTAACCCTAGGGATAAAAATCAGAGTACAGCATACAATTAAGCAGTCAGCAACCTTTTGGTGCAAAACCAAAAAAACTACATTAAAAGCATCAGCTCCAGACATATACAAGATGACCTTCAAGAAAGTATACAACACATTTGGGGAAAAAAGATATAAATGCATGATTTATAAAGGCATCCAAATTAAAAGTTTCTGTCAATGTAATGGGAAGACATTTATTAAAATTGGGAGAACACATCTACTCTGGCAGCAGCTGAACTAAATTAATACTTGGCTGCCCCCTCAATTCTGCTGGAATACACACACGCCTGGTTACTCCTTCAATTAGTTCTGTAAAACACAACAGCTGTAGTAATAAACTTCTGCTACTCTGCAATGTCATTATCACCTAAGAAAAAAAGTTTCCTTTTAAGATTAAAAGAGGTGTTGATACACCTTACCAAATTTCTAGAAGTAGTCTAAGCCTTCATCCACACTTCAGAAACAAACTACTTCCTACAGCTGGTTGAAACAATTGTCCAGACTACTGTCCTTCTGGACAGGTATATGGATGAAAATAATGGGTTTTTTTTTCTTCCACTGTGGAAACTGTGGGAAAAAAAAGCAGAATAACATACCAATGGCCAGTACTTATGCAGCTGCAAGAGAAAGAAGGCAGTCACTCTCACAGGTTTTAAACAGATCTAATTTTTAAGCTGCAAAGCAGATTTATATCCCCATATAACTTGAAAAATAAAAGCCCCCATGCCACTTCTTGTGCCTTAGCAAGAATAGCAGTCAAAGCTGGAAGTGTAGTACTCCTGCCCTTAAACAATCTTCAAACTACTGCTTAAAATTAAAATATTTACGAATATTAGAAGTCTTATGAACAAAAGAAAAATCTATAATAAACTTGACTCCAATTACTGTGTTCACAAAGTACTTACCAAACACTAAAAGCATTTATAAAGTACACTTCAGGCAGAAGGAACTTTTCTGGAAAAGCGTTTTATTTCAAGTCACATATGTGCAATAGCACAGATGAAATAGCACCTTTACTTTTCTCCGCTTATCTTCCTTCCCATCAATAAATTATTTTAAAATAGGCACTGCTTTGGGACCAATACATCAATTTTTCCAAGATGCCATCACAACACAGGAAGCAAATTGTACCTCCAAGTCATGTAGTCAGCACAGATTACAGAAAAATTACCTTGCAGAATTTGGATCAAGGTTACTGAAGTAGACTAGGAAATCCTGCTCTCACTTGCACCACTGAAATGCTCTCCAACAGATCTGGTTTAAGAAAACTAAAAAATTGAAGCAGACACAGGTGATGCAGAAAACCATGTTAAAAGGCCTAATTAAAATTAAAGGTTGATGAGTGCAGATTACGCTTGTCACAAAGAATATTT
The DNA here is from genome assembly GCF_001431845.1 of Calidris pugnax. Lineage (NCBI taxonomy): Eukaryota > Metazoa > Chordata > Aves > Charadriiformes > Scolopacidae > Calidris > Calidris pugnax. Next base: position 4,409,517 of record NW_015090922.1, read on the forward strand.
GTAACTTTCATGCCAGTTACTTTTATGTCACTAGAAAATGTTCTACCACCCAGTAATGCTTTACAGGGAGTGGCACAAATGAGAAGCAAAAAGCCAAGACAAGAGCTTCTGGTACTGAATGACCCTGTTGAAACTGACATGCAGCAAGGGAGATGAGTTGAGGCTGCTCCGGGGAACGTTAACTCTGAATTTCTTTGTTTTCTTACAATAAAGATTTTGAGACCCCATGTAATTCACTACATCACTTCACTAAGCCCTGGAAGCAAAGGCACCTCCCAAAACCACAATGCCAAGAGCACCCAGAAAATTCTTAAGGACCTAAAGGTATGGCCACTACCTACTTCTGTATTTCCTCTACATACATAAAGATGACTTCAGCCTCTAGCGCTGCAAAGACAGCATCTCTGATAGGTACCTTTTTTAAACCTGTCGTTTAATACTGTTTCTTATGGTATCTTACAGGTAGGAAGCTGCAAGATACAACCAACACACACTGCAATTAAAATCTGGTCTGTAAGGATTGCATTGAACAAGACTGAAAGCTCTCATATTTCCCAACAAATGCTTCCCCCATCCCAAAACCTAAAACATCCAAACAACAAACAAGCAGGATTTAAAAAAAAATTTAAAAAAATTTACATTTTTCTTCCACATTCCAAGGCTTTCAGATAAGGTGGTGAGGGGAAGGAAATTAGATGATCTTACCCAGAGGCAAGCATCATGTACAGTACCTTGGAAAAAAAGAGGGAAAAATATTACACAAGTCAGCTGGCTCAGCAAGGATTAAGAAATATCTTGATAAACAGCTAATGATAGCAAAGGCAAAGCTTTTGGCCCTAGTTCAGAGAAGTAATTGTTCCCACCAGAGTACACAGAACCCCAAGAAGGGCTTCAGTTTCACATGGCACAGGAAAATTTTCACAGCCTTACAGCCTTTCTTTCATAGCTCCATTGGGTGGGTGTACACCAAGTAATATTAAGGCCAGTGGCTAAAAGCATGCAAGACTATAAACAAAGTTCTCACAGGGCAGAAGTGACCTGTCCTTTCCATCAAAGCATGAAGCTGATGGAAATGGAGAACAAACTTTAAGTGGTTGTGCTACTGTGACATCTCGCTGCTACAGATGGGTCTTTACAGAGCATTTAACTGCTTTTTCTCACACATACATATACCTGAATAAATACCCAACCACAACTGAGCTTTATAAAGGGTTTCTTCAACAACCCCTGGCATTTTGAAGAAGCCACCACACTTTCAAATATCCAGCAGCAAATTTTGCATCCAAAACCCACTGTAAAGTAAGAAAAAGCATTTGCCAAGTCTCACAAATATATTCAAGGTTTGAGTCAAGAAAGGTTTGCTTTCACTGGGAAAACTTATTCTGCTATTTTTCCTGCTGACTGCTTGTTTTATGTGGGTGGGGTAGAGTTTTTATTGTTCTGGACTGCATTTTAATTGATGGCAAAGTGCCTGAAGTTTGAGATTGACATCTCCTCCATTGTTTTTGTTGAGATAAATAAATGTAATTCCCTCCTCTTTTTTAAAATTGAGATACACGCCATATTCTCAACTGCTAAAAACAAAGCAAGCTGCTACAAAAAAAACACCTCCAGAAACAAATAAACAAAAGCTTTCAGATGGCACAAACAATCTGCCAAAGTCCTGCTGCAAGGAATTCACCACCCAAAAGCCTCATCCCTGCTTACCACCCTCTGAAAAACCCTCAAAGACTAAGCAGCAGAGATATGACTGTGGAGGCCAGCAGTGGCTAAATGTTTGTGTAGTTCTGAGGAGACTGAAGATCAGATACTGGCCTCAACCTCCAGCATCAACAGCTACAAGATGGGAGCCTATTAAATGGGTAAGATATGTTCTCAAGAGAAAGTAAGACAAATTAAGAACAGCTTGAAAAGGAGTTATAAAAGAGTTTTGTTCAGTACTGAATGGAGAGTCATTGAAGCAAATGCAGAACGGGAGGGAGTGAAGGGGTGGTCTATCCAGGAAGACATGGCTATTTGAAAAGAAACAACCACAAACCAACAAAAAAACCCACCCCCTTCCCCAAACCTACAAGTATAGCCTTATATTAATGAAAAAATCCAAAATTTGAAGGTTTTGTTCACAAGCAACATGAAAACAGCACCTATATCAAAACCAACACTAACCAGTCAACATCTAAAGCACCTCCAGAGCACTTTAATGGAAATATGTTATTACTGATGCTGCCAAAATAAGATGTTTTTATAGTATAGAAACATTCACCATCTGTTTTCTGACCTAGTAATTAGAAAACTTCCCTGCTACAACCTGATGCAAAGAAAAGAGGTCCTAGGTTTTTGCTCAGCTATTGATTCCATGCCTACTACAATAGTACTTGGCACTGCGATCACTCCAATGTTCTTCTGCTATTCCAGGGGAGAAGCAAAAAAAAAATAATAAATGAACCACACGCACGCACGACCCCACCCAAACAAGCAAGCTGGAATTCTTCAAGGAGAAATAAAGTGTCAGCACCAAGCTAAATTGTTCTCATTATCCAAAGAATTTAAAAAATACTTTAATATTACACTTGCATGAAAATTGCATGAGCTCTTCATGCCAGGCAGTGTTTCAGCATGCTCCCCAAGTGCACACAATCAAAAAACATATGACAAACTGTTGTCTCCCAACTGATTAAAGTATTTCTTCCTGGCATAGAAAAGCACGTAGTTAACTGCTGTAAGTCTGGGTCAACAGAAGTATTCCACCCACTACCAAGCACAAAGTTCAAACCTGAACACAAATACACTTCAAAAACACGCAGCTTCTGAAATATGAGAGAAAGTATGTCTGAGCAACTTGTTACCAACCGTGAGCTACTTGATGAATTGAAAGAACCAACACAGAGTTGGACAAATCCAACTACACTGTGTCTCTCTTGAGCACATTTGGAAAAAGTGGAATGTGCTACAATACTTCTTTCCAAAACATCATACAGCAATAAAGCCACATCAGACTAACACACACACAAAACTAGAGAAAGAAAAGACTACATATAATTTTAATATGTCTTAGTTTCTTTCTATTGTGGTATTGACTTGTACGGCAAAGCCCTTCAGTTCCAGATACCATAATCATCCAGAGGAAGTGATTTTGAAATGCCTAAAACTGTGGGTACGCACTATGAGCACAGTCTTAACATACCATGTAAGATGAAGAGACCCTGTGCCTTTACAGTTTTAAAGAGCTGATAACCACTATTGTTCAAATTCTAAATGTCACAACCCACCAAAATCTAGCAGTTTGTTCCATGGTTGATGCAAAACCCAAGATAAAATTCATTTTTTCATATTCTTTTTTTAAACATAAAACTAAACCAAGTTATTTGTATACAAGAGTTGATGTCTTACCAAAAGAGCTTCCAGTATTTTGTACTTTGATACTCAAAAGACAGTGAAACCAGGCTAAAAGCAGCTTGCTCCATTCCTAAATAGTTTCAAAAAAACCCAGGTAACTGGATCACAGCTGTTTTGAAGAACAGGCACATTAACATTCAGTAATTATACCTAGAAGGTATCTTGTATGCTTTTTTTCTTACAGAAAAAGCCTACCTGTTTACTTTTTGTGGCCTTTCCCGCAGGATTCTTCTTCCCTTTAGCACCCTCCATGTTTCTTAAAACATCGATGAAATCTTTCTTTGAAACAGATGACAGCAGTTTAGCACGTTGCCTCTCAGAGCTCCCACCTCTCTTCACCTTCTCATCAATGTTCTTTTGGTGCGTCCTGACAGCATTAAATAATTGTACAACACCCCTGGGATGGGGAAAAAAACAACAAAACAAAACAAAGTTTTAAACTCAAGTTCCCTTGATAGAAATGAACCCTGTACCGAAGCAAGTAATCAGTGCAGATGCTGGATGACTTCTAACTCCTCAAAAGAGTTACTTCAGACCTCAATTCAGGTAAGAATTAACATCTACTTCCAATTTTCAGTCTTCCTTCATACTTATTGCTAGGAACCAGTATCAAAAAACCCACAAATAACTATTCACACCCTGAAGTAAGCATGGTAACAGTGCAAGAGCACGTCTCTTCCCCATATGCATGTTACTTGTACTACAATCAGCTACTAAATTCCTCAGGCAAGATGTTAAGAGCAGCTGAAGTACATGAACAAGACAGAGGAATGAGTAAGGACACAGATACAGACAGCACATCAAGTTCTGCAACACCAAACTACTGCAATGTGGAACAGGCAACTGAACTTAACAGATGTGGATCTGGTGAATTCTCTGCAGAGAAGGAAGAAACAGAGTAGCAGAAACAACCGTTTGCATTTTTAATGCATTTTTAAAGCATTACAGTAACAAATTGAGGGGATCCAACAATGCATTTCTGTTAAGCAAACATTACATTCCCATCTAAATTTTTGCTCTTTCATAAAGCTTCTGAAATCTTTCATTGAACTTGATACTGTACAATGCAGACCTGTATATAAATCACTCGGCTCCTGCTAGTCACTTCTTAAGAGTTCAATCTGATAGGAAACAGATTACCTATGCAGGTCTTTTCTTCCCCTTTTCCTTCTTTTTTCAGTACACATATATTTAAGGAAAGCATTCAGAAAAAACTCGTACCTTGTGGCAGTTCTCTGAAGATTTCTTTCCGTATCTCGGTCTTTGACAACATCTGGCTTCACTCGGCACATCATTTCCCACTCCCGCTTTTTATCAAGCTGCATTATAAATATTGTCATGTGAAACAACATGGAACATTTGAAAACCCAGCACAGATTATGTAGCAAGAGGAGAAAAACAGATAAATCACTGAATCTCGGTTTGGTTTGAGGTTAAGTGATGCTCCAATATGGGACTGGACAACGGGTCTGAGAAAAGTCTCCTGCACAGACACACCGGGGGCCACAGTCAAATCTCAAAAAGTCACTCGCTTCTGTAAACAAAAACTAGAAAAGAGTGGCACAAGAGTCATGCCTCTGACTCAAGACAAGGAAAAGGAATTTAGAAATACTCAAATCCTTTCACACTGGCTTCTACGGACAAGGAAATTATTCAAAGACAGCTTTCAACACCGAGACGTCACAAGCTGATCAGAGAGATATTTACACATAATAAAATCTTGGGTCTATTAAGATAAGCATGTTGCATTTTAAGCCTTGGGAATTTGACTTCCCTTGATAAGTTAATCATGGTACAGCTTTGTGACCAACAGTGATGCACAACAAAGACTACAACTGGCAGAACTCAAAACACCAGGAAAAGCAGCAAGTGCTCACCAGAGAACAACTCTTGTGCACAACACTTATTTTTGTCTTTTTTTTGAGGCACTCTGTTTCAAAACCAAACTGATCTGCTTTCTCATTACCAGGGACTGCAACACCACCAGCTTTTTTTCTGCTGCAACAGGAGAATACTGTATTTCCCCAGCCTCAGCTTCAGGTAGTGAAATATTTTTTTCCCCTTTTACCACTTTAAAAGTGTTCTAGGCCTGATGGTGTAGCATTAAGTCTGTTTTAGGCAAGAAGTCTCTTGTGGAATTTCAAAGTCCTTACCTTTATAATTCCAGGAAGACCACTACAAATTTGTGAGTTTATGACCATGTTTTGGCCTTTTATCAAAAGAACTGCCCTATTCTAGCTTCCATCAGCAATAAATTAATAAAAGGCAAACTTTTCTCAAGTTTTTTATAAGGGTAAACAAGTCAGTTTGGGGATGTGCAGCCCACCTCTGCTTTGCAGTACTCCCACTCCTCCTGCTAATCCCACTGAGATAGAACTGGTAAAATGAGACATGAGAACTACTAATGTATTTTTACCCTGAAGGTAAATCAGTCAATCACAGGCTGGAATTAAAAGTTCCACCAAAAAAACCACAAACAAATGACTAAATTGTCAACATAAGTTTTGTTTTCTTCGTAACAGTTTCAGAACCAGAAGCAATTTAGGGCACAGACACTGTAATAGAAAACTCCTACCAGGAAAATCATTGAGGGGAGCAAATAATGATTCACGACCACGTCAATGATTACTGCAATCTCAACCTAGAGGCCTTTGATTTTGGGAGTCACAGCAGAATTTAAATGAAAGCAGTTTTCTTCTCTTTCTCCCTCTCCCTTTCGAGGAGAACTATTTCAACTTTTAATGCCAACAAAGTGAACTATACTCCAAATTAACAATAGCAATTAGAAAACTAAGCTTAAAGCAGCTGCTTTTACCCTCTCAATAGCAAAACCATCTTAAGTGGATAGACTGGAACAGTCCTGCTGCCAAAGATCAGCCTACCTAATGGCCCAAAAAAACCAGTAAGGGAAAAACTTCTACAGTAGGACACTAAAATAATCTGAAAGTAAAAATTCTGTAGCTACTTGAGGTAACTGTGGAGAAGAGATTCCAAAACTGAGACACACTCAACTGAGCACTCTCCCAAACCCCTGCTGAAGAGATCTTCCATGCATCCCCGTCTGCAAAATGAAATACTATATCTTTTTCTCACCTTCATCCTCTTCTCCAGTCTTTCTTGTTTTTCCCTTTCTCTCTCCTTCTCCAGTTTTTTATTCTTGGCCAAAATGGTGGACTTGTTTTGTGGAATCTTTTTGTTGAGCACTTTTGCCATGGCATCTGCCCAGCCTGCACCTGGGTCAGCTTTGGAGCTTGTTGCCTCTTCAACCACATTGCCAAGGGCAGCTGTTTCATCTTCATCATCACCATCCTGCGCTTCACCTCCTGAAGAGTAGCTGTCTTCTGGAAGATCTGAGCTTAAATCGGAATCTAGGGGTAAAAAAAAGGAACAAAAAAAAATTAAAAATGTATCAGGAGTTCTGTTTCTCATAAGGATCTATCACGCATAATTTGCTCTGTATGTAAATGTTACCTGAATTCAGGGCCATGTGCTACTTGCTGTTAAGATCAATTGCTCAAGCAGGCATATACCATCATAGTGAATTTATTAGAAAGTAGCCAATGCAAGTGCTGGCTCATCTCAGTGATGATCTGAAGTGATTTAGTGATTTAAGAGGTTAGGTAAAAGGGAAAAGGCAGCCTTGGAAATTTATCATTAGATTAATGAATATTTTGTTGCTTAGGAATGGCAAGTTTGGGGAAAAAGCTGTATTTTCCAGGTCAAAAACTGTAATTTGTAGAGGCATATACACACGCATATATGTATGTATGTACACACTTACATACAAACCGCAACAGTGACATCTAGTGCTTAAATGCAAACAACCACATGGACTGAATTGAAGGTAGGAGAGCATTTTTTATATGAGAGCAAAATCTGCTCAAAGAAAGTAATGCCAGCAAAAATGTGATTACCTAAGTATAATGAACACAGAGGCTGCTTTGTGAATTAAAGAATCGAGACAGTTGCCAGGTAGCTCAAAAGAAACCAGAGGCACTGAGCTTTTCTGGTAAAAGTAACTGCTCAAATTCTTGATACACAAATAAAACACCCCCAAATTCAAGTTTCCTTACCCTATGCCCCCTTCAAAACAGAAAAGAAGGAAATAGAGTTAAAATGCTGAAGTCTGGAATCAAGCAACGGCAAGACAGAACAGCCAACTAGATGCAAATAAAAAATGTGAAGAATCTACAATTCCCCTTATTAGTCTGTTCTATGGGTCAAATAACAAAAATAAAGTCTTTAACTGTTCAGATGATTAACTAGAATGAAATGGGCTGCAAGTTTAGAGTGTGCTAAAATATGTGTGTCCAATCAAAATAACCAAACTTTATTGCAATCAAGAGCAGAGCTTACAAGTGTCCTGCCACTATTAACTACCATTCCACTAATACTTGTGCCACCCAAAAATTTTAAATTCATTACCTTATATACAACTTTCAAGGCCGCAAATCAACTGCTGGACAGGAGGCTGTTTCCTGACACCTTCACACTCCCACCAGCAAGGGGACAACTCCCCACCAACTCTGAGACACTGACTGCTTTTCATCCATCTGCCACTCTCACTGAGCCAAGTGCTTTACTTCGCAAGCACTACTCGTAAATTACCTTCATCAACCAAATCATTAAGAGAATGAAGTCAGGACTGCTTCACAAGATGCGTTTTCCATAAAACCATGCAGAAAGCTATTAGTGATATTCCCCATTAATTGCCTATTTAGTTACTTAACAAACATAAACACACACTCTGTTGCCAGACTAACTCATTACTCTGCCTTCTCCATGTGCCTAAAACCACACGTAGCAGCAAAACAGTGGCATTAACCAATTTAAAATAAAGCCTTAAAAACACCCAGGCATGTGTATAGGCTCGAAGAGCGTTTAGTTATCACCAAGGGAAGAAGCAAGATTATATGTTTACATGACAAACATGGAAGAGAAATACTTACTGAACATGTGCTCATTATCTATATCAGTATGATGTTTACTGCCACCAAAGCACCCACACAGAATAAATTATCTTTAGGGTTTTTTCAGTCCTTAGTATAAATTGGAAATTTAAAAGTTACAAGTTTGTTCAACACATTCAGAAACTAGTAAAGGCATCCTTTTTACAGTATCAGTATGTCTCCATATCCTGATTTCCAAGTTAAAAAAAAATAATTCAAACCATTGCATATAAAAAAGTAGGTGCATCACCACATTTCTACGTGTAAAACAATTTGTCAAGTTTTCACCTCTAAGCCTTGCTCGAATATTGCTATCTGGTTTCTAAACGAGGAATGAACCCCTACTTGTGACTTTTTATACATACAAATGCTAACAGCTACCAGAAGTCCAAACTTGTATGCCACACACTGCTTATGACAAAATTCCACCACTAGCTGTAAAAAACACGTTATAAAAAGGAAAATTACAAAAGCATGTCTAAAGTCTCCTTTACACAATATTTTCTGCCAATAAATCAGGAAAATGCTGGATTATACCAACAACGTTTTGCTTTCAACAACTACAGAAATACAAACAAGGCTTCAACAAACAGCTACGACTTATTCTTTAATACAGCAGAGGACCTGTCAACAGCATGAGGCAAAGCAGAGGTGTTTCAAAGTAATTTAAATTAGATTAACTCTATCAGAAGACAGACTTGGGTCTCTGTTCTGAATTGCAAAGACTGAAGCCTGGCAGAGATTTAACATGAGAAATCCTAACCGTGTGTGCGGGGGAAACACACATATACCTATTCTTCTAAACTTGCTCAGTGGTCTAGGTGAGGACACACACAGTTTAAAAAAGCATTCCTTCAGAGATGAGCACTGAAAGCAGCTCCCACACAACGCTTCCCCTTGGCTTCACCGGGCCGTACGGGCCACGGCGGGGGCCGGGGAGGCCTTCGACGCCCGCCCGAGCAGAAAAAGACCCAAACCCCTACCCACTCCCGCCCCTTCCCGCTCTCCTTGGCCAAGGGGAGCCCGTTACCGCTGTCCGCCTCCTCGCCCACCGCAGCCCCGCGTACACGTGGGCCCACCACGGCAGCCGCCATCTTCTCCGGGGTCCGCGCACTATCGTCTTCCGGCCCCGCACCCCGCACCCCGAATCTGCGTTCCGGCTCCAAAGGTTCCGGGCAGGCGGACTTGTGACGGCGACGGCACCTTCCGGTTCTGAGGAGGCGCTGAGGCGACTGGGGAAAGCTGGCGGGATCTGCTGGGGTGTTTTTCACTCATAAAGTGACAAAAATGAAAAAAATAAACAAAGCGGAGAGGTCTGCCAAGGTTTCTCCTCTCCCTCAGGCCCGGGGAGGTCCGTGGATCTCGGGCAGCTCTTCCAGCAGTGGGCAAGGCCCAGCGAGACACTGATGGTCTCTCCTGCCCTGGCCTTCAGGGACGCCATTTGGTGTCACCACCCAGACCTGTCCTCACGCTTCAGTACACAGAGAAGAGTTCAAAGCCAGCAAAGCTTAGGCTGGTTGTTCTCTGCTGATTACCCTCTTCCACCTTTGGGAGCCTCCGAACTTGGCCATGATAAATTGATGTTGTGTTTACTGCAGATTCCATAGTGCGAAGAAGAATTTGAAAGCCTGCCATCACAGTGCTGATATCCCAAAGAAAACCTGGGGCAAGGCCCAAAAGGAGAGCATTTTTTTTAACATGGGGAGAAATGAAAACCTGAATTTCTCTTCTGTTGGCATTTATTTGAGTCAAATTTAAAAAAAAAAAAAAACACCAAAAACAAAAACAACCCAACCCCCAAACATTTCATAGAATCATGGAATGGTTTAGGTTGGAAGGGACCTTAAAGATCACCTAGTTCTAAACCCCCTGCCCTGGACAGGGGCACCTACCACCAGACCAGGTTGCTCAAAGGCCCATCCAGCCTGGTCTTGAACCCCTCCAGGGATGGGGCATCCACAACTTCTCTGGGCAACCTGTTCCAGTGCCTCACCACCCTCACAGGAAAGAGTTTCTTCCTAATATCTAAATTTCCCCTCTTTGAGTTTGAAACCATTACCCCTCGTCCTATTGCTACACTCCCTGTTAAAGAGTCCCTCCCCATCTCTCCTGTAGGCCTTCTTTAGGTACCAGAAGGCCACTATAAGGTCTCTTCTCCAGGCTGAACAACCCCAACTCTCTCAGCCTGTGTTCATATTTATTACATCCTCTTAAAGATATACCATTCGCACACTGATGCTTCAATACTGAATACGTTTTTTCTACACTAGAGATGTCCTCTGAGGATACTCATGGGTGGGTGCTCTCAGTCTTTGAAGTTACTCTGTATATCTATCTGTGGAGTGGGTAGGCTCAAGCCACCTCAGATATCAAATGGCATGTGTGCTCCAGATAGGTGGGTGAGCCATGGACCCTCTGCATATCCAAAATTACCACAAGTCTCCTCTGGGGTGGGCTGGGATGTAAACGTGACAACGTTAACATGACAATTACTGTATCCACCCAACTGCACTGGTCTAATGCTTAGCATGAATAGTTTAAGTCCTAGATCACTGACTGTGCTTTACATTCTCCTACAAATGTTTCAGATTAAGAGTTGAGTATGCTAGACATTTTAGCAAACTCGTATTCAGTTGATGTACTGAAGTCCCTGCCTCTTAATGGTAGTATTTGTTTTAAGCATGGGGTGTTCAGAAGAGCAGGCTATCTACCGTGTGTAGAAAAAAAAATAAATCCCTCTTATATTAGGCTAGAGAATTTGTATCTTAGTAAAATGCTATTTAATTTCTGCACTCTGTATTTTTGTAAATAAAGATTTCATTTGTTGTTGCTACCGTGTACAGTCAGTGACCCGTGTCTTTGTACTTCTGTTATTCCATTTTTTTCTTCCCCGAATGATATGAGTGTCAGCCACGATAGCAAATTCCTTTTGCTACCTCAGTATCAGGTGGAAAAATTAGAAACTGGAGAGAGGTTAGAAAAGAATGAGATACATTATTACATGGCCAGGGAAACTGTTTCACAAGATTATAAAGGCTAAATATGTACATCTTGGTTAAGTGCCAACGAAGGCCAAACAGTATTGGACTTACTGTTTCTACCATAAGATGGTAGAAACATCTACCATCTGGTAGATAAGATGGTTACTTATCTACCATAAGATGTCCCGCAGAACTGCGTGGAAAGAATTTCAGCCTAATTCATTGTTACAAGCAAAGAGAGATGCTGTGCTGAAAAATTTGGGCTTCTACTCCGATCTGCAGAGTAGGAAGGAAAACATAAACCTCCCTAAGATGTTTCACAAAGAGGTCCAGGCGTTGCAGGAGACATAATTCCTAATATTTTACACTACGGGGCTCAAATCCTAGGGTGTCTGCCAATAATAAGCACTAACCATTTGGTGAAGTCTGCTATGCCATGATAAAGACACTTACCATTTGCTTGGCGTGATTCATCTCCGAATCACGTTGTGTCAGAAGGGACACTGCTAGGAGAAGGTTATTAAACTGCATCGGCAAAAAGCTCTTCCAGTATGACAATTACCATTCTCATTTCCTAGGACACACACCTTATTGAACATGTCTTACTCTGGGTAGGACATTTGTCTTGGAAGTATGTCAAAATCTTCAGCTTAAGTCCTGTAATGGGTTCCAATAAATGATGGGTCTGAAACTCCGTCCCTCAGACTAAATTAACAAGTCGCATCTCCAATAGCATACTTCTCTCCACAGGCATTATCCCGAAGCATTTGTCAGCAAATCTGTTGCAAACCTCCTTTCAAATGACTGTCATTGTCTCCCATCACTCTGGTCTGAATGTTCTTCTGTATTGCAGTTGTGGTCTGAGGAACACTGGAGATATAACCAGTCTGCAAAATCTTTCCATTCCAGACAAAGCAGCAGCTCCCTCCCGGTTCATCATTGACAGCAGCATTGTCTGAGAAGCAGCAGAGGCAGAAGCTGGCATTCTGCACGTACCCGTCTGTAGTGAAACCACGGCTAATGAGACAGTGCATGAAACTTTGATCTGTGGATGCAGCAGAGCCAATGTCTGAAAAAAAAAAAATCTGTAAAAAGGACGGCACAGGGATTTGCAACCATAACATTTTTGTCTAAGATTTTAAATGTGTTAATTTTTTGGCGGGCTTAAAGTTTAAATATGAACAATACTGGGATAGAGCCCAGTTGAAGTGGTTACTGCATATTCCTCATTACAAAAATAGCAGTAATGAAATGAAGACGAAACCTCTCTTTGGTTTCTCTGGAGTGGTAGAGCTCCATTCTCTCCTTCTGTGTTCTAGACATACAATGAATGCATACATCATGGCAGTGGACTGTCCAAAGAGACCGATGTCTGCCATATGGTTGTTTCAGTTTGCTTCAAGAAAATAAGTTTGCATGATGCATTTCAACACGCAGACACATGCCCAAATGTGCAGTGGGTTTATGTAAGAGAAAAGAAGGTCAGAGAAACATACCTTGAGCTTAAATGAGGTAGTAAAAACTTTTGTATTAATCCTTAGTTCTTGTTGGAAGGCGCTCCACAGACTTGACTCGTTCTGTGCAAAGGTACTCTTGCTTATGCAGACAGAATTATCCTTACTCTAAAAAGGTCAGTGATGCTGTAGTTATCAGCTGTGGTCTTCATCCCAGAGCGTACCCTCTCAGATATTCTGAGCACAGTCCACTGAGGGCCTTAAAGATAGGGATCCAGTTTTGACTTAATTGCATAGGTGTGAAAGTGAACACAGAGACCTGCTGCCTCCAGTGGCCTTGGCACGAAGATCTTTATGCCTAAATTTTAATAGAATAAAAATTTTAAAATAATACAATTATGGTAATTTGTAATATAGCCTCTTATTCAGTGCTAGAAACCGTTATTGGCATCCATGAGAAGTGAGAGTTACAGCATCCCTCATATGTTTCTGTGGCATTATCTTCAACTTCCCAAGTATTGAGCCCTTATTATCCCAACTAAACAGCTCAGTGTTTCTGACCTGTGATTTCTTTTCCAGCTTTCCCCTATGGCTGCTGCTCTCCTCCTCTTCACTTTGTGAACAAATTGCCTTGACTCACATATATCCCCTGAACAATTGCCCTTTCAGTTCCAATGAAGGCTGAATCCCAAGCCGGTATAATAAAGTTCAAAATCTTTGCCTCTTTCGTAGGTCATATTCACAGCCCAATTCCTGCACTAAAAGAGATCAATAACACCAGATATAAGATGAGCGTAATAAAGCCCTCCAGTGCCCCAAGATTTAAACATGTTTATCCTCATTTCCATTTCTTTGGTTTAGCTGCTGACATGTTTTCCCCTTGACTCTGCTGGGTATTTGCAGATGAAGGAAGAAGAGCAGTTCATGAGTAAATCACATAATACTGTGCTGTCATATAATAACTACTGCTCCTATCTCATATTCAATAAAACTCATATAAACTGACATTTAATAAATCACAGGAAAATACTACCTGGTTCTCTGCAAATGTTTTGCCTCATGAAAGTTCTAGCCCAGCTCCCAGCAAGGTCAAGTGGAAACTTCCTGTTTCTTTCTGTGGGAATTCATTTGGTGCCTGAGCCGCACAACCACCCAGTGAAATAAATCTTAATGTTTTTAGGATGGAAGCACAGGGGGGTAAATACAACATTTTCAAACCTTTATGCCTCTATTTGTGGGCATAAATGCATGTTTTTAAACTTAGCTTAATACCTGTGCAACCATTAACTACCTGAGTGATGAAAACCATTGAAAAGCTAAGAAGAACAGTAAAAAGGGGATTTTGGTTCTGATGCTTGGAGTCATGGACTGAAAAATCATGCTAAAAAGAAATTGTGAAATCTTGCCCATTGAATGCTGTAGGTTATCACGTTGAACGTGTGGAGTAATGCTGGGTCATCTGAAGTCTGTATTTTTGTAACTTTAAGTGCTTGAGTTTGAAACTATCCATATTGTTTGACACATTTTATTCTGCGTGTAGTTATTGATTGTTATATATTAGCTCTCAACCAATACCATGGTGCTATTTGAAATACAGCTTTCTGGTTTAAAAGATATGTAAGTTTTTATGTCATGTTGAGGAGTAATTATTTTCTGCCACATGAATATGAGAAAATGAAAGGGAGATAAAAGGACTTCATGGACCTGGTAGCTAAATGTTAAATTCCCCTCTGTTTCTTATTCACCAATTCCATTCATTCATTCAGGTGCAAAAAACATTCTTACTCCTATATTTCATAGAAATGAATTATGGTAGTGATGAATTACCTGACATAATCAAATTCAAAACATGAACTAGGAACTGGAATTTTAGGAATTCATGTCAGATTTTATCGATTCTATCAATATCTGAATCACAGGAGTTAGCTAGAGTTACAATGAACAAATGAGGAAAAGAGCTTGTCCCCCAAAATGTGGTTTTATGTTCAGAGTAGATTTTAAATGTTTAAGGACTTGTCAAGAAGGACTAGTTGAAGAACAAAACAGTTGATGAATATTTTAGCCAAATCTTTAAGGATCTGTAGGTTTCATTTTTCATTTAGTCAGCCATATTCATCACCTCTGATAATTTTAAAGAATTGCCAGTAATGGTTAGAAAAGAAAAAAAAGAACAAACTATCAAATATGAAAAAGGAGAAAAGCTTAGATAAGCTTTGAAGGTTGCCTTCTGCTCTGGAAATCAGAGAAAAGACTAGCTTGAGCCTGTCTGTAGTAGAAGATGATCCAAATGTTTCATACCCAGATCAGAATAAAAGCCTCCAGTTGTGCCAAAAGTGCCAGAATAGTGACTTAGCTTGTATGCAGTGAGGCTTGTGCAGGGACAGTTCCTGTAAATTCTGACAGTGTGAATATCTCACCAGTTATAAAGTAACAAACTGCAGAGAAAAATTCTTCTCTAGGGGGATTAATTAAAAGATGAGTAATTTATTACTACAGAATAGTGTCAGAGAAGTATATATACTTTTTTTTTTATTTAAAAGGTTTATCTATTTGTTACCCGAATCTTTCTAAATTATGCCTAATTATTATTTCGAATTGTAAAGTCTTCCTGAATCTACTTTGTTAATGATTACAACAGTCTTCATAAAACCAGGTGAAGCCTCACTGCACTGATTTCACATTGGCCATAAAAGTCATTATAAAACAGAAACACAGAAGGGTTACCCAAAAACAATACCACAGCTACAAAGCAAAAACTCTGTTGAGATAATTGAGATGAATGAGATAGTGCACTTGTGTGATGATATAAGAGCTAAAGAAAGAATTCGCGCTAAACTAGATTAGAAGTTTCATAATATGTTTTACCTAACCATAAGATAGGGAAGTTCTGTTTTTCAGCTGGACTTGACCTTTACTTTCAAACTTGTTTGTACATGATCAGCAACTGCATCTATTTTTACACTTCATTTAATACCAGATTTTGATCCACCTACTTTCAATAGCACCTGATTGCATAAATTATCCTACCCAAACCAGTAAAAAAATAATAAAAAAATCTCACCCCTGACTTGAAAAAACTTCTAAATCCCTATTCAGCAAAGCTCTTACATACCTGTGAACTCCTAGCACGTGAAACCTCTCCACGAATACTTGTGAGCTTGAAACACATGCTTACTAAGCATGTCTGTAATTACCTTGATGAAGCCTGAATGCATGAGATTGTGGGCGTATGAACTGTACTTGGGGAGTGTTACTTGTGTTCAAGTAGTGATGAAAACCCATGATTCTTATATCAGCAAATCTTCTGTGAAATTATCAAGTTCTAATTTTTTTCTCCTGACAGCTGAGGCACAATGGGAATTGATTTACACCTGGCCTTTTTTAGTTTACAACTGGTCTTCTATCATACTCTCAGATTTTCAAGTAATTGTAGGTTTTTATGAATTTGAAATTTCCTAGTAGTAAGGTCACAAGAGCCTACACATAGGAAAAGAAACTTTCCATTCAGATTGCTGCAAAATAATTTATTTCTAAAAATCAGTTCCTCCTTCTCCACTCCCTCCTGCTCCCATTGGAGAGCATCCTGCTCTACAGATCAGTGAATCTAGCTAATTCTCCAGCTGAATGAGAACTTGGGTAACAACCATCATTAAAACTCATTTGAGCAAGGTGAGGTCTATCAAGAGTCTTGCCATGCCCAGAACATACCTGGAGGAATCTAAACTCTCTAATGAGAAATGTGTTACATGTATTTAGAGATGGAGAAATAAAGGGGAAGAAGAAGTAGCTCTATCAAGCAAGATGCACATACTGTTAAGATGGTGTCTTGTCTTCAGCTGGGATAGAGTTAATTAGAGAGATTAGGTGATTAGATAAATTGACTCTATCCCACTTGAAACCAGGACAGATGGGTGCTGGAGAGATTCATCGTGCAGTCTGTCTTCACCGAGCTTTCTCCTTTCCATGTTCTAGCAACAGGCAGACCTACCAGGTAACACTGAGATTATTTTTCAAAGTGTTTTAGGAAGCTTTAGTCTTCAACAAAAAACAAATAGGTAAATTCCTGTTTCCCCTGAAATCAGTAGCAGATTTCCTACTATGTTCAGGGAAAACAGAATTTTATGCCGTATTTTTATTCCCTGTGCAAAACCATAACTACTAATGATTGTTAAGTTCATTTTCTTTCCTATAACCCTCTAGTGATTTACCTTGATGATGGAATTATTAATAGACAAACCTGTTATGGTAAAATTACTCTTTCAGCTTTCATCTGAGTGCTAGCGTTAACTAAACTTGAATCACTTTTTTTTTTTTCTTCTCCAGCCCCAACAGAAATGATTATTGCAAATGAACTCCCTGAATTCACTGAGCAATTTTCCTGTAAATTAAGTTACTGTCTGGAATAAGGGGCTTGGCTGAACCTGCGTAGCTGTTTATCATGTTTCAGAGCAAACGGTGCTTGGGTCTACTTTGCTTTTCTCTGGTCAATCTTTTATAGAATAGGCTTTCCTACCTTTACTCTCTCTGCAAGCAACCACCGAGACAAACAGTGTGTCTTTCTCTGGGCATGGTGAGGACACATGACTTCAATAATATCTTCAATTTAGGGTTGTGTGGCCTTTTGGTCATTTGCCCAAGGTTTTATATGAGCTTCATCACCATATCATTTACGAAGTATTTGAGAAAGTAATAACATTATGGACCTTTACCTGAATCTACAGAGGAGCTGGATTGCTTGATTTAGTGTTGTTTTGTTGCAATGAGTTTGGATGTTTGGAACGAATCTATGGAAATTACTGAAAGAGTGCAAAGTCAGAGAAATAAGCTTTTTTTTAATCTTGAAAGCAGTTAATTCTGTAATTGTTCTTGGTTCTCTTCTGAGAGTGAGTCATACTGAGTGAGTCAGGCTGGTGGGGCTGTTCAACCTTCTGTTCAAGTGAGCCCCCCTGTGCTGCTGGGATATTCATTTGCTCTGCAGGAATGTGGCTGCTGGGGGCTACTGTGATGGCAGCAGGAAAAGTAACTTGGCTCTCAATATTCGGACAAAAACATTTGGCTAGCCTGGGATTGGTGAAGAGCCAGAGTCGAGGGTTTATGATGATCTTAATCAATAAATAGACAGACTGCTGCATTTTTCAAGTTGCCTGTCTTCTTTTCTGGATTTAAATGTCTCATTACTCTACTTAAAGAAGAAAAAAGCAGGGGGAGAAAGATTAGAAGTCTGACAGAGGGATATACACTCATTTTGGGTGTTGTTTATTTTTTTTCTTGGTGGGTTTTGTCATTGTTTGGAGATAATCTTGACTGTCTCAACCTGATTTTTCAGGTGTGGAGTTTCACAATTCTAGGAAGAGTTAAAGGGGGGTGCGCATATTACTACTAAAAAGCAGACCCAAGGTTCTTAGTACTGTTGATAGCAATAAAGGAAACAAGCCCACATCTGTCTGAGAAGGTGAATGTGGATCCCACAAACATGTGAGTTTCTAATGAAGCTCTATGGAAGCTCTTTCTGCCTCCAGAAGAAAACGTTTCTGTTTATCCTTAACAGAAATCCATTGCATGTAGCTATGTAATGGAATCTCTCATTTTTTATTTGCATCTGTTAGCTTTTTATTGCAAATAGGGCTCTAAATCTTACTTTATAAATGGGTATTGCACTATATGTCAGTGCATGTGCAAAGGAAGCCATTAATAATGTTCGTTATGAAAACCTGATCATAAGTGTTTTTAGTCCATTAGCCATTCAGCTTTATTTATGTCCTCTTTCAGGGAGAATTTGAAGCCAGAATTCAAAAGATGAAGTTTGGAAAAAGACCGATACATGAGGTCATAAAATGCTGTCACATTCAAGATGCTAGAAAATTCTTTTCTTTCTTCAAGGTTTTCAATAATCTTTAGAAAGAAGAATCAGTATTCATAATCTATTGCTTTGCCATCATTAAATTGCAGTGCTTTTGAGAAACAAAACTCTGGTGAACTAAACCAAAGCAATCTGCTTATTACACAAAATTAGAATGTATCATTCTTTTGCAGGCTGTTTAAACGTACTGCAAGTAGCAGTTCTTACAGGGTCTTAATCCCTTCTCCTCCAGGTTTGCATGATGTAACTTCATTCTTGAGTATTTGTCCTGACTGCCAAGACGTGATCCCTCTTAGGATAGAAAACCTTTAAAATAAAATACTGAAAAACATGCAGTCAATTTCCCAACTTCATGGACTTAGTCCAACTCACCTGTAGTTTTTTCAGGTATTACTGAAAAAAGTTGGAGCCCTAGCTCCAAAGTCTCCTTTGGTCCTGTTTTACAAAAGACAACCTCAGGAGTAAAATTTTGCACTAAAATAATCCTCGTATTATGAGCTGGGTGAAAGCATAATCATATTCAAAAAGGAAAATACTTTTTCTATCTCAAATAACAACTTGAGTTCTATCCCATTCTTTTTCTTTGTCTGTAAAATACTGTGGAATTTGAACAATTTATGAATATAAAACTGTTTGTAGTTGCTATTTTATCAGAAAATAAAATCACCTCATACAACTGAGATTGGAAAAAAAAAACAACAAACTTTCTTAGGGCTTCCTTGGAATACAGTTGCTGTCAGCTCCTGAGATTTCTCTGTTTAAATGTATCCCTGAAGCTACAACTTGATCCTGTTGCGTTTAGAAGTTGTGAGTTTGGGATTTGAAGTGTCAGCAGAGGGGCTGCTCTCAATGCACCACAGCTGCCGTAGGTAGGGGTGGCTGTGGCAGCTGCTTTCAGGAGCTGCTGCTGCTGTTCACATTTCACACAAGCCTCAGGAAGAGAGGCCGTGTGAGAAATAGGGCAGCGTCAAAAAGACACGGTCTTGGCTTAGTCTGTTTTCATCTTTGGTAAACGTATTAAGAGGCAAATTGATTGCGTATAATACAAATTGTTTCATGATGCACAGGGAGGCTTTTTTCCTATGATTTACATAAAAATGCAATTGTTAGCCTGATGTAATAATTTGGCATTCAGTGTTTTTCGATCGGCCAATGCTGAAAGGCTAAAGTGGGTTTTTTTTTTTTGTATGAAGAATGGGTTGCTAACTTGTGAATTAATTTCTGTAGGAGACAATATGGATGCAATGTTTTTAAAGCTTAATTTAGATTCAAATTAATGTGAAGACAAGCTCCTTGAGTCACCTAGTCTTTCTCTGTGGAATCATTTCTAATTGAATGTTAAGATCAAAGTTTAAGTTTATAAGAAAGAAAAACAAGTGCAGATAAATAGTTATTATCTCATACCCTTATGAAAATTCATGACCTGCCACTTTATCAGAGACCTTTTAAGAATTCTAATTGTGAAGTATGCATAACTATTAAATGGCTAGAGCACTTCAGTCTCTTGATAAGAAGCGAGTTAAATAATTGTCCTGTTTAACTTGTGCTTGTTAACCTTTAAGGTCAACTAGTTTGAACATACGTTTAATGAAATCCTGGAGCCAGAATTTATGATACTGCTGCTGAATGTTAAATTGGACAATTTACATAAGCAGGACATTAACCTTCTGAGCACTAAATAGCATTTTAGCACTTAGCCGCTGGGGACAATAAGGGACATGTTCTATATATTTGTGATTAGCTTGCCTGGAAACTCTCATGATGACCAATTGGCCTACCAAGTTTAGGAGCATAATTAAATGAATGGACTCAGCCTAAGTAAATTATCAGTGCTGTGTACAGTATATCATTATCGTCCCAAGGAAAAAAAAGATATGAATAATTTAATATTACATTACTAATTTATCAATGCTAAGTGACTGTGAGGAGGTTCTTTGTAATTCGTTGTTTTAAATTTGATATTTGATTTACTGCTGGTGTGATTACACTTGAACCTACTTCATTTCTTTATCAGAAATTTATGGTAACAGTAGACTTTTTTTCTCAAGGTAATGGATGGTTTTTTCGGTTTCTTCTGCTTTGGTGATAATAGCAAATACAAAGCATTACATATTGCCAAACTTGTAATTAAGCAATTTGTCAAAATAAGGCCTGTGTGTCATCTTTTGGCTGGCAGATCTTGTAGCAGATAAGGGCAGCAGACTTGGAATTGTCAGTGCTCTGAGGTGGAGGAGCACAGTAATAGCAGCTTAGGGTAGAATTTTCTCTGCGAGTTGAAAGTTGGAGCACAGTATCCTTCCTCTGCCCACCCAGCTGTTTTCTTGGGGCAAGTCAAGGCCATATATTGCAAGCAAGCAACATAGATTTTTCAGCGTAGGTGCTGTACTTGTTAGGATAACCACAATTTATTCTGGGATGGTGCATCTTGTCTATCTTGTGTGCTGTACAAACATGAATAAGGACATGTTTTGAAGGGCAAGTTAGTACTTGAGCCATTTCCCAAGGAGGATGCCAAGGAAGCAGCAGATTGCTTTTGTTCAGGTGCTTGCACTGGCTGTGAGATGCCTTCACGTGGGTGTTACCTGTGGTGGTGGCTCCACAGGTGATGAGGCAGGAGCCCCACTGGCGGGTGGCTGCCTTGTGTGCAAGTGCTGCACTTCCACCCCAGTTCATCTCCTCTGCTGGGGAGGTTACCCTCGGTCAGCTGGGATAGGAATGGGGCTTGTGTTCAGGGAACTGGAGCTAAGCAGGAGAGGATGGAGCTGACTGCCATTTCTGATGGTTGCCTGTACTGCTGGTAGACTGGGAAAGTGCAATTTTTGCAGATATCTCTACCTGAAGGCATTGCTGCTGGTAAAGTACTTTGTATTACAGTCTTATAAAAACGGACAGCGACTCAGGGGGACTCTTCCCTGAAAGAAAGAATCAGGACAGTGATGGGCATATAGAAAATTAGTAACACTCGGATGTTTCACCAGAGAGATAAAATAGCCCCGAGATTCAGCTCTGGAATTGCATAACAATGCTGTCAGGAAGATGTGATGGCATTGTTGCCCATCACTTAGGGGATGGAATGAGGGAGACTGCTGAGCTCCACTCTGTACCCCGTGGACTTTGCTGAGGGTGCTGGAGAGGCTGACTATTACCAGTTGTGTGTGTGTGTGTGTGTTGGTGGTGTTGGAGAAACAGCACTCAAAATCTGTGATTTACTGGCATTCCAATGTCCCACTTCAAGTTCTGCACTGACAGGTTTCTTCATCTGTAGAGAAAGGATAACTGTACTGAGTATGAATGTAATAATTTTGTTGATGTGCCAGAGGAATATAAATTGAACCCACTGGTAAATTTACTGCTGGATGGCTGCGATGTATTCGCAGAGCCTGAATAGATTAGGACCTTTGCAGTCATTCAGCTGCGCTCACCTCCCTAGCATCATTTGTTGTGCTTGAGACAGTAATGGTATGTGAGAAAGACATGGTATAGTTCATACTTCATGGATGTTCCCAGATACTGTCTCACTAAGGAACTGTTTCAGGTTCATGGGAGGACACTCTGAAGTTGCCTTGTGTGATCTGGAAGTAAATGAGCATGCAGCCAGTGTCTTAACTTACCCTCCGTTTTATGTCTTTCTGGCAACGCATGGGATGAACATGAAAAAAGCTGCTTTTCATTAGACAGATGATCAGACTGGTTTCTGAAGTCCTACTTGTTCCAAGTATTTTTGGTAGAAGGGAAAAAGGGAGGAAACCTATGAGTTTTGGTCTCTGAAAGAGCGCTTCTACTTACAAATGTAGTTCTGCTTTCTGTAAGTGGTCAAGTATTCATGGGCAGGAACAACTTTACAAGATTCCTGCTTGTTTGATCTGGAAATCACCTGAAATTATTCCTAAGGATACAATCCTGCCCTTAACATTTTTCTTGAATTTTCAAATACTTCTTGATTCAAAGTAGAATAGATCAGACGTACTAGGAAGCTTGTGATTTGTTAGGAAATGTTACTGCTTTAAAAATACCCAAACCCCTATGTTTTCAACGGGCTATACAAATTATTTGTGTTGGTATTTTGGATGCTCGGGCTCTTAGCCCTCCTCTGGCGTGCCAACCTTTTCAGTCTCACTTGCTGATTACACTGTAGTTAGAAACAAGAGCTGAACAGGAAAAAATCTTAAAGCCATCAACAGACTTATTAATACACCTCATCAGGTCATCCTGAGTATTATTCAAGTTGTCATCTGGCAGCTGTAGACATTTAGTAGACCTAAGAACCACTTAAGAATAGAATCATGTGTTTTCAGAAGCCAGTTTGTCTGAAAAGAAAGCTCTTTCAATTGCCAATGTTTCCACGCAGACAACCTTGGGCAACCTGAGTTCAAGGCCCTGTTCTGGCAGAGTTGCTTGTGTGCTGTTGCACAAGTTGCTGAGTTCGAATGTGTCAATGTCTGAGCTCGAGTCCTGCTGTATGCAAAATGTAGATAAGGGTGTCATCCCTCCTTCAAATAATTCTGTGAGGATGAATGTGCCAGGACTGTGAGCTACTCTGGCGTTGCAGTAGCGAAAGCTGTGTAAGTAATTCCCTTTTCCAGTAAATTGTGAAGCTCAATGGAAAAAAGTTAAGTTTTGTGCTGAAGAGGTTTCAGCCTGCTGCATAATAAATACACTTGCATCTGAGTTGAGGGGGAAAAAAAGGAAGAGAGACGAGTCATGCACCAGCCCTTTTTAGCCCCAGAGACTCAAACTGTTAAAAAAGATGCATTATCGGCACAGCATGCATCTATTTTTCTACTCCATTTTTGTGGCATCAGTGCTTTCAATCAGCCATCGCTGGGATTACAGGGTGCAAGGGTCTTCAGAAACAATTTTAAATGAGCTCTTCTACAGATGACAATCACCTTTCCCCCCGCCACTTCTCCTTCTGGGTATTTGTCATTTGAGACATTTCTCTATATATTTTCAACACAGCTTTACAAATGTAGTCAAAGTTCTTGGCTTCCCATTACTTGCTGTGAAGGAGACCATGGCTCATACAAAGCACCCACATTACAGCCATGCAGAGAGAAGAGACACAAGGGGAGGACAGATGGGACAGCTGGTGGAAGAGGATGGAGAGGTTTAAAGAAAAAGCCAACAAGCACCAGACCTTCAGTATTTTTATTCTTGTAGGAAGTTGTTCGTAAAAGGTGTGAAGGGACGAGAATGTGGGTTACTCTGCACTCAGCTTGTCCTTGATATTGTGTCTGCTGTTCTATAGATCTGCTGTTGAACAGGGTCAGGGGTGTCTCCGTGTAATTGAAAGGGAGGAGGTGAGAGGTGTGTTACTCCCCAGATGTTGCCCCGGTAGCCCTTTTTGTTTTCATCAGTCATATCTACTGGTCTGAAATGCTGAAGAGACTGGTGAGGGCTGTTCACTGATATTAAAACTACGATTTTTAATTTAGTGATCATAGACAATAGATTACACTGGTGAGACTGAGTCATTTGAATTAGGAACAGATGAAAGAGTGGTGAGTTCAGGTAGTTTAGCCATTACAGATGGAAAAAAATAAGGTGATGGTAGCCCACAGATAGCAGCAGACCAGCACAAATCCAAATGAGAAAAGATGGCTCTTTGGAAAGACTCAGTGGGTATCTATCATTTAACTTCATCAGCTTTACTCATGGCAAGATTAATTTACACCTCTTTTGTTTCTCTTCTTTTCACATTGTTCAAATTCAATGTAATCGGACAGCTATGTGGTTTTGGGGTCTGATTCCCATCCAAGTGAATTTAGCCTTTCAATTTTTCTCCTCTGGTAAGCCTGTAAAATCTCCTTCTTCCCCTCAGTCCTCAACCACAGTCTTATTTTAGCATGTTCTTTTTGTTTCCACAACATTGGAAAACTTGTGTTCTGGTTCAGTTGTCTTTTTCCCCCCCTCAGTCAAGAAATGTTTTAATTCTTCTTCAGCAGGCAGTCCCTCTTAGGGAAGTAAACACAACCATGAGCATTGCACCAGGCGATACTGAGGAGGAAGAGAATAAAAATACCCTTTTTTTCCCCCCATTAAATATGCAACCCGATTAAATAAAAAGACAGGCTTTTCCATCAGTCGACCGCTTCCCATAAGTTATGGTGCAACCTGTTTTGCTTAAGTCTTAAGCTACTTGCAAGTGCTTAACTTCTCTAGTTTTAAAAATGCAGCAGGTACATCAACTGAGTGCATCATGCAAGAGACTTTTCATCACACCTTTAAAATTGCCTGCACTGATTTACACCTACAGGAAGCTACACATTTAAAGTTACTGGCATTGCTTTGTCTTTGCTTTCATATGCTTTTTAGTTTCCCTGTTTAATGGTACTCTCAGTTCCTTAAATATCCCTCAGCTTCTATTTAAGCATGCTAATAGCAGTAGATATGCAGCAACTGATAAAGAGTTGTTATGTGTTACTGGAAGCCATAGAGTCTGCCTCTTCATCCTTCTCTCTCTCTTAATTTTTTTCTGTACTAGAAGTTTGTATATGCTATTGCTAGTCAACAGCTGTATGGAATTATGTGTTTTAAACAAGCTTAAAAAAATATCAAGTCTTTAAGAATTTCTGAAATGAAATAATCGATGTAGCATGCTGGCAGGCTGTTTGAAGAGATTTTAAAATTCTTTCAGTCTGGTTGTAGCTGTAAGACATCTTCCCACAAAACTGTTATCTTTTAAGAATAAAGAAAGACATTTCTCTGGCATGTTTTCCATAAAGACATTCATAAATATAATCCCTTCTGTTGCTTTGGCAAGTCAATCACACTAACAGGTACCAGTTATTCAGCGGCTGCCTTGGGCTAAATAGAGCAAGTGACAAAAACATTTTAGGTTGTCACGTGTTAATGTAAAATGCCCCCAGACCCCAATGCTTATTCATCTTCATCTAGTTGACTAATGCTTTTCCCATGTTGTTACATGTTGGTAAATTAAAGAAGCCTTCCAGACAGTTCTGTCAACAGTTTACTGAAATGTACCTCATTAGTGAGGTTGAGCTGTCACATGAGTGTAATTTAATCCTATTGAATTATCACTCAAAAATGCTTGAATACCAGGCCTTTATACAGTGAGAAAGAAGGTTTTCTAGGAATACTGTCACATCATAAATTGATTAGACATGAAGCATGCAAAGGAAAAACCCCAGAGGTTTTTTTTTTCTTTTAATTCTTGCAGTAAGACTTGTGACAGTCCTTCCACTGCATCTCGTATTTTAGAGAACGACACAGAACCAGCTACGTTTCTTTTGAGGACTTGTTTTTCATACCCATAACAAAGCTGAGGCCTGAATGCCATTCTTAAGATGTAACATTATTTTTTTAACCTGAAAGGAGAGAGGGGGAAGGCGGAGAAAGGAATAGTAGAGAACTAAAAGCACAAGAACGGACGTCAATTAGTAGCATAATAACTCATATGCATTTAATGCTCCTTTTACAGAATACTGGACATCTTGAAATCTTTGGAATCAGTTCTGTGTTCTTTGAACAATGCACATATGATTGTCTAGGATTGTCTAGGATCCTTTTACAGAATACTGGACATCTTGAAATCTTTGGAATCAGTTCTGTGTTCTTTGAACAATGCACATATGATTGTCTAGGATTGTCTAGGATCCTTTTACAGAATACTGGACATCTTGAAATCTTTGGAATCAGTTCTGTGTTCTTTGAACAATGCACATATGATTGTCTAGGATCTGGTTTTGTACCTGGCTGTGTGGGTGGCTGGGGTCTTTAAGTACACTTGGCTCCTACTGAAATCTCAGAAATAGGCCCCATCTGCAGACTGAGCATGATATGCTTGAGAAAGCTCCAAAATGGCAATTAAACTGAAAAAAACTGTTTATTGAAATAGAGCGCTTCTTTGACTTCCATCTTAATAATGCTTTTGTTAGAATTAGTTTGGGAGGACTTGGGAAAGAGTTTTGAACCAGAACAAGAGGGTAAAAGCTGTCCAGTGATGGGCTGTGGCAGATCATGGTTCAGAGGCTGGCTACATTTCCTACCTACATGCTCAAAACACCAGATGATTAGATTAACTGAAGAAACTGCAAAATAATCATAGATATTTTAGAATCCAGAACAGGAATGGTCACTAAATCCTACACAAGAGGATAACGGTTTCTTGTTCACCCCAGCAATCACTCCCAAGCAGGAAGGCGGCATGATGGATGAAGTGTGATGTCTGGTTGTATGTTTGTGCACTATTGACAAACAGGGAGGAGAAACGGAGCGATGTCCCAGCAGCTCACCTCACTGGAGAACGTCCCATAAGACTTCTGCCACGGTGTAGGAAAGCTCACCTCTGTGCAGTCCTCTCCCCACTGAAGGTCGACAGGGAGTCTCCGTGGAGCGCGTCCGCTATGCTTGGGGCCAGCCCTACCTAGTTTCCTCTCCTAGTAGCTCTGCTGGCTTTACATATTTAATGAGATTTTATGGTTTTAGGCATTGTAAATTATATCCACTTTCTCAGACCTCTAAGACCTTCCTCCACCTACCCTCTCTTACCTGTCAAGTTTCGCTGGTTATGCTTTAAATTCTGGAGAGGAGAGTACTGACTTTGCATAACGTAAATGAAGGAGCCAGAAAGCATTACATTTTCATACAAATTACATGAATCCCCCCAGATTCTGTCCTTGAGGGGAGACAGCAAAGCAGCAAGTGTGCAGAAAAACAACAGCTTTGGGTGTTGGTGGGTAGGGAATAACATTGCATGTACTTTTTGTAAGGAATGGAAAGATCCTGTGCTTTGCAGGTACCAATTATTAGGCAAAGCTGGATTTTACAGTCTTGTAAAACTAAGAATCCTTGCTGTTATCCTACACAGGGAAGTTGTACATGTCTGTGGGAAGTTTGTATATTAAAAAAAAAAAAAAGAAAATGGCAGCAATTTCTCTTTTGGACTTCTACACCTGTAATTTATCCCTCAGTGGAGCAAGCTCTTCCTTTCACTGGGCATATCAACTTTTTATTCTGCCACGGAGACTGCTACAGGCAAAGCATTTTCAGTGATGAAAATGCAGTGTTACATCTTGTACATAGAATGTGGCTGAACACAGCAGCTGAGCTCAATAGATTACTGCTGAGAATGTGTAACCTGTATGGAAAGGTTTCCCTTTCAGAGTTACTGCATTGGAGGTAAAGAGACTTTAAGACTGGTGGATGGGGTTATCAGCAGAAAACTAATCACTTCCTTGCCACTCCTAGGACATTATTGCCAAAAAGGCAGTCAACTTTGATCTTTCATTACTCCATACAAGGCAATTGTCTGATCAAAGTATGTTTAATAATTTGAAACACTTCTTTGCAAGTGAACACTTCTTTATTTTCCTGAATGCTAAGTCAGGAATAAAACAAATGGATCAAGTGCTTTCTGGCATAGGCCAAGGTATATGCTGAAAAGAGAGTATGTTACTCTGTTGTTTCAGATCATGATTGCTCCTTTGGGTTCATGAACAAATTTTACATGTAATTCTGAATTGATACACAGAATAACAGGAAAAATAACCTGAAGTTAATTACAGGTCTGTATGGACCATAGATAGGAAGTATGCAACTGCTCTATTAGTTTCCAGTAGGAACTCTCCAGTCAATTTGAAGTAATTTTAAGGTTAAATGGAGTAGTTCCAAGACAGCAGACCCTGATTTCTTTTCCTGCAGTAATCTTCTACCTCATAGAAGCTCTTGTGGCCACTAAGTCTTGAAGTTCAGGTTAATATAAAACGGGTGCTCTTTTCTTCAGGTGGCTTTGGGGAAGCAAGAAGTTTTGGGTTGTTTGTTTGCTGGTTTTTGGTTTGCTTTTTTTTTGTGATGTTCATTCTGTGTTTATGAAAGTAAAAGCTGAATAATATGATGCTTTCTTGGTTTTGGTTTAATTCCACCAGAAGCATTACATGCTTTAAGTATGTGAAACTCCAAACCAATATCTCTGGTCCGAGCATGGAAGTTGCAGTAAGCTTCTTTCTAACTCTGGCCATAAAACCATCCTCTAAAAGAGGGGAAAAAAAAGCCCAGAAATTAAAAGCTGCTAAATCTCATTATTTGCTTCAGATCTAAAGAATACTGACGTGTAAAAATGCATGCCCATTTCTGTATTTGTCTTTCCTTGACTTCTCTTCAAACATATCAAATCACAAAAGGTAATAGTGTGACTTTAAGTTGTTTAAAAAGTACTTACTGCTTAAAAAGTATATCAGACCATGTGTATCTTACTGATAGGAGTTGTCTTCATTGTCTACTTTTTCTTTACAGTTCTGTGTGTTCTATCTATGCTGTTTAAAGATATAAATGAATAATAAAAAAGGGAAAAGCTTCATTTCATTGTAACAAGGGGCTGCATTGGCTTAGCTATTAATACAGCACCCTTAGTACAATACCTTTAGCATCTGGCTGGAATTAACTATAATTGATATATTTGAATAAATTGGGTGAAACATAAGCATCACTGCAGGCACTCAGAGTTTCCCCATTGTCTTTCCTGAAGTCAGGCTTTTACCCAAGCATCTGCTTGGTGCCGTTGCTGGAGGACTGTTTTTGACCTGTATTCACATTAGCTAGTCCTGATAGACACTGTAAGAGGCACAAAAGAGCTAACAATTTGTATTTGAGTATATATTTAGTCCTTGGCCACATAATCCACCACACTGGGAAGCCCTTTCATAGTATTCAAGGAGTGAAAAATCTGCATACTTTCAAAACAGGAGTAAAAAGAGAGGATGTTGCCTGAACCTTCTTCATTCAGTAGTTCACCTGTAGCATAGATGCATAGTAAAATACTATACTACAATATCATCCCATGATATTAAGATCATAGCGTTTTCCCCGGTGGAAAAAAAACCCAGAAACTGAATAGCTGGGCACAGAAGTGTAACATGAGAAAAGGGGTAGTCATTATTCACAAAGAAAAATGAGAATATGAAAGCCTCAGAATTTTTGCAGAGGGTGGGCATGCTCCCAGAGCAGGCACACACGTGACTGGAACAGGGTATTTGCATTTTAAGACAGATTTGCTACTTGTTTTATTCCTCTGCTTTCAAGTAACAATAGCTTGCAGAATTAAATGGTTTGAAAGGGAAGATTCAACTTCAAAGAAAAAGGAGAAAAAAAAAAAAAGACCCCACCAAAATGGAAAACAAAAGCCACCATGGAAAGGGCAGCAGTGTTGGAAGGCATGCTTAAAGTGGATGCTACTGAAAAAGAAATCTAGTAAAAATGATTTATTTTTTTTCCTGTTGTTGTGACATGCCTGTAGGTCTAGCACTTAAGAAAATCCTTGACCTGTCTTCTTTCTTACCATCTTTCTTTTTGAGTTCATGTTAAAATCTGTACATGCTTAAAGACAAACTTGAAGAGATTATTTTTCCCCCATCCCTCACAAAACAGCAGTGCAAAGGCAGTAATGTGAGTGTTTTCACCCTGGTGATAAACCGTCTCTTCAAGCAACTTGTCCTCTTAAGTGCGATAAGAAATGTCTCCAAAACCTTCGGTTCTTGGTACGTGGTTCTGTTTCCCTGTGGCTTAACAACATTTTAATAAAACAGGCATACTGGAATGGCTGTCTCTCACATGCTTTCCATTTGCCTTTGTAAGAACTGCCCAAGAATAGATAACCTCATCTTTCTCTTTTGATGTATATCTCCTACAATTTCTTCTAGGAACATTTCTGTGGTGGTCCTCTCTGGCAAGGCTTTTGTCTAGGGTGCAGAATGTAGATAAGCTATATGCTACCACCTTTGGACTATCAGGGCAGTGTTTCTAACGTTTTGTCTCATAGGTTAGGTGCTGCAAGCATCAAATGGGGTGTGAAGCAGCTCTTACCCTTTTAGCTATATCATGTAATGAGACACAAAGAAGTCTTAATTAGTTGAAATGAGGTGTGGCCTAAGAAAGCTGAAAAAGAGCATGTTAGGAGTGTCCATACACTAGCATAATACTGCATGAAGCCATCTAGAGTAACTCTGAACAGTCAGCCAGACTGCCCAGGCTTCTCACTGGGATGTATTAGCCCCTGAAAAGCATTGTTTCAATACAGCTGTGCTAGCTTCATTATGTAACTCATCTTCTACCAGCCTAGCTTATTTCCACATGCAATGTTGTACAGATGTACCTAGTGAAAAAAAAAAATAATAATTGTTTTTTACCAGCAACCTGTCAGGCTGCTTCCCAAGGGTAACAATGAGGGAAGTCCAGGCTGGGATTTCTGAGCCTCAACAAGATGAGCAGACTGGGTCCAACAACAGCAACCAGGGCCAACCTGGGTCCAGGCAAGCCCAAGAACAAGCCAGGCCAACATACCATCATGGCACAAAGGCAGGTACACTGTGCACAAGAGGGTGGTCAGGGCAATTAGCCCGCTGGCACAGTCAAGCCCTAGACATGACCACCTGGCCCTGCCTCTTTAGATATATGGTTTCTCGTGTCAAACATGAGGTGTAAAATTGTGTGGATGTCAGTGGTGAGAACATTGGTGCACACTTCACTGCTGCGTGCCTACCCTGGCACAGGAGACATGAGAAGAGGAGAGAGAAGTAGACCTCTCCTCCCTGGGGTGTGCTCAACTCAGACTGTAACAGAGTAACTTCTAGATTGTCTTAATTTACACCTGGACAGGGACTAAGGCAGTTTGAAAATTAAAAGGGCATAACCATAATCCTGATGGCCTCCCCCTTTTCCTTTATCAAAAAGATCTTGGCAAATCTGTTCTACCTGCTTGTAAAGGGAGTGTTTAAGAATGCTCTGGCTTTTACGTTGGCATGACTGGGTTGAGTAGATGTTGAGGAAAGACTTTTCTTTCTAGCAGAGTCTAAGTCAACGAGGAATCCTTCAAAGACTTGGGAACTAAGCTGTATAGTTTAAAAGATACTACTCTTCGGTTCTTTCATTGGTTTTGCTCTTGTTTTTTCTCCTTCATTTTTATGTTCATGGAAAGTGCTAGGTTGACAGACCTGGAGATGAACTTCCCTCTTTATCCAGCTGTCCCGACAATGTACTTCTTCCCTAAGGGACTACTTTTAAGGGGACTGGATGGTAGGTTGATTCCTACATTATGCGTCTCTGGCAGTAACTAACTGCCTGTGAGGAGATGACCTAGTTCTGGCTGTGAAGGTGATGGGATTTTGGTGGGCAAAACTCCTGGCTGCAAGAAGTTGAGCTTTTAATAATTACCTTAATCTGTAGATAAGGTGCTTGTTTGGTTTAAGTGTAGAGAGAAATCTATATGCACACAGGCATAAATATAAATATATATCCTTAAATGCCATGTACTTGCTTTGCCTAATAGTACTATTCGCTCTGTGGGCACAGCCCATGGAATTATTATCTTTACAGCTATTTTGCAGTCATGACACTGTTATTACCATGCAGGAATGGGAAAAATATTATCTTTTTTTGTGTCAGTTTTCATTAAATTGCTAACATTTTTATATCAAATAAAGAGTGGAGACTGTCAGCCACTTCACGCTTTTTTTATCATTGCTAGGTGAACACGAGGGTGTTTTTTTAACAGACAATGAACTGTGAAGAATTACTTTTTTTTTTTAAAGGATAAACAATTTCTATATAAAATACAGTACATTAATCCTACTGCAGTTTAATGTAA
Organism: Calidris pugnax; assembly: GCF_001431845.1. Classification (NCBI taxonomy): domain Eukaryota; kingdom Metazoa; phylum Chordata; class Aves; order Charadriiformes; family Scolopacidae; genus Calidris; species Calidris pugnax. The sequence continues at coordinate 4,441,757 of NW_015090922.1, forward strand.
CTATACCTGAATTTGATCATTTCTTTAAATCCTGAAATCGGTTGGTTCTCGGTTACTTTTCAATGACATTTAACAGTTAGACTTAAAAATACAGAAGAATGCATTATAAGTTTTACCCAAAATGATTATGGCAGTCATTTGAATAAAATACAGATTTTGCAAGCTGTAAAGCATATCATTATACTATATACTGGTCTAACTAAGGTTTGGTTCACAAACTACAGTGCTCTAACCAAGTCATTAAATCTATCTAAAAGGGCCTCATTTGAGAAGCAATAAAATTTTTAATCATTTTATTATTAAAAGAGTGTTTAATATGTAGCTAATTAAATGCCAAAGGCAGGTTATCTGAGTTTAACCTTCAAAAAGAAAATGATGTATCAAAGTCTGCCTCTGGCATCATGGGATAGAAATGTCATCCTCATAATCATTGCTTGACAACTAGCTGGTGGCCTTTTCTAGAGCTATAGTTAAATTACCTGATTAAATTAATAGCCATTTAGATGTTTTAGGAACTGCACAGACCTATACTAAATGAAAATTAGGTCCATTACATTTTCTGAGTGGGCTAGATAGACCCTAAAATAAAACACGTATGCCATTGTCCACATTACTTAGATTAAGCAATTAAAAGCCCTTTCTTAAAAGCTACTAATTTTCTGTAATGTGCCAAGAACTAGGTTTACACTAATGATCAGAGAGAGAGTTTTTCCTCTTCTTTCCCCCACCTTTCTTGTTTATTTTACTATTAAAAAATCCCAGAGACTTGCCTGTGCAGGTTAGACATACCTCAACTGTGCAAGTGCGTTTGTATGTTGTGCTGCAGTGACTTCTCTTAAAGTCTAACCTCCTGGGAGACCCATGAGGAAGGACATTAAATGGTCAGACGAAGTCCCACAGAAGTCACCATGGTCTTCTCCATTCATGCTGAGTCCTTCAGCATTGGACTTGGTCTCCATGTCCAATGGAGGAGGCCTCGTCTGGCACAGATGGATGAAATGACAGGTGAAGAGCACAATGTATGAGCTTACTGTGCCAGACGGAGAGCTTTCAGCTATAGAAGCATGACTTTTAAGACTCAAGAAAGGATATTTGTCTTGTGTGAATATTCTGTTCGGAGGAGAGAGGGAGGGGAAAAAAGGAACCGTATACATTTTAGATAAAGTCTGGGTGGTATCTTAAAATTTTATAACATAGTTACTTGCAGATGGCTTCATTTGTATGCAGGGTTCAGCAGAAAGCAGTTTTCTCTGCTTATTGTTGTGCAAGTTTGATTCAGGGGAACAGTAACTAGAGCAGGTGGTAGGAATTCCTTTGGACTAGTTCAGGCTCTGCTGTAGCACTCATAAATTGTTGTAGTGATGGTTCTGAATCCTTGAAAGTGCTAAGTAACCTGACTATCTTCAGGATCTGGCCTCCAGAAAGCATCTGTACAGCTGTGTACCCATCTGTAAAAAGAGCATGGCTATTTATACTCCAATGGGAAGACTGCTGTGGGGTTTATGAATTCACCTCTGAGCTGCTTGGGACCGGTCTTCCTTGCTTTTTTCCCTTTTTTCCCCTAGGAAGTACGGTTTACTATAGGAATGGTTTATCTGTATTACTAGGGGAAGTTGGTTGGGAGAACTGGGACACACCTTCCCATCATGAGCCAGACTCTAGGGGGTCAGTGTTCAGGGAGGCGGAAGGCACTTGCCCTTGCATTTGATCTCTGTTTCCAAAACTAATATTTTTTTGTTGTCTCTTAGATTTCCATGTCCCTCTCCCAGTCAGGCAGATTCCAGCCACATCCGTGGCACTAGTCTGCTCTGAGATCTAGGGCAAGTCTGCTTATTGGTCTTTATTTCCATTCTTACCATCTTTCTCTTGCTCATTTAAGCAATACGTTCTTCATGGCAGGGACTGTGGTTGCACTATAGTGTTTAGCATTGCGATGTCTTAGTCTCAGATGGATCCCACAAACCACAGTGTTGGTAACATCTGCTCCTCCTGCAGAAAGCCCAACATAAGCAGTTCCACAAGTGAGAAATTCTATATTAAGTTCCGTGTGTCATTATTATTATAAAGCTGCCTTTCTTAAGGTTGGAACTACTGTACTTGTCTGAGTTTTGACCTTCCAAACAGGGCTTCACTTCAGTGTCAGATCTGTAGGTACATAAGACACCTCATCCTGGATGATCTACTGCTATATGCCAGGTATGTGTTTACCTTATGGCATTTTCCAAATACGTAGCCTTATCCAAGTGCTTAATGCAGTTAGAACTGTGCTACAGTTTTGACTTAGATTTGCATTTTATGGATGCTTATGCTTTAATCCATATGTCAATGTTTTGTGCGTCCCTCATCCAGCAAAACACTCCATAGGTGCAGGTGTTTAAATACATCGACTCCCATTGAGTCCAGCAGGACTACATATACACATTTGAATTTGTACGTACACATTCTTAAAGACTTTTCTGAGTGACATTATAGATTTTTCTATCCAAAAATAAAGGAATCTGTTCAGAACCAGACTCTTCCTGAGTGGAGCTGTCTATTTAATAGATAAGTCAGCGCATTCTGTAAGTCAAAAGTGTTCATCAACCTGTTCTTTCCTAGTGCGTTAGATAAAACTGTTTTATACATCAGGCTTTGAAGTGATGCAATTTTAACTGTATTAGTAAATCTAACCATAAAGCATGATTTTAAAAAGCCAAACTGTTTTCTATTTTATATTTAACTCCAGCAGTATTTTCGGAGTTAGTAAAATGAAACATGAGACAATGTCATGGAAGAGAAACTCTCATAGAAGCTATGGTTCAATAAAACAAGATTTAACATTTCATTTTTCTGTAACAATTAGAAAGGCAGTAACATAAAAAAATGAAAACTCCACAAACAAAAATGCAAGCATAATTTAAAACTGCAAGAGTGATTATAAATATTAACTCCACTGTGTAAGCAACTGGTTTTATCAGTGATGTGTCAATAATCTAAAAAATAAGTTCCTGCAGAAATGTTTTAACTTTGTGATAAATTACATGCATCAGGTTGCTAGATGCTCATGTGATAATATTAATAGTGGTGCAAAATACAAGCAACAGGTTTGTTTGCCGTTTAAGCTTGAATGAAGTTTAGGGGTTTTCTGGAGAGTACACTGTGTTTGGATCAGTGGCGTGTCTCCTCACCTTTGGAGGTGGAAGGCAATAAAATCTGGTCTGGTCAAGAAGTGGCTTCTCATTGGTGTGCTGAATCATGTTAGAGCTGTATGCAGCTAAAATTTACTTAGAGGCACCCTCAGTATTCACAGAAAATGTCTTTCTTTTTTTTTCTTTAACAAAAAACAATAAAAAAGCCCCCAAAATCCCAATACTTTTTCTTAAGTGAATTTGACTTGGCATATAATTTCTATGGTTTTGAAGTCTACTGTATATTCTCCATTCGGTAAGTTCTTGGAAGAGAGAGGTGTAGGATAAGTAAGAAACTTGGATTGAGAGTGGATCTGTAGAAGAAAGAGTGAATGTTTTCTTTGAACTTCATCTTAAAGTGTCATCCCTTGTTTCAATTTGTTCTGTACCAAAGGTTTGTTGCTGTCACTGGTTTTGTTGTTTCTTTTGCAGAAGTGTGAGTGTGAAGTGAGTATTGTACTGAATAATAACGTGACTTGTACTCTTTGGATTATCTTTAGGAGCCCTTGGAGTAAAAATTGTTTTTGATAGGGATGATTAAAGTGTCCAAAGCAAGGGTGAGCTCCTCCAAAGAAAGTGAGCTTCTGAGCTCCTTAGAGAGTCTCCCCAGCACTTCTCTGGAGTCTCCCACAGGCATTGCCTCAGTGTTTGCTTCCAAGAAAGGATGTAAAACCTTCTTTGGTGCTTGCAGCATAACTCCGCGTCTCTCAGTACTGCTGTGTTTTTTACCTCTCCTCACAGAAATATAAAAATCATCATGTTGGAGGGGATGTTAAATAACATCTGACACTTTAACAGGCCTTTTCATTTCATGGGGATTCCTATGTGCTTTGCAGCATTTCCCCATCAAATGAGCCAAGGAGACATTTCCCTAGCACAATGAGGGGAGACGAGAGCCATCTGGCTATGCCCAGCCCCGTGGTGCAGCATCCTGGGGACAAGTGTGAAGAGAGGTGCTGTGTCTGCCTGGAATAGCTGGGATGGGCAATGGTTTTAAGTGGGCAGCATGTAATTCACACAGCTGGGATTTAGCGGAGGCTCTGATCCAGTCTGATTTGAAGTGGGGTTCATCTAATTTTTTAGGTCTTAGAGAAGACAAAGCTGCTGGATAAGGTAGACGTTTCAGAAAAGCCTCTGTTTTGAGCTTCATAGCCTGATATGTGAAGTTATCCCCGTTTTGGGCAGCGAGTATATGCTGATATTCCATATATTAGCATCAGCATGAACTGCTTGTATAAATGTTGCTCTGTGGTGTGTAGGGAGATAAGAATCACTGAACTGCTCAGAGTCTGCTGCAGGAGGTGTACCCTGAATCACCAGCAGCAAGTGACAGACTGGTGACTTGAACATTGAGCCATTGATGGCAATCCTTTGTGTGTGGCCATCCAGCCAGTTCCTTATCCACCGAGTGGTCCATTCATCAAATTCATGACTTTGCAATTTTGAGACCAGGATGTTGTGTGGGACAGTGGCAAATGCTTTGCATAGGTCCAGGTAGATGACATCTGTTGCTCAACTGAAACTATAAAACAGCAGTTTTATATTTGTCTTTCATCTGGAGAGCCCAACATGATTGGGGAATATTGGAGCACTAATCCTAGCAGAATTTAAGTATTACCCCTGTTTTCGTGCCTTGCCTGTTATTGCTAATGTGTGAACTAAGGCATAGAAACAAATGACCATTTTTCTAAAATTTTGAGTAATTTGTAACCCAAACTGTTTAATGGAGATTCAGACAGTATGGGCTATACAGATCAAGCAAGTAAAGACACAGCCTTGCCCAGGCCTCTTCACCATCCACATATCACTGATTTTTTTTCATGAAGGAAATGCATTTCTTAGAAAGATACCAGACAAAGGATGAGAAATATAAAGTAGTGATGAATACATAGCAGTGCTTTTTGTGTTAAGAAACCTATGGGAGAAGATCAGTGTAGTTAAAAAAAAAAAAATCAAACACAGGCCTCAGCTGAAGAAAATACCATTGGAAAAAAGTATTAGTGGTGCCAGTGCTTCAGAAATACATTTTAGGTGATTTTTCTTTAACAGTAGCTGACTGACGTTTTCCATTTTCCATATGTTATGTTCCTTAAAAAAAGACTTTAAATCTTCCCTCCCTTAAAGTCCCCAATTTGCAGGGGCAAGGGTCCCCCATGACAAAATTGTACTGATGGCACCACACTGAATTTAGATTGCTTTGGTGAAACATCCCTTTGAGAACAGCTGAATCTGTGTCCAGTAGACTTGTCTTTTAGGTGGGGCATAGACTATTTCCAGGTCAGCCTTTAGCAAAGATCTTTCCCATATCCTTTGGAAGAACCCCGTGTGTCTTTCCCTTTACCACTCCAGTTCATGGCTATTTTGTGGGGAAGAAAAATGCAGGAAGGTGATCACAGTTTCAGCCTATATAAAACTAGCTGCTAGGTTCTTTCTGGGGCAGTTTCCACTGCTCTCAATAGCAGTTGAGCTTAAGGCTGATAATAATTTATTTAAAATTCTTCAAAAGTTTCTGTCTTTAATAATTGTATCCCCGTGCTACACTGACTCTTGCTATACTAAGTAAACCATCCCATTGACTTCAGTGGAGTTACTCAATTTGAGATAATATGACAGAATTGAGCAGCAAATCATTATTCTGGCTAGGAAAATGTACTTTAAGCTGTTAAATATTAACAGTAAACACAAATCAATGTGTTTTAACTGCTAGATCATTATTTCAATAATGGGATATTGAATTTGATAAGCAATGTAAGCTGCCACAACTGATGAGTTAAAATACTAGGAAAAAAATGCTCATGGAAAAAGAAGTGTCAGAATTTAAAAAAAAAAAAAAGAAAAAACAAACAAAAACCAAAAAAACAATTTCTGAAGAAAAATGGAAAGGTAAAGGGTGTAGTTTAATGTTTAGGAGATGATTGGAGGTCACTTACTACCAGAAAGGTACTGAAAATGCTGAAAAAAAAATATGTGGTTTTTAAGAGTAATTAAAATGATTCTTTTAGAGCATCTCATTTTCAAAACCAAGTCATTGTTAAGGCAAACTTGCTAGTGCTAGTCCAAACTTCCAGATATGCCTGTTTTTCTCTCTGTTATAGAGGAAATCAATAAAGAAAAATCATGTACACACTGTTTAGATATTTGTCTATATTTATTTCTTCCATCCATGTAGTTAATTCTGCATTTACAGTATTACAGCAGAGATCTGCCCTTCTCCGTGGCATAAGAACAGGTCTTCTAGGTGCTGAGAGCTGACCAAATCCCTTCTGAAGGGGTGGTGAGCTGGAAATTGTGTGTGGTAGGAGTTGTGCCAATATTGGAGACTTCCAAAGTGCAGGTCTATTTTCCCAATTGATGTAGCTCTTTGATGAGCTGTCATTGCACATTAAAAGTGTCCATATAGGAACAGAGCACCTAGAGATGCCACTGAAATGTGGGCTGTGCCAACTGGCCACTGGTTACTGTGTAACTGTGGTGGGTTTTGTTATTTTTTTCAGAATGATGGAAAGAGTTGGTTTCACTGAATTTTTAGAGTTGGAAGGGACCATAGAGATCATCTAGTCCAAGGGTGAGAAGTCCGCTGGGCTCAAGAAAGTCCACGAATTTTAATATCTACTAAGATGTCCCAACTTATTGGGTTTTACCCTGGCTTGTGGGAAACGCAATGTAGCTAGGCTCAGGGGCTTCTGAAACCATCCAGTTTTCTTTGCTCAATTGAAATAGATAGTGTAAAAGTACAATCACAAATTGTTTTGAGCTGTTAAGTTTATTTCCAGCTTTTCCAGTGTTTACAGCTATACAGGTCTTCAGGGTGAACCCAATAAAAGCGTTGACCCAGCGCTGAAGACCAGCCCTGGATTCAAGCAAAACATGCCACAAATAACTGGTTTTTGGTTTGGATTGATTCCAACAGGAGACAGGAGTTATTTTATTTTTTTTTATTCTCCTGTAGTTAGTCCAGTATTTTCCAAAAATCCATAAAAAGCTTGTTTTGATTTAGGCAGAAAGTTCAGGGTCAGTTTTTGGAAGGCAGTGCCGTTTTCCTCAGTTTGAAGCAGTGGTCAATGTCTCATCAAAAATTCAATATGTAGGATAACTTGCCTATCTCTTTAATGCAGAATAGCGTTTTGTTTTAATCCGTGGAGTTTTTTTAAACATGGCATTTGCTCTCTGCCTGCACTGCTCCTTTAAATACAATCAGGGAGATACAAAAATGCATTACCCATCACCATTTTTGAATAGTATATTTATGACTTTTATTTATGTTTCTGGCTTGCAGTGTTGATGCAAATGTATTAAATACTGTTAAGACCTGTGTGCTTTAGCATCTGTGGAATATCATCACACCTCCAAGGCTAAGCCTGCAGCTAAAGTGTTTAAGAATTTATATGGCCATTCTTTTTCTCTCTCTGTGGCATTAGAGGGAGGAAAAAAAAAAGCAATAATGAAATGCATAACCTACATCCACACAAAATATAACTGGCCTATTTATGATTATGATTCACAGTTCGGTCACTAGAAATATACTGTTCTGCAGGTTTATGGCTTTAGCGGTTATTTGTTAATGGCAACTCCTGCACACATTTTTCTGCAAGTCTTTTGGATTTCAGGAGAAAATGTGTCCTTCAAACAAGTTATTTCTTTGAGGGATCTTTCTGTAAGTGAGTTCCGCTGTGTATTGACTACTCATAATATTTTCTGTTATCATCTTGTCAGGGTTCAATTCATTACTCCATTCATTATTCAATTTGTTGGACTATGAGCATCTGAATAATTGAAAATTGCAGAAGTATTATAAATTATAATGTCTCCATGAAATCCCGGTTTTAGGGTTTATGACTTGACTTTAAGAAATCACTCTCTGTTGAAAGTTGGCATATGAGGTCTCATCTTTAAAGCAGAAGCTTATCAGGGTGGTGGTTTTTAATATCTCTATTGTTACATACTTAAGAATTGAGGTTGCCTAAATGTATTACATAATGGACTTTTTAAACAGTTTATCTTGTTTTTAATTACTATTGCCATCTCAGTGATATGGACTAGCAACAGATGAATGAATTTATTTTGAGGTTAATATACAACTTACAGCTGCTAATTAAACATCCTTTTTTTTTCCTTTCACTAAATATAGTTAGTATAGCTCCCCTGTATTAAACACAAAATACTTTTTGTGGTCTTTTGCGGGTCAAAGATGTTCCTATACAGAAACATAAGCTGACATTTAGCTGTTATTTTAACAGTATGTCTTACTCAAATGTGGTTCTTAATTTTATTTTTAACTCCTTTGTTTTGGTGTAGTAATATATTTCTACTCTCTGGATAAATTATATTAAATGGCATTATATTGATTTTAAGAGAACAACTGTTTAATTTCTATAAACATGAATGCCTCATAGGTTACATTCTCTTGATTACGTTGCTGAAATATCAACAGAATTGTACCAGGGCAGCCATGCACTGTGTGTTGCCTTCACAGCTGCTGTGGTGATGCTGTGCTGCTCCTGCAGGGAGACTGGGAGAGACAGGAGTTTTTCCTTTCTTCCAAAAGGAGACAGAGAAGTCAGCTGGGATGTCAATGATGTCCAGGCAAACATTTAACTTTTTCACTATTTTAGTACCACTTTTCTTGGCATTGCTTGTCCAAATTATCTTGTGGTTCTGGGTCTCTGTGCTAGGCAGGAAAGATAACTTTCATTTCCTAAAAGAATGCCTGGAAAATACGGTTGCTCTATCTTTATTTCCTACTGGTGTCCAGTTCTGCTTCTCCATGGGGCAGGAAGTAAATATTAGAGGGAATTAATCCATTTGCAAGTTAAAAACTGCAAATATTCCCAGTGTTACTCATATCTGGCAAATAATTCATCCAAGTTCAAGGCAAACCATTTGCATCGTGGAAGAGCTGAGAGCAGGGGCTCAGTGTTAGTGTCACAATCAATGCCAAGTTATCTTACCGTGGTGGTTGGGCACCACATTGTTGTTGTGCACTACAAGCAGTTTGACTCCACTGAGGCCAGCTGGAGTTCTGCTCATAGCTTTGTCAGAACCTGAGTTTCACTCCTGTGTTCTCTCTCCTTAAATACATGTGTAGTCACTCAGCAGACCTCTGCACGTTATTTTCAGTGAAACTAGGAGGGAGCCTTAGACCTTCTAGGTCCACATATTTGTGTGTTAGAAAAAGGGCAAGTTTGTTTCTACCTGCATTTGAAACCCTTGTGGTCGTCTTGATGGCTTTTCTGTCTGGATATGCAGTTGGTGGGTCCAAGAGATCACAGGTAGTATTATTAACATTGTTGATTTTGGAGAAATACTAAAAAAACATATGCAAGAACCAGATGGGGGACACATCTGGCGTCTGTCTGTCTGAGCCCCAGCTTCAGCTACTCCATTATTCCTGCATTACTCAGGGGTGGTGGCCCAGTGCTGTAGAGGTTTTCCAGTGTAGCCATATCCCAGCAGCTAGTTCCTGATGTTACTCTTCATATTAAACACCTATAAAGAGGAGAAGAAGAGTGGTGTTGGGAGGGGTGGGAAGGAGATTTTGGGCATATGCCATTGCAGTAGGAGAGGGATGGGGAGCTTCATATGCCACTCAGGTCGCTGGTGTGGGATCTGTGGGGTAGGTGAAGGAGGGATCCCTCTTCTAGGAGGGATGGCAAGGTTCCTCAAAGCCCCTGGAAGGCAGTGGCTGTGGTGGAGGTGGGGGGGGGTCTGCATAATGGAGGAGGGATGGAGAGAGAAAGGGCTCTGGATGTCTAGGGGTGCAGGTAGTCGCTGTGGTGGGGAGCAAGTAAGTGTCAATGTTTTGTGGGGTTGGGGAGTACAGGCAGCATCGAAACTGGAGGGGAATGGGAGGAGGGAGGTTGATGAGCAGGGGAGAGGGTAAAAAGGGTTAGCAGTGAAGTGTGCAGCATCCTACTCGCTTTATTTGCTGTCCTGTTATTGACAACTTAATTTCTCAGGTTGGAGGTTGTTGTGTGTTTAGGTGGTGGGAGCTGGTGTTGTTTGTTTGGTGTTTTTTTTGTTTTTTTTTGTTTTGTTTTTTTTTTTTTTGTGGTTGGACTCGATGATCTCTGAGGTCCCTTCCAACCACTACAATTCTGTGATTCTGTGATTCTGTGATTATTTAATGGGCAGTTTGTGTAAGAAGTAAGACTGATTAGGTATAGGAAGCAAAGTGATTAAAGTTGCAGGATAAAAAAAATGCCTTATGAAATCTTCTGCCCACTCACATTTTTTATATCAAAGTAGGTAGCATCTGTTTTAATGACATTTGCTAATAAAATCTGAAAACTATTTTTCTTGCTTGCTTTTCATACTCTTAAAAGCAAACCCGGGCTCTTTGAAGTACAGCAAACAGTTCTATTATCAAGCTATTGCATATCCCATTCCACATTGACAAAGTCTAGCTTGGATCTGCAAATAAATAAGTGGTTTTGAGACCTAAATGGCTTTTTATTTAGCTTTACAGAGTGAATAAAACTAGGTTTGCACTGAAAACACAGTCTCATCTTTAGCAGTGGGGGAGCTGCCTTTGTGCCACAATACTACTCAGACCGCAGGATCATATTTAATAAAGAGATATTTAGTTTGCTATTGGAAAAGGATTGCTGCAGGAAGATATAAAAGCTACTTAGATATTTTTATAGAACTTCTGCATAAATCTTGTATCCATAACCTGATCTAGTGACATAAATATTAGCAGCTTGTTTCTATTTCACCTGCTGTAGAATCACTGCTGTCCTACAGCAATAACCAGCAAGGGAATAGAGCTATTTGCTGCTGTCATAAATAAGATGGGGTGTCACAGCTGTTTTCATTTGACTGAGCAGTAATGGAGTTAATTATACTTCCAGTCTCTTTGTTTTTGATCTGTGTTTCCAAAGTCATCTAAGCTTCTTGAATTCTTGCAATTTTTTTTAACCCTTTTTTCTACTCACCCGGATTAGACATTTCCTTTAATTTGGAGAGGAATTCATTGTTATAATTATAATAAAAGCATAGATAAATACTAGAAATTAGTTAAATTTTATTATTATAATAAACCCACTAATAAAACCAATGTATTTATTTGTACTGAGCAACATAATGAAAGGTAGAGAACATGGTTCTTCTAGAAGAGCAGATGCATAGACTTATTTATTGGAAAATAAATCTGTTTTCATCTCCAGAAATTCAGAAAACTTGCTTTAAGAAAAAGAACAACATAGTAAAGCTATACATTGATCAAATTGATCATATTGCTAAAAGAATGCATGGAATTAGGGGAGTCAAAAGGACAGCCAGACTTGCACAAATATGGAAGAAACAATACATATTTAGGAACACTCGTCCATAAAGCTTCTGCACAGCAGCACGTTGGGCAAAACAGATTGCAAGAAAACATCTCTGTTGTTGCCTGTTATTAGCTTTTTCAGTTACTTGATTTTTGTTTGGTGTCCCCGCCACTCCCCCCTTTTTTTTCTTTACTACTGTCACATTTTAAAAAACTAGATAAGAATAAAGTGAAATCTTTTTTTATAGTTGTTAATGGCAATATCTTGAAAGTGGCCAGGTTTTGCTCAGAAAACTTAAGTCTGAAGTCCCAAAAAGAAATATAGATGTTGAAATGTCTGTGATGGAGGCTCTGATCCTGAGCCAGCTTTATAAAGTTACTGCTTTTATGGGAGTCAGACACTAAGCGTGTAAGAAAATCACACTGGACACCTATCTGCATATCTCCATGCTTCAAATTATGTTTTGAGATGTGCTTTCAGTGATTTGTAAGCAAACAAGTGACAAAATGAAACGTGAGAGCAGCAAGTACCACAACTATAATTCTCTAGTATAAACAGTCTATAATTGTGAAGTGTCAGAAATACCCTTGAGATGGTGACCCAGGAGGTAGCTTTAACAGTCAGACATAAATATGATTACTAATATACACTTAAAAATTCAAAGTTACTTGAAATTTAGCATGAGAAAAAAACATTGTCAGTGATATGTGCCAGCATAGAAAGTTTGTGATAAATAATTTTGTAAGTCTCAAGTCTAATTACCATACTGTTTTTGTATCATTGCAAGACTAAGAATTATGTATTATTTTATACCATTGTTTACTTTTCTTGGAAAATAAATAATTAATACAGCAGAAGAACAGGATAAGAACAGACAGATGAGATAAGATAAACTTCTTAGAAAGTCCTGCCAAAATGTCTGATCGCATGGTCATAACACACAGATCACAATGTGCAAGAGTGATACTTCTCAGGTGTGATTTTTAGCAGGCTGCCTTCTGTCCCTGGCCAGCCCAGCGTCCCTTTGAAGGGACTGCTTGGGACTGCGTTTGATGGGATGTTGTGTATTTGATCAGAGCTCTCGTGGGTGGGAAGTGTCAGTGACAATATAAAACATCTTCATTGCTGACAAACCCAGCTTTTGGAAAGGGGGGATTGTTGTTCTCTAATGACTTAATACTTGATTGAACCAGAGAGTGAGAAGTCAAAGTTTTGATTTTCTGCTGCCAAAAGTTTCAATCGCCACTCCCCACACCTCACCCCTCAATTGTGGCTGTATGTGATCATGGAAACTTTGCCATTTGATGTAAATTCTAGGATGGTGGGAAGACATTTAACCTTTGTTGAAAGGTAGGGAGGAAGTTGGTGGGTTTTGTTTTTTTTTTTTTTTGAAGCCAGGCGAAATTTAAAATCCAGATTGTGTTGTGAAGTGTGTAAAATCTCTGCTCTCAGTAATGGATTTAGCCAAGCTACAGCCTTTGCTACAGAAGGTCAAATCTTTCACTCTGAAGTCTTTCAGACTCTGAACCCAGTTTGCATATTGAGCTCTCGGAACTATTTTCAACTACCAAGGGCATCTGAGCATGAAGAACACATTTCTTGATGTCTTTAGTTACAAATTGGCACACAGATGGGCTGCAGTAACATGATGGGGAGGGGGCTCACATCTTAAATCCGCTCTGTTTATTACCCAGGAAGTTTTGATCAAGTTTATGGTGTTAAAGACTCCAACATATCAACTCCATTGAAGAACAGGACAAGCTATTGTAAATATGAACCATCAAAGCATTAGCCATTTCAATGAAATGAAGCAAATCAATTGTTTTCTATAAAGGTGCCTTTCAGATCTCCTTTTTCATGTTCTGAGATCCCTTATCAAGTTCAGCATTATTAAATGTTGGACTATGGACTGCAAGAGTAATTTTTTAGGACTTCTAAAGGGTCACTTTGCTGCTAACATGCTTGTCTTTGCATTTATTTTACTTGACCTAAACAGAGTTACTCTCACACAAATATACATAAACCAGAATTAGCTCTGTTGCATATAATACTCACTTGAGCCTTAACCCAGCAAAGTATTTGAGGAATTAAGTACAGTCAAAAACGTGTTCAAATGCTTTTGTAAGATGGGATTAATATTTCCAGTGAAATGCATCCATTATAATGAACAGTTTAGGATTCTTACTGTTTATTTGGAAGAAAAAATTACTGTCTGCACTGCAGGAATATAAGATTTTTTTTCTCTGTGGTGCATCATATTCTCATCTTTGTAGACAGCTACATCTTCAGATCAGTGAGATTGTTTCCTTTTTTGAGGTCTCCATCAGCTTCTGGAGAAATGCTGCAGAAAAGCTGTTACTATGCTCTCCATATTGGGATGATACTGATTGTGTGTATCAGCAGTCAAAGGATGGAGAATACACCATTTCTTCTGCCCTTTCTCTACTTGGGATAGTGGAATTAAAAATATTTTGAAGTTTATGTTGAAAGTGTATGTATCTTGTGTCCTACTAACTTCCAGAACTTTCTACACAACAAATTTCCAGTGAAATTAACTTCAAGCATGAGAGGTGTCCATCTCAAAGCACATGCTTAAGTAGAAGATTAAATACCTTCATAGACAGGTCCAGTGTTTCCAGCCTAGCCAACCTTTCTGCAATGCTTGTGATCAAGGGTGTCTGACGTTACTTTGACATAAAGCACTGAGTTGCCATGTTTCAAAGAAAGTAGATGCTAGAATGAATTGTCTTCTTCCAGTAGAAAGTAGAATTTCCTCTCCCAAATTACACTGGCTCTTGCTCCACTATGCCTAATACACTTTCCAACACCAGTGACAGGTTTAAGATCTGGTATTTGTGATGCTTAACAGCTAAAAAACGTATGATTTATACCTCTTCAAAGACTATTTCTAGCTTTCTAATGGAACAAAGAGAAGTTGCACCTAGCCCAGGAATGTCCAGAGTCATTGCATCTTAACATTTAAACACAAGTTATTTCAGGTCACTTTGAAACACAGTTTTAAATAAGAGTTATATATTTACCTATTTAAAACCAAACCTGCTAACAATTTAGTAAGATGAATTTTTTTTGACAGAATATCTCATGTCATACATGCCTGCTTTCCAAAGGAAGCAGTAAAACAGAGCTTACTGTGAGTGGCTTGATGGCTTTACTTTCTTCTGAGATTCAGCTCAATGGAGTAACAGTGGTACAAAATTGGTGAGAGAGGAGACCTGTCTTGTGCCTCAGTCCCTTGGTGACTGAATAATTCAAATTTTTTCCACTTTTATATCAACCAAATCCTGCTCTCCAAACTGATCATTCCGTCAAGCTGGAGGAATCAGTCAGGAGAAAGGTAAGCAGGGTCTGTTTTCTCTCTCTTTCTTTCTCCTTTTTTTTTTTTTTTTAAATAGTCTTTGAAAGAGGAAATTCTTTTCCACAGACTTCTAAAATCTATATTGGGATAGTGAATGTTTTTCTAAGAGGTTATGCTAAAACTATAGTGGTATAAACATAAATCTACTTCTTCCTAGAAATTAAAGTTTCAAAACTTATGGATGTTTTCTTGCTGAATGCCAGTATCCTCATATTCTTCCTCCACACTTTTTCTTTCTCTTTACGACTCCCTAAATTATAAGGGAATTAAAAGTCCATTAAATAGTATACATTAACATATGCTGTTATGGTTCTAGCTTGCAAGCGTGGGCAGAAGCTGCTGTGTGATATGATTTTCCATTACTGTTCTTTGAAGGCAAAACATCAAATTGTGTAATATATCTTGCTATTTTTTAAAAAAAACTACTGAACTTCTAAGCTATGGCATTGGACCTAAGGTAGGTGAAGAAAATATTTATGTGTAAAATATGCTCCACATTAATTGCTGCATTGAAAAAAAAAAAAAAAAAAGCCTGGTTCATACCATGTAATGTCTTGACTACAGTATCAGGTGTTTCCAGAACCATGTTGAAGAAACCTTTTACAAGTGTCTATAGAATATCCTCTCTCAAGAAAGTCTGGCTCAATTTTTCAAGTAAACATAGTTACCACATGCTTTAAACCAATAACAACAGGTTTTATTAAGTGCATTGCTTTTGCTTCCTATCTGCCTTGAGTCTGGCAGAGAAGCCTCTCAGAGCAAGCGGCTATGTCTTGTGTATTTTTATGTCCTTGACCAAGTTGGTTACCCTTGCTATATCCTAATCTCACCACTTACGTGATGGCATAATGAGGTAGAGACCTCATGCGATGGAAATTAGACATTATATTTAAAAATTGTAAAGTGCTCAGAGAGGCTTTATCAAGTCTATAATGTGTTTAATTGGAAAGTACTAGAGCTGTGCAAAATATTGCATGTACTAATGCTATGTTTTCCACCAGTTTGAAAGATTTTCTCATTGAACTACCACAGATTTAGTGCAAAATATTAGATATAAATCTGAACAGTCAAAGAAATTTACTTACAGTTGCCTTTTCTACTATTATTGATAGCAGATTTATATCTGTGACCAGGGAAGAAGTCATCTGAATGCAGTCATGGATGATTTTAAATTAAACGTAAAGTTTAAGAAAATTCTGGCTAAATGTCATCAAGATCCATCATACCAAGCTGTCTGAGAGGGCAGAGGGCACACTGTGAGCTAGATGAAGGGCAAAAGCAGAGCTGGAGCCACCACGTTGCTGCAGTGTGGTACAGGTGCTTGGGGACAGCCAGAGAAGCCATCCAGGAAGAAGTGGGAGTTTGTCACTCTCAAGGAAGGAGGTGGTTGCTCTCCTTGTGTGACTCTTTCCCTGCCTTTCCCTCCCTCTGGACTCCTGGCTGCTTCTGCTTTTGCCTAAATCCTCACATGCTCCCTAATCTCTGCCTACCAGCAGCTCTGTGAACATCTACTCCTTTGCTCCATCCTCTCTGACATCCAGTGTTGTGGGGTCCTGAGCAGAGAGTACTTATTTTTTTTTTTTCTCCTTAGAATCCAGCTGTAATTTACAACTCTTTCTGTATTAACCATAAAAGGAAAATAATATATTTGAAATCAATGTTTAAAGGTGAATCAACATTTAATATGTGGAAGACAGGGAATATTTATAGCCATATTGTTTGTATTTTGGGGGTAAAAATAGCCTTTTCATGAAAAACACAGTATTGACTCAAATTCCATTGTTTCCCCTGCAACACATACATTAAGCAGTCCTAAGTGGGTAATGGGAAAGAACAATAATAAGGATAACAATAGGTTACAGAAACAATTAGGTAAGGAATAACACATGACAGGTAATCCAGTCATAAATTTATAGGCACGCTGCTCTCTCCTCAGGAGCCCTGTGAGACACAGGGCCAAAGGCCAAATACATTCCCAAGGAATGTGTACTGAATCACACGCCTGCAGACTGCATGTTATTATTAGAATTGTAAAATGTTATTGCTGAATTTTATATATCACACTGTGTGGTTAATTTAAAAATGTGGCTAGGCAATTTATTGTGTGTATGGGATGTCTATTTCCAATACAATTTTCTCTGATTATTTTAAAATGTGTTGTTAGATTTAATTCTTTTTAAATGTATTTTTAAACCACAGGAGGACTGTCAATGAGGCTTAAAAACCTCTTGGTACCTCAGCTTTGTTCTGGCTTTTTGGCTTCACACCCATCCACTGAACAGTAAATGTTTGTTTTCAAGCTTATTTTCCCCAACCCAGCAGCCTGGTTTTTAGATTCAGCCAATGCAGTGCCAGTTAGGGAAATGGAGTAAAAACAATTGAAACGTGGTGGAGGGGGGCAATGAGCTGGCACACGGAGCTGTGCTGTGCCTGTGCTTTACAGACACGCTGCTCACCCCTCGGCCCGTCTCGCCTGCACCAGCTGAAAGGAGCCCTGGGTTTTAAACTTCAGATTGGGATACTGAGATTTTCTTCTGAACGTTGTTGGCAAACAAATAAGGCCAATACATTTCATGCTACCCA
>NW_015090922.1:4464152-4491670 GCF_001431845.1 Calidris pugnax
AATTTTCTGTTTGGACTTTGTTGGGTATTACTGTGGTGGCTACTCTCCAGCAGAGTGGGGTTCTTATTTGAAGAAAATTCCAAGGGAAAAGGAATTTTATATATTTTCTCTAATTCAAATATTATGTTCGTTTTGCTACTTTGTAATGACTGATTTTTCTTCTGAAATTCAAATCACACTCTGAATAACTACACCTATTACATGGTTATAAGTAAAAAGAGTCTCTTGCTTGCTTCCTATCATATGCATAAGCCTTATATTATGCTACTTCAAAGATTATGCTGGAAGCCAAATATTCAAAGGATATATAAGGTAAATATACCCCTCTTTATATTTTGTGAGCTAAAGTAGTTCTAATGAATGTCCTGGGCAAATAACAGTCCCTTGAGTTAGGTCCTGGGCAAGTTTCTCTGTCAAGTGTTACTAATTTACCTTATTTCAGTAATTTGTCATAGCCCTATGAAATAGATTATATTGGCCTTTTAATAGGAAGATTTGGCCCTAGCACTGTTCCATTAGTTCTGAAGTAAAACATGATAGCTTATTTCCCAAAGACTCTAGGAAAATATAGGATTTAGCACTGCCTAGGATGTCAGGGAAAATGTTCAGTGACCTAAGCAGACTATTGTTTTTTAACGGTAAGGAAGGTTTCTTTTGTGAATGTATCTGGTAAAAAGGGATGGTTGGAAAAGCTCTTGCTTCAGCTCTGCTTGGAAAAAGGACTGGAGAAGGAACCCAGGAACTACTTTATGAAATGACCACACAGGTATTGAGACAGTCTAATGACCGACCAGAGAAAAGTGAAGTTTTTGTCCGTATTGTCAAAGGACTTTGGCTGTTTCCAATTTAGGTGGCAGGTTTTCTGAAGTTACTGCTGTAGCATGTTGTTAGGACAGAAGCATAGAGCAGAGAGAGGCCACAGGTACTCAGGCATCGTATTTAAGCTCTGAGGTGCTTGTCAGAGCCATTTGCTGTCAATCCTGAGCAATGACCATGGGGACAGACCAGAAATGGCTTCTGGCTGCTGTTGCAGGGCACTGGAACTGTGTCACTTGGAACAAATGACTTTTCTAAATAGTGACTGGTCTACAGGTAAGAAGCCCTTAAATTCACTTAAAAGCTTTCCTTTTTTTGATAAGCAAGGTTTGGAAAACTTTGCCAATAAGCATTTTCAGTTTTGGGAATGTAAATGAGGCGGTAAGCGGGATGATGGCACATGCCTATGAAAGGCAGACAAAAAATGTGGCAGTATCCTGCTACCGGTAATTAACTAACTGGCTGCAGGTCCTTGTTTAGACAGCTTGTAGTATAGCAGGCTTCCACTTTACACACCATTGTATACCCGTATTTCAGACAAAAAATTCTGAGAAAAGACTGCAAAGGGTGAACAAAAGAGAAAACTACCTGTGAGACAGGATGGTAGACCTACCAAACACTTTAACAAGGGATTTTCAAACAGAATTATTAATTAAAAACTAATTAATTGAGTTTATTTGCCAATTTTTAAACCCCTTTTCTGAAAGAATTATTTTTTGCTTGTGTTTTAGCATGTGCTAAAACCAAACAGAAGTGACCTTTCTCCGATCATGTAGAATAACCAGAAGAATCAGGAGAAAGGCTTGACACCCAAGTAGCCTCAACAGTTGGTACACTGTGGCTGTCAGCATGAAATCAAGTGCAAAATTGCTAGATTTGGAGTCCTTCCTAAAATCGCTTGCTCTGTCAAGTGGAAGTAAAGGACATTGACCAGAAAAATGACACAAGGCTTTTCCAGAGGCAATCTTTTCAGAAACTCCATTTCACCTACACAAGAACTGTATCCTTCATCTGCACACTGAGTTACTAGTTTAGGAAAGACTTTTCACTATTTTTGCCTCACAACCTGTGCAGAAATCTAGTAAAAATCTGCAGAAAATAACTGGTAGTGTTCTTTTCAAGTGGATATAGTTTGGACTTTCCAGAAGTAAGAGAGACTGTCATGAGAACTTACTATTACAAATTTACCATTTATGACAGTAGAAACTTGATATTATTTGAGGAAAATTTTGAAGCTATTTAACAAGAGATTAAAGGACCTGCACTCTCTTGCTTCCTGTGAAAGGATTAAGAATAATAATTGTTAGCACTACTTTCTTCTAATAGGTATGTATGTGAGAGACATATATTTTGATATTGATCTCTATTAAAAGGCTCTCATATTTGCTTTTTGCTTGATATGGATGAAAACTTAAGCAACAACTTGGCCCAGGAGGAAGGTGCTGTGGATATCTTTTAAATAAGATGGAATGGCAAATAGAGAAGATAAATTTCTTCAGAATACATTATAGTCATGGGCAAAATGGACTTACACTATACTGTTTTTTTAGAAGTAATAGAATATTCTGTCTTTAAAAGGGATGCTATGGTGTTCTCTTTTTGTTTTTTCTGCTATAATTTCTGCAAGCATGAAAAATATTATGGCTTTGCCACCCAAATAATTGTACTGAATCAAAGGTAGTGCATCCTTTGAGTATATACACCAAGGGTTATCTTGACCCAATAAGACTTCAGTCTTATTGGGTCAAACTTATGAAGTTTTGAAGAGGTACAAGTGGTATAGGAAGATCAATCATACTTCCTGCATACTAATTAGAGAATAAGCCACACTCCAATGTTATAACAGACTTTAACCAAGTAAGGTCCCAGAAATGGTTTACTATCTCCATGTTGATACTAAGTTATATTTGAAAAACTAATAGATTGGCCACGTCCTCCCCAAAGTGTTTGATTTAAAGTTCAAGCTTTTTTAAGTACTATATATTGCCATTAGGATGAAATATTGGGTATTACTATCTCCTGGACACCATATTTCTAAGAATATGCTTCATGCCTCATTTACCAGAAATGTATTGAGATTTTCCTGAGCCAACATTCAAAGAATAACTTGACATTTTTCATAGAGAAATGCCATGTTTTTGTCTTTTCTTTTTAATTCCTTTGCTGCCCTGAACTGCTATTTTGAAATTTTTTTTTGTTTTGTTTACCATCTAAAGCTCAAATACCATTTTTGTGTACTGTATATAAAACATACGTGGAAGAAGTTATTAGATTTTCAAAGATAAAATAATATCATAGAAAGTATAAGAGCAAAAGAAAGTTAAGCTGAATAATGTTGTTTGCAGCAGTTATCAATTACAAAAATGCAGACATAAACATATAAAAGGTGTGGAAATAACTGCTGAGTCCAGTCTCATCGTGGAGTGGGACAAGTATTAGTTGGCCAGAGCCTGTGAGTTTCCAGATATTACCTGGTGGCAGTTGGCTCTTGGAAGATTCTTGATTCCTGAAAACTGACACAGAAAGCAGCAAGCAAAGCACAGCTAAGGTACTTGATACAGAGAGGTGGCTGCCTAGAGCAGGGGGATGATTTCTGCTGGGGTGTCATTTCTCAGCTCTGTGTAGTCAACTCGCTTGATAAAGCATGTTCTTCTTCAACTAGTGCATTAGGCACCTGCAGCCTTACTCAAGATCTGTGCTCATCAGACTGAAGTTTAGGCTGAGATACTACTGTTTAATTTGAAACAAAGGGTGTGTGTGGAGGAAGCGTTATCTGAAGCAAAAGAAAAATTAAATTCTACCAGAAATCTTGTATTGTCAATGTCTCAGTACTGACTAAAGTAAGCAGTTGCATTTTTCCTGCATGAACTGAAGGTCTCTCTCCCAGGCTAGTTAAAAAGTCCTGCAGAGGCTGCCACAAGCTGTGTGCATTCAGAAGACCATCACTGTAGAAGGCCAAAGCTTGTTATGTGCTTTGTCCCTTGTACTTGCCAGTGCAATGTGCTGTTTGAGGATGGCAAAATGTAAGATAGTGGGTTTAACTCTCAATGCTGAAGCAATATCATGTTAGAGCATGTTTTAACAATTTTTTAACAATTCTGCCAACTTCCTTAAGTTTTTCTCTTTGTTACCACTGATGACACATTCTGTTAAGAGTTTCTCTTGATACTTTGCTCTGTGCTCTCATGAAGTGCCAGATTTCTCTTCCACTCTATGCTCTAGAGCAGAAAGTCAGAGAAGATGGAGAACAGAAGGAGCAGAAGTTCTTGAAGGCATATAATTAAACCATTTAAGCCAAAAGAAACCGAGTAAGAGCAATTCAGAGTGTAGTGTGTATCAGAATGCATATTTTGAAGTGTGATGTGTGCATTCAGAAGACCATCACTGTACAAGGCCAGAGCTTATGTGCTTTGTCCCTTGTACTCTCAGTGCATGTGCTGTTTGAGGATGGCAAAATGTAAAATAGTGGGTTTAACTCTCAATACTGAAGCAATATCATGTTAGAGCATGTTTTAACAATTTTTTTAACAATTCTGCCAACTTATGTTTTCTCTTTGTTACCACTGGTGGCACATTCTGTTAAGAGTTTCTCTTGATACTTTGCTCTGTGCTCTCATGAAGTGCCAGATTTCTCTTCCACTCTATGCTCTAGAGCAGAAAGTCAGAGAAGATGGAGAACAGAAGGAGCAGAAGTTCTTGAAGGCATATAATTAAACCAAACAATTCTGCCAACTTCCTTAAGTTTTTCTCTTTGTTACCACTGATGACACATTCTGTTAAGAGTTTCTCTTGATACTTCAAGGCCAGAGCTTATGTGCTTTGTCCCTTGTACTCTCAGTGCATGTGCTGTTTGAGGATGGCAAAATGTAAAATAGTGGGTTTAACTCTCAATACTGAAGCAATATCATGTTAGAGCATGTTTTAGAAGGCCAAAGCTTGTTATGTGCTTTGTCCCTTGTACTTGCCAGTGCAATGTGCTGTTTGAGGATGGCAAAATGTAAGATAGTGGGTTTAACTCTCAATGCTGAAGCAATATCATGTTAGAGCATGTTTTAACAATTTTTTAACAATTCTGCCAACTTCCTTAAGTTTTTCTCTTTGTTACCACTGATGACACATTCTGTTAAGAGTTTCTCTTGATACTTTGCTCTGTGCTCTCATGAAGTGCCAGATTTCTCTTCCACTCTATGCTCTAGAGCAGAAAGTCAGAGAAGATGGAGAACAGAAGGAGCAGAAGTTCTTGAAGGCATATAATTAAACCATTTAAGCCAAAAGAAACAGAGTAAGAGCAATTCAGAGTGTAGTGTGTATCAGAATGCATATTTTGAAGTGTGATTATTAAGGATGTCTTTTCATGCTTTTTCAGATCTTATAGCCTGCAACTAGTTCTACGGATTTTGGCAAGGCTACCCATGTAAGCAGGGCAAGATTCCCTGCTCTCTTCCCATTCCTGCAGCACAAAGGAAAAATCCAGAACAGAGGAAAAGATTGTCTGATAATTTTATTCATGTCAAACCTGACTAGTTCAAGCTCAGGTCTGCCTTTCCTAAGAACACATATGTCTCTGAGACCCCTGTTCAGGAACAGAGATGAGATTCAAAAATCCCTTCAGCACCAGGTGAACTGTAAAGCAGCAAATCACACAGCGTAAACTACCACAGACAGCAAACGTGGAATAAACAGGGATGAGCTTTGCAAATGAAAGAAAGAGCTAGGGTTAATTCAGGTTCACAGTAGGTTTTGAATCTGAACTAAAAATATATCTCTTAAATGCAAATAGAGACAAATGATGGGCATTTGCATGATTGACAGCCTTTCGAAATAGAAGTGTTGCTATAATTAAGCAATAATGTATGAGTGAGTGTACATTATGACAAATTGGAAGCTTGGTTGATTAGATTGAGCATATAAGCTGTCAGTATAATTATCACATTTTAATCATTTTTCTCCATTTTTTATAACAGCATTGTCTTCAGCCTCATTTGGTGCTTATTAGATTGATATTCTAAGAGGAATTGTACAACATAAAACATGTCCTTTAACAGGATGAACTTTAGATAAGACTTTAGATATGTCTATAAACATTTATAATGACGGTTGTTGTGTCTCAACTTTTTCCTACATCTTATGTGTCAAATAATGTTGTTTTAGAGCTTTCTCTGTCATGATAAAATATAAACTGAACATACTTTATCTCACTAAGTACTCGCATACTCACTATGTATTTTAAGCTGCCATATGGAAAACATATCGCATAATTACAGCTGAATAATGAATTAATGATACACATTGCAATGATTAACAAGATGCTGAGTCAATCACTGTGGGAGCAAGATTTTTCCATTTTCATGCAACTATGCTCAAATGTGTGTAATTTTTTAAACAAGAAAATGTTCCTTGCTACACCTAGGAAACAGCAACCTTTTCACCAATTTAAAAGGTTTAATTTTGTACCAGTTACCTTTTTAAAATGTAAGCCACTGGAGAAGTAGCATGCCCCCTGAAATTTCAGTATAACAAAGAAAACGTGTTTTTAACACAGTTTTACTCTATCTCAGATTAGAACTGAGCAAGCTCTTCACCACTGTTTGAAAAATAAGGTGGCCTGGGTGTTAAAACACAGGCCTGTGAAACAAAATTTTCCAGGTGCTTTCTCTATTTCTGCCACTGGTTTGCCTCTTGGCCTTGGGCAAGGTGCTTATCTGCTCCTCAGATTAGTGGCCCATTGGGAAACAGAGGAACATGTGCTCTGCAAGGATTATTGGAAAATTAATGTGCTCTAGGTCTCAGTTTACTGCTGTTAAAATTCACATTGTGTAGCCTACTCCAGGCTTTGCAGCCGCTGTAGAGACAAAACTGTGGACTTTACGTGGCCTTTCTGGCCAATGGTGAATTTCCTTATTAAGGTTACCTATCAAAATCCACAGTACAGCTCAGTGAGGAATTACATAGAATCACAGCAGCAGAAAGGTCTTAATTATTCTCAGATTATTCAAGTGTATTAAGTAGCAATGGTTTAAATGACCTTTTCTGTGAAAATTTGGAAAAGAATGACTTGAGAAAAAATTCCAGGCAAAACAAGTATCTTCCAGAAATTATTCCTTCCATGTCCTCTGCAGTATATATTCAATAAATTGTGAGCATTATCTTTTCTTAAGGTACCTTGCGATATTGACAGTGAAATCTGAGATACTGAAGTCCTCATTAGTTGATTATTTTTAGAAATGGAAAATTGCCAAACAATCCCACTTGAATATTCAGTATAGTTTGCTTTGCCTGTGTTTGTTTCCTTTTCCAAGCTTTCTACAAATTTTCTTTGGAGTTGGTGCTAGAAATGTTCTCAAAAATTATATATATTATAGGCTCAATTTGAAGAATATTTGCAGAAAGTTATTTTGAATTCAGAAATGCAATGTTTCATGTAATAAACATAATTTTAATATAGAATTTTCTTGAGCCTTTGAAAATTTACCTTCTGACCTCAGTTTTTAACTTTCTGGTCCTCCAACAAAATACATTTCAACAGTCTTCACCAAGTTCAAGGTGAAGATGTTATTTCAAGTCTTGGGTATTGCTGTCTGTGTGGAAAGATCATTGCGATTCTTAATTCTTCTGCTACTACTTCTAATGACCCAATTACCAGTAAAATGCATAAAAGCAAGATTTTAGCATTGATTTTTCCCTTGATTTTCTCGATAGCTTTCACAAACCTGAACTTAACGTGCTTTATATCATAATTACAAGGGTGTGATGTTGGATCTTACTAGGTTTATTTAGTGTTTCAAAAGACTCGGTGAAGCCCCTTCCATGAAATTATCAAGGAATATTGGTTCCTTGAGTGTGAAAGGCAGACCCTCATTATGGTATGAAAATTGTGCAAGAAAATGAAGAGTAAATGGCCAGGTCTTGATAGGAAAATAACCTAACAGTAAGGCATCTCAAAATTCAGCATATTAGTGTCATTGTTGTTTAAGGGATTTACTCTGTCAAGAGGCTCTAGGAGGTAGATGAAAAGTGAGGTGGGCAAGCTTGCTGATCCAATCCATTAGTTAGCTTAGTGAAGCTAAGAGTCTCTTCCAGGTATAGCTTCGTGTGACAGAATTCAGCAAGGGACAGACAAAAGCCACCTGCCCTTGCCACGACATGCTGTCCTGTTGCATTTTGGTTTGCCTTGAGATCGCTGAATGGATGAGTGACGGCAGAAGAGCAGTGAAGGTAAGGGATGCTGTGTGTCGACACTACCAGTGCTACTAGGGAAGCAGATCAGCACTTGTTTCCATCCCGTTGCAGGGTGCGTGGGTGCACCACAGTTTGCAGAAGCAGCATGGGGGATCCATATCAGAAGACCCAGTGCCATCACCCGCTCCCTTCAAGGACTCGGCTGATGGGGAGGGAGCTTGGGTGGTTTAACTTGACTCAGAAAGCAAACTCTGCGCCTTGCTAGGCTTTGGGTTTGGTGAAATGGAGTGCGTGATACACCTTGAAGATTTGGATAACCCGCCCCAAGAACTGGGGGTAGGGACAGGCTGATGAGGGCAGTGTGAGCTGGTGGGGCTCTGCCCTGTGGCATGGTGACTGCACGGCGTCCAGAGGTGATCTGGCTGGCATCCAGCCACCGGGCACAGCAAAATTACACCTGTCCGTGTGCATCTGTGTGCAGTGCCCAGCCAAAACACACCGGCCCCTCTCAAGGACACCTTCTCCCAAATGTTGGAACTTTGTGCCACAAAGTTATCTAAACCTGAAGAAAGCGGCACTTGGGGTATCTGTGCTGGGACGGGTAAAAAGCAAGAGGAAAATGTAGTTCACAAATTCTGTCTTCCTCGCTGGAGAGAGCAGGCTCTCTCTATCGTGCATCTCTGCTAGCTCTGGCCAGCAGCGTGGAGGTGGCAGGAATGTTGTAACTGGAAAAAACATCCAGGTTTGGTTTGGGGAAAAAATAATAATAGTGAGCAAGAGCTTAGTTTTCTTCTTATTTTCAGGATTCTACTTCACCTCTTATGGTGTTAGAAAATTAATTTACTTTCCATTTTGTTTTGTACCTTTGTGTATTCCATAGCATTAATTTATTCCTCAAGGTCTGATATTATCATTTGTGTCCATTGTCATCAAAATGTATAGGCGATGTGTAGAAATGATAACAAGGTTGCATTTTTTCTATGCTTGATGCCTATTCAACAAAAGAGCCTTCCATTTCTCCATTGTCCAGCTTGCTGGAAGAGCCTGCAATGTTTTTCTGTCTTGTAAAAAAAATATTCTTGTGTTTAATTTAGGCATCAGAGAAATTCTGACTTTCAAAAATTGTTAATAACTTGGGGGGGGGAAGGGGGAGATGGGAATGTCTTCCACCTTTTGTTCTTGAGATTGTCTATAAAGTTTATTATAATCATTCTATTTTCACTTCTTATGCACTTGGTAAATTTTAGCAGACCCTCCTGCTAGAGAAAAATATTTCGCCTCTGCTAAAAATTCTGGGGAGCTCTTTAGAAGAGTTTAACATTCTCATACTTTGGCATCAATGATTGAAATCTGGCAAGAAGATGGCCTTTATGTAAGGGGTGTGCTTCTGTCATTCAAGTGAGCTGATCTGTAAGCCTTTCAAAAGAAAACAAAACCAACCCTTTTAACACACAGTGTAGATTTTTAAAAGTTACCAGCAAAATCCCCTGGTAATGCAGCCATTCTGAACAAGACTGAATAAAAAGCCAAGCAATACCTTTCCTGCAATTGTATCTTAGGGTTGCTGAGGGAAAGTTTAGTTCCAGCATTGCCAAACTTTGCAACTTAATCAGGTTTAATAGAGTCTTCATTTATGTAGAACATGTAAAAAGTACTGTTTTAAACTTACTCTAGAGACTTGCCCTTTTTGCTTCCAGTTTAGTCAGGAGCTTATCTTCAAGCTCCTAAATTTCCTCAAACCTTAAATATGACTGAAACCTTTCATATGGCTTCACGTTTGTGTGCTGTGTTCAATTAAGGCTTCGGTCTTGCAGACCTCAGGCAAGTCCACAGTTTTCATGTTCACTGTTGGAATAATATTTATTCTGTGGCTGAAAGAAAGTTTTATTATTTGCAGAGCTAATGGAATTAGCCAGATTGTAAACAGGTAAAAGTTATCTTGATCAATAGTTTCATAAGGAGAAATATGTCTGAATGAACTGAATGAGAGAAAATAAATACGAATTCATTCTGAAAAAAATACATACACAAGGAAGGAGAAGAGCTCAGAAATGCACTAGTGTTTTTTTTTTTACAAATGGGTTTGAAATGTTTACTTGCTCTCTGCAGTTTTATATAGAAGTCTCAACTTCTGTATTTGCAAGTGGAATACAACTTTCTAGACAAAGGATTTGTTGTCAATATATGTTATATTGAAATAGAATTTCTCATTTTTTAAATGTATGGATACAAAATATATACATTAAATATTTGAGAGTTAGGAATCTTTTCTGTACATTTGTGTTTGAAAGGCGTCTATTTAGGCATCTATCCTGTCCATTTCTAATTGTCTGTCCATTTCTAATTACAGGTTTAAGAAGCAGAATTCCATTTTACAAATGCCTGATATTTTTCACTAGAACTAAGTCACCGACAAGTTCTCTTTTCAAAGCAGTTTCCTATGTACTTGTACAACATTATTCCACAGATTTGCTATTGAAATGAAATACTGCAGTGACCTTTTTAATTCCCCTGACTTTTTACAATCTTTGAAATTTAGCACAACAGCAGGAGTTTAATCATATTCACTGATGTAAAAGACAAAATAAGGCACCTCTACGTTCAGATAGAGATATGACCTCAAAGGTGCAGAGCCTTCAGAGGTGCACTGGAGATCCCCAAGGACAATTACAATGATCTTGCTTGTGGTCTTCCTGTAATCTCTGACTTTGCCTCCTGATAACAGTAGAAGAAATTTTGCACTTACATTGTTTGCCCAAGTATTTTGTTAATGCTGCCTGAACGCTGTTGTTTTCCTATCAAAGAATAGTCTCATTTTTACTTTGCCTCTCTGTTCCAGTTCACATGTGCTTCACAACAGTTTCCAGGCATGAATTTCCAAGGTCTTTGATTCTCACACTGCTGTAAGGCTTTGGTTTCATGCACGTCCTTGTTTTTTGCCACAGTATGAAAGTCCAGCAACAAAACACCCTAAACCATTCATCCACTGACAGTTGTCTGTTCTGTCAGTGGGTTTGTCCCTTAAGTTGATTGGTGCCAGGTGGACCAAAGGAAGGGTTTAAAAAATTCCAGCGTGTTTATCCATTGCCCCAGAGTGACAGGGAAGATCAGCTCTCTTAAATCTTCCTCGCGTGCAACAACCACGCTGGGGTGACTGATGAAGAATCCCATCAACTCTGAGCTGTTTTCAGTGTCAAACTGGAGCAGAGGAGCAATACGTGATCCCTCTACAAATGTTTTTGGCACTTAAGAGTTAAAAGTACAGTGTGGGTGCTTTTGCCTATTTGTGCTCACACATAAATGAGCAGTACTACACCACGAGACTCTGTTGTAAGCACTTACAAAGATAAAACCTGCTGCTTTTCTTCCACAAATTGTGTCTTCAATGCAAAAAAGATTCAAAATGTTTTTAAAATTACCATTTTTGAGTGTATTTGGTCCAACTGACTAAAGAAACAAGCTAGATCACAGGAAGGGTGGCAAGAATTACTATTAGAGCCCTTAATTTTTTTTTTTTTTTTGAGGTGGATAATGTCACTGTCTTATATGTAGGAAGATCAGCACCGGCTGGTGCATTCTGTTGTGAGGCTTTTTGATGGTACTTGAGTCAATAGCTGTGATTCAGTTAATCAAAGGCAGAGACAAAACCTCAACCTCTCATGGTGAGCTGGCCACCACAGCAGAAAAAATAGGGTCTTGAGGCTTGGTGATTCCTGACACTTCTGAGCAGAGAAAGAATTGCATTGATACTGTTTCTGATGTAACTCTTTTGTAGAAGGAGACTATGATTGGGAAATTATTCAAGCATCAGTCATGAGCAGTAAATTCAACAGTTTAAGGAATGCACTTTGCAGCACTTTAAATTTTGTTTGGCTTACTTTTTGCACATAGCTCTTAGCAGTGCAAGCTTTTAGTAGCTTCCAGCATTGTTGAAATTACTAGGAATGTATAGGGGAGGCTTAATGTATTGCAGAAAACCTTGCAAATCTTTTCACTTGAACTCTAAAAATGATTATTTTTTTTTTGGTCCAGTTTACCACGTGTCTTCTTTTTTTGCAGATTTAGATACTTTAATGATAAATTGCAGCAATCAAATCTTTCTTCAGTGTTTGCTCTTTCAGAATTTAAGTAAGAGACTTTATTGACTGATTTGATGAAAGTACGTTTCAAAGCTGGATTTGTAGTTATGTATCTAACAATAATTTTCCAAATGAACATTTAATTGGAAATTAAGGCTCAGCATTGAAACCATGAAGTTTCTCTCTTTCATGAACAAATGCCAAATCTTCCTAATCTGGAAGTTCTCCCCTTAATCCACAGAGTAAATCTGAATAGTGAATAAATGCAAGAACTCATCAGCTGCTCAAAGCATTGCAGAAAAAGGGTAAATTATTAATTGCAAATTATTTGCTTAGCTCAACTTCACCATTTCTAGAGTGAGGCTTTGTGGAAATTCAGGTTGCTGACTTGGTCAGCTTGCAGCTAGGTGAAAAACCATCTGAGAGAAGCCAAATCACATGCTTAGCTGAGATACTATTCTTAGATTAACAAGTGAAGTCATTTGTCTGAGGACAATTGTTCTTGACAATATTTTGTTTGACCAAAAACTACTAAAAGGATACATTAGTCTAGCTATACTTGCTGTTAAACTTGACATCCACGCAGGGACCTTTAGCAAGCCATTTGTGGCCCTTCATTACAAAATTTACTGCACGATAGTTTACGTGCTTCCATATCCTTCACATAAAGCACTGTACAGTAGTTTCAATAAAATTTGTGTGAAGTGCTTTACAAAACTCCATCTTGGCAATGGGATTCCATCAGAAAGATCGAGTATCACAGTATTAGACTTTTATTTGCAAGGATTTTCCCTGTAAATGACTAAATCTTTATTCAGTTGAGAGACAACTCACTGTAAACAGTGTATTGCTTCTGCATATATCACCTGTGATCAATAGGCTCCCTTTCTGCCTCAGCACTTGTTAATATTGTATACAGGTTTGATTAAATGTTTAAAAGCATTTTATAAGTGGCAGAATTAAAAAGGATGGAGTCATTACCCAAACCGTTCAGCTTTTAATACAACACTAGAAAACATTTACTGGTGCTATATCATCTTAGGATGTGATCTAATCACATCTAATAACTTATGTCAGACTGCCCTTCATTAGTATGTGGATAGGAGACACATGATCCAAGGGAACTCTAAATTTTCTGAAAGAGGTGGCACAGATGAGATCCCATCACATTGTCATTGATTGTCATAACTCAATATCAACTAGAATTCCTTTTTATTAGCTTTTATGATTAGCTAAATAGCTTTTGCTATTTTATTTTTTCAATCTCCTTTGCTTGTCTTAGAAGTCAAAAGTTCCAGGTTTTCTACAAAAAAGTAACTAGTGCCATAAGCATGCAAAATTGTACAGGCAGACCCACTCCTTGGGTTGTCTAAGTGTTTGTGACAACCACAGGCATTTCCAGCTTGATTTAGGAAGTGCTTGTGTTGCTGGACCCCACAGGGCAGGGAGTCAAAGATCAGTATTGAGACCAAAGTTTGCAGCTTTTGTGATGTGTGCTAGTGTTTATTGAAAGAAGGTATAAACCCTTTAGTAATTTTTTTTGTCCATTCATCCTCAGGATTGTCCAAGTTTCAGCTGAATTGGCCAATGATGGTGACAGATGCTATCCCCCCAACTCTCACTCCTATGAGAGGAGGAGAGATAGAGAGATTTATGAATTTAGAAGGAACTAAAACACTTTAATGAAATATTAATAATAAAATAAGAAGGAAATAATGAAATACATACAATATATACAAAACCGTATCAAGCTCCCAGGATGACATCACTAGCAGGCACGGGGGAAGTCCCAGGCTGCACTCAGTGGTGGAAAGGAACTGGGTTCTAGATCTGGAGTCAGGAACACATGGATTGGGATCAAAGGCAGATGAACAGACAGGGTCCTTTTGGACTTTGGCCATTGAAGGAAGAAGCTGACCCTTTGATCCCTAAGGCTTTATACTAGACATGGGGCAGATGGGATGGAATACCCTGTTGGTCGGTTTTGGGCCACGTGCCCCTGTCCACTTCTCCCTGCAGGTGAGACCCCTCTACGCTTTTCTGACTCTCCAATGGGGCAAATAATAAAATTAGCTGACCTTAGTTGTTATAGCAATAAGTGTAAGCAAGAGCCTCTCCGCGTACAATTTCTTGGCATCAACTATAAACATTGATCTTATCACTCTGAGAGCAAACAGTTTTCTCTACAATATGCTATTAATTTCAGAGAGTTTGAAGAGGTTTAGCTAAGAAGTACAATTACTGAACAAAAAGTTAGTTCTCTTTTACCTCAACTCGTGACAAGGATGCACAGACACTGTACCCCAAACATACCTGTAAAAGGAACTTTTGTAGGGGTCCATGTTGCAGTGCTCAGAGCTGGGGTAAGGCAGTTCCCTTCTCCCACTCACATTCCAAAACAACTCAAATCACACGATCATAAACTATATTTTCTACAAGAATTTTGTCTCTTTCACTGCATGGGCTGCATGATGCTCACTTAAAAAGCAGCTGTTTAACATTCCTTTCATCCTCAATTTTCAGAGTATGGCCCCATGCTGTGAGTACTCACAACTTCAATTTGACTTTACAAACCTGGATTAGTTTATCTTCACATGTTCGCTGTGTAGGAGATTGTTGTATCCCCATTTAGTGGAAAGGGAAATGAGGCACAGAGGGATTTAATTTAGAAGTTTCTGATACTAAAGCCCTGATTTGTTCACTGTACGTGGTATTAAAGAACACATCACAGTGCGGAAGCTTGTCCCTGTGGGTTTCAGCTGCAGCTGTGATCGGTCAGAGATTCTGCTCCCATCTAGCATCCATGGGTAAGAAGCTGGCTTTATGGACTTTGTTCAGAAGTATCAGAAATGCTGTGGCAGAAGCAGAGACAGAAACAGTTTTTTAGGGCAGCACCGAAAGATCTTTGGGATGAAACTTTTTTTCTCTTTATAGAGGTCTCTGGGTGTATTAGAAACACTTTCCCAGTTTGGTTGTAAACAAGACCAGACCATACTTTATTCAGTTTGGCAAATCAGTTAAATGACTTTTCTGTCACACAGCCTCTTATTTGACTTAACAATTAATCATATCAATGCGGAGATTGCACGTCAAAATGTAATTGCCAAAGCTGGCAAAAAAGCTCAGCTTGGCTTTGCCTGTGAGGCTGGCATTTTAAAGGGAACAGACTCTTTTTACTTTGCCAGCTCAAACAAACCCAACTCCACTGCCAGAGGCAAACAGCTAGTACGGACTATTCTTTACCCTAGCCTTCCCTCTGAACATCTGCTTTTCCTTCATGGTTTGTCCCAGTTGCCCTTACTTTACCTTCTATCCTTAAAAAAGCAAAACTGACCTAAACTAGAAGACTCTCGCTGCATTGTTGTCCCAATCTATATTTTTCCCCATATCCATTTTCTACTTTTCCTTCCTTCAGCATTTCAGATTGAAGGCTCCTTCAATCTGCTGAATCAGTGCCAGGAACCAAAGTCACTGGAGAACAAGACAGAAAAATACTCAGCTGTAGTGACTGTCTCTCTTCCCCTCTGGTATTTTCAGGCATGCCCCTTTTCAGTTGTCTAAGGCCTGGACCAAAGGGAACTGACTCCACCGCCCTTTGAGGATGCTCTTTGCAACCTGCAATTTTTGTGTGAGCAAAGAAAGTAAAGGAAGAATGTGAGGAGATATAGCTGCTACATTGAAGTGGTCTGACTCCTCAGACCTAAAACCAAAGGCCAAACGGTAGGTGTTTTTTCAATAGGGGCAGCAAAAGGCAGTTTTTTAACACAAACCCCATATTGTCTGCCAAATACTAAAAGATTCAGGAAAAGTTGCAATGATTAGTGTTTTCCAGTTTCATCTCTTTTATCATCGTCCTCCTCTCTCCTAGCCAAACTGGAAATTACTTTCCTCCTGGTTTTCTCTGTAATCCTGGCCACCAGCAAGAGCAGCTGATCTGAAATGAAAGGTTCAAGTCAGAAGTAAAGACAGGTACCTATGTGTCAGTAGGGGCTCTCATCCCATCTCCCTTGTGCAAGGTCAGACCCTCTCAGCTCTACCCGAGACACGGAGAGACACTGGAGAGACACGGAGTTTTTTGCGATTTCCCAGATCATTGTTATTCTCAGCCCACATGATTCATCCTTTGAATGTTGAAATGCTTATTTTCAATAATGACTATTCCAGCTACTGAGATAAACAGCTCTCATTTTACAGAATTATATATAGAGCTGTGTTGTACATGCCTCGCTTCCAGGTGCTTGCCAAGCACAGGGGTGGCTGAATTTTACAGTTCAGAAGCCACGAATCAAGGCCCTGAAAGTCAGAAGATTGCCTTTAAAATAATAGAATCTCAAAGAATAATCAGTGTTGGCATTTTTAATTTGCTGCCTGGTTTCTAAGCCCTTGGGGATTATGTTTTCCCTTTG
This sequence comes from Calidris pugnax, assembly GCF_001431845.1. Lineage (NCBI taxonomy): Eukaryota > Metazoa > Chordata > Aves > Charadriiformes > Scolopacidae > Calidris > Calidris pugnax. The sequence goes on from NW_015090922.1 coordinate 4,480,633, forward strand.
CAAATCCGCAAGGACAGAAACTTTCGAGTTTTTTAATGAAAGAAGAGATGGGGTAAGCACAGGGTAAAAAGCGGAGAGGCCATGAGAGCTGACAAGACTGACAATGGCAGGCATGCTCTGCAGATACCGTGAGAGATGAGACTTGATTCCAGCCTTTGTGGCTTGCACAATACCTTCACAATTCATGCCGGTCTCTACAGCAAGCGCAATTCAGCATCAGAAGCCATCTGCAAAAAGAAGTGTTGGAAATTGGCCCCAAAATTTCTTAGGTTGTCTTGGTATGCAACTGAAGTATTTTTATGCACTAGCATCATATTAAAGATTTTTTTTTTCTCTTTATAATGCAGGAAATGCTTAGAGGTAGAGGGGAAAAGTAACTGTATGGCAGAGACCCTTGTCCTCTACTTATATATTGTTGGCCACAGTGGGGTGCTTATCTGTAATAGGACCTTCTAGGTTTCAAATGAGACTTTAAAGCCTGATGGGGAAAGGATATAGTAAAGTACGTAATAAAGTGTAGATTCCCCAGGTAGCCATGTCTCTACTGCTGTTTTGTGCACGGAACAGTGGTCATTCCTGTGTTCGTCAGGGTAGACTAGTCCTGCATTGACAGAGTATGACAGTCAACAGCTTTTGCAAATAACGTGTCCTTTCCCCACTAAAATATATCCTCTAACCTTTCTCTTTTGGCATCTGTTGTTCCTTAACTCCTTCATGTGTTTGTAGGTAAAGTACTATGGAGCTGGAAAGGAGCTGGAACAGCACTAAAATTTCTTGTTCGTGAGAGCATTGTGTTCTCCGTGATGTGTTGGGTATGAAAACACATCTGGGGAAGGGAAAGGGAAAGGAGTGAGAGGGACAAGAAGAAGGGGGCCTTATAGTTTTGGGGAGAGGACCATCTGACAACCAAGATAGAAGATGGTTGGAAGGGAAGAAAGGAAAGGAGTGGGGCTGGACATGGAAAATTACAATGTTCCAGTGGCAAGAGTGGCAGGAGTAGCCTTGAAATCAGTACATAGGAAGCAGGACCACTGAAGCCTAATCCCAGTTCTGCCATTTGTCCTGAGTGATGCTGAGGAAGCCACACTCGTTTCTATGACTGTCTCTTCATCTATGGAAAGGAGAATAACAGAATCACGCTGCACATTTATATATTATAAAGTCCTGGTGTGGAATTATCATCATTAGCACTACTTAATAAAGGTGCCTCTTCCTGTGTCATCAAAAATGTCAGCTATTTGGGAGCCAACGTTGCTGTCTGCAGAGCTTCCCTTTGTTCTTGGTGTGTCAGCCAGTCTCATCAGCTCAATTTCGTCCTGTGTTGCTGTGCAATGAAAAAGCCCAAACTGCCCCTTTACTGAAAGGGATATAACCATTTGCCTGTTCCTCTACAGGCTGCGTGTGACCATTTTGAGCACCCTCAGGAAATTATCTTTTGTAAATAGCAATAAGCTGTGCCTTTTTTTCTTCTTTATTGTACAAGCATGGCACAAATCTGTAAGACTCTTGAAGTGTTGCATAGGTCAGCCTATTCTTTGTGCTCAGTGAAAGAGCAGCACTTCAATGTTACTCATTTTTATTGTAGTCAAAGTGGTTCTGTGTACTTGACATACATCAACGATTATGATCCTTTCCTGAGAAGATGCATGGACAACATACAAAGTAGAGAAGGCAAGCAATACCCAAGTAGATAACAACTTGTTTTGTTTTGCTTTTTTTTTTTGGCAATTAGAAGAGCGTGTGCACTAAATGTCCTTCCATTATATTCAGAAAGAAAGAAAGAAAAAAAAAAAAAGTAGGTCTGCAGGGAAGCTGAGGGACTTGGATGTGGAAAAAATCTGGCATGTCATTGTGTCAAGGTTTCTACTATTACCTAGAACTTTTTTCCAGCTCAGGGGAAGAAACTTTCCAACTGGATAAATAATAACCTCGAAAAGGCAGTAGACAAAACATCATACAAAGTATAAGATATGAGAAGAGATCAGCAAAATAACCCCTGGCTTTCGAGTCTAAAAGTGTAGTGACAATATAAGCATTGTCAAAAGTCAGTCAAGCTCAGTTACACCTTGGAAATGCTTAAAATATATATACTGAAAAGTACAAATGCTGAGACCAGAATATGCTCAAATCAGAGGGCTTAACTGCAAGATTTGACATCTGGGATAAAAAGTATAGTAGCAAGTATTGGAATATATCTATTTTCTGTTTGGCACCAAGCACTTAAAGAATGGCTAATTTACCTGTATTTAAGAAGGCAGGAATAGATTTGGAGGACTTTTTAGTCTCACTCCTTTTAGTGTAAGTCTTTACACCTAATTTTTAGGGAAAGAATAATTCCTTTAAAAATGGAGGCAAATGTAAAGAAATTGAAACACATCTTCTCAAAAGGTAGCTTATGTTCACCTGGTATTTGCCTTTGATTTCAAGATAAAGGAAATGCTGAAGATATAATCCCTCTGAACTTCAGTAGAGCATCCAGAAGTCTGATAGATTGGAAACGATAACATGTTCAGGAACACTGGTATTAGTAGGGGAAATTGCAAGATGGGTGAAGAGTAGAGACTGTAAGAGTTTTTCATCATTGTCTACAAATGTGTGTTTGGTACATGAGGGAGGAAAAGGTGAAGTACTATTTAACCAAAGATAACATGGAAACTTAGCAGAAAATTCAAAGCTCTTTAAAGAAATCTGGATTAGGAAAAGTCTTTCAGTCAAAAAAGAGAAAAATGTCCATTCTTCAGAGATGGAGCTTTATCACTTGTTGACAGGGATTATATGATGTCACTAAATGCAAAGATAGGGAATGGGTTTGGTATTTCTGAAGGTTCTTTCGTATTCTGTGCTCCTTCCCCCCACAGACCTCCACAATCTTCTGCTGGAGTTAGTGCTCTTCAAGGCAGTTGGGAAGGAATGGGGGTTTTTTTCATTAATTTGGTTGTGATGCAACATATTGTTATGGTTTGGAAAAACATAGAAGAAAGTCCCCTTTCCCAGAATGGCACATTTGGGTCTTGCCCTCCTAAAATTCTCCTAATTGTTTTCCAGTCTTCCAAGCACTACTTGTGGGAAATGACAGTAGGTCTCATCCCTTGACTTCCGCCAAGGTTTGCACGAGGCATTATCTGACATTACAAACTCATCACAATTCTGGATATGTGCAATTATTTCTCTCTTTAGGAAAAAATACAGACCTTGGCGGGGGGGTGAACACAAAAACCAGCCCGGGGCAATGAATAACAGGGTGGAGTCCTTAAGAAGCAAGAGTCCTCATATATGCATGCGCTGGAAATAATTAGTTTATCACAAGCTGATGAGCTAATTCAGGCTGTGACCGCCTTGTTTCTTTCTGGAGTGGGCTGCCATTTCTTCTCTGGACCACCAGATGCCAGACTTTTACTGCAAAACTCCAGCCCTTTGCCTACACAATGGAAAGAAATGTTTATACCCTTACCTTTCCACGAATCCCTTCGCTTTTGCTTTCCGTGAAATGCTGGTAAGCCCTCTAAGCAGAGCGCTTTGTACTCCTTTCTAAGCGTGCACTGTAACTCTTTAAGATCATTTGTAAACTAATTGCAGGTGTTTACTGAGAAACAGCCTCTTTGTAAACTACTGGCTTCTGTGACAAGACAGTGACTTGAATCTCCTGCCTCAAAATCGTAATGAAAACGGGGCAGTTAGAAGCAGCACAGCTGAAACGCACAAAAGGAATATGATAACACTTGGTAGACAGCAAGTCTACAGCGAGGCAGAAACAGCAAAATGTTTAAATTCAATAGCTCAAAATCAATTGCATTTGACAACTTAACTGTCAGGTAAACAAACAGCAAAATATTTACAGCCTCTCTTATGTACAGAAATGTTCTTAAAACAAATGCTTAACCTCATGTTTTTTTCAGTAGTTCAAGACGTAACTATTTCACAGTTTTCCTTTCTAATATACACATATTTTATATAAATCTAGCAGTTTACAAATGTACCTACTTATGTTTGATTAATTCTGAAATTCAATTATGGCAAAATTATGCAGTTATATTGTTCCTAATAGAATTATTAACATGCTCATTCCTATTGCAGAATGTATTATTTTAACAAACCATGCACTGTTTTATAGAATTTAGAAATATTGAATTAATTTGTAATGAATTAATTGTTTAGTGCAGAATGAAAATATTGGACTATGAATCATCCACACTGGGCCAAAGAGAAAGTGCATTGTGCCATAAACAAGAAGAAACATACACAAGCACAAAAACAAATAAAAGAAATACAATTTTGGGAAAAATAAAGTGATGGAAATGCAGCATTTTAAGGCAAAGAGGCACATTATTTTATTACAAGCAACAGCAATATTTTTTTTTCAAAGTTGCTTTGCATTATTTTAGGGGAATATCAAATTGTAAAGTGTAGTACTGCTGTAGAATTTTTTTTTTATTCCCTCATCCCAGTGTATATAACACAACTCTTGACCAGTGTGATATCAATCGTTAAAGCTTTCAAAAATAAATCTTCCAGATTAAAAACATACCAATGTATTCAAAATAAATTTATATTTTCCTGTACATTCTCTCCCTGCATAAAGGCAAAGAGTATGCAAATCTCATGACATTAATAAAAAATCCTGACAGTTAAAGCAAAGGCTTTCATTAATAATTAAAATACAAATGATGACAGAACACAATGCTTTATTCTATCATGAAATGATGTTGGTCTACAATTACAATAACACTGGTTCTCAATTTTACATTATTTTGTGGAAATTAAATAGAAAAAGACAATGCAATATTGTTTGGGTACTGGCAAAGAGAGAGCAAAGTGATATAAAATATTTACCATAAAAGCTTCTCCAAAAGTATATGCATTATTGACATAAATAAAAATATTGCCATTTTCACAGCTCAACTATCATTAAAACTTTTAATTCAATTTCTCTCTTTGTGTAAAAATATTAAATACAAGAAAATACAATTTATACCAGAATAGTCCAGAGGCTTTTTTTTTTCATCATCTCTCAGTGTAGAATCAGGATTTATTTGAACTTGACTGAATCACCCATGGATAGCAGAAATCACTATTTGTTCTTGATTCAAGAAGAGTCTTTTTCTTGACATGAAAATGTCAAAAAGTTTCATAATGATAGTTTATGATGTCATTATAATTCCTCTCCATTCTTTAAAAACAGAGCATTAAGTCATTCCATTACACTGTCTTACTCTCAATCTTTCCCTTTGGCTAAAAAATTGACATATTTATCATTGATTTTCCAGCAGATGTTGTACTGGATGCCCTTTTTAAAAAAGTACCTCAGTTAATCTGACCTCTCTTAATGATTACTCACATATTCCTTAGTAAGTGAATAAAACTTTTCTTTCACAGATAGTAGGTACTTAATCCTCATTATTGAGAATATGCTGAAACCTTGAATACTTGTCAAAGATTCATTTTATAATCCTGACGTTGGTTTGCCATCAGTGATTTACACAGGGGCTGCGCTTGCAATAATTGATTCATTCCATACTTAAGGTCTACTGCTGTCGTTAAAATGACAGTACAACACTTGACGTTGCAATTTAGATTTACTTTAAAAAAGGCTTACTTCTCTCCTGCAAATAAGTGGTATTGAAACAGAAGAAATAATTTTGTGTGTCAAAATAAAATGACAATAATTTAATTTTTATTCTCAATGTATTAAACTGAAAACATTTTTAAAACACAATCTAGCTTTAGTGAGGTTTGATGGAAGTTTAACCTGCAATTGCATGAACAATGTGTTCGTACTTTTTTGTTACTCTGTTTTGGTTCGAAGACCATTTTTTAAATCACTTTAAAAATCTGCCTTTGAAACTAAGTTTTAAGGTACAGCTGCTATAGTTATTTTGCATCTCAGATGCTAAGCCCCTGGATGCTAAGATTTTATAATACAGCAGATTGTAGTTTGGGACTGTCGGTGACAATGCCACATGTAAAAGGATAGGTAAATTTACAGTTACTCCAGATAAAACTATCCAGGCTGCTTTCTCCCAGCATGTATTGCCTTTTCTAAAAAACAGACTCCAATGAAAAGAGTGTAACCAGTTCCTTACAGTGACAGTGTGACATGCAGCTTTCATTTTCTTGAGTGTGTTTGACGAGGGGATTAACTAAGTGCTAAGGTACAGTAGATCCCTCTAAAGGACACAGCAGTGTTTTCCCCACAGGTCCTAGTTTTGTGAAGCTGTTGAGGAAGGAGTTCCTTGTGAATGCATTAATTATTGCCCAGAAAACTACAGTTTGAAGTTAAAATTTCTAGTTAATAGAAAAAAAATAAAAGGTTATAAATGAAAGAAAAAAACCGCTATTCTACAGCTCTTCCAGTAATATAGTGTCATGTTAATTTTAATGAAGCTTCATTAAAGTCCTCAGATAAGTAAAGAAGATAATTGTCGTTCATTAACATTGTGGTTCTAGCCACAGTTGAAAAACATGCTGTAAAACGTTAGTAAGAAGAAAGATTCAAGTATGACTGAGATGGAAGGAGGCAGCGTGAAAGAATTAATTAAGCCACAAAAACTGCATCATTGATAGTTTAGTAAACTATCGGGAGACAAGAAAAAATTGAGTTACAGTGCAATAGTATCCTTTCCAACCTTGATGTGCCTCGGTAGTAGACCACACGCAAAAGCAGGAGGTCACTTAGGACTGAATTCTGAGCATAACAGCAGCTCGCTCTCCTCCCACCGAGGTCTCTCTGTCTTCTGCACTTATTCAAGGACAGAGCAGGGTCTTCATCATTTAGGGCATCTTTTGCAGTGCGGTTAAAGAGAATAATTCGGCCCTGATTGAAAGATCATTCTTCATTTGGGAGAGCTAAATTTAGCTCTGAATGTGCCATAACACAGTTTTCAGCTGGGATAAAATTTGCCTTGTTTCCACTACTGTCAAATCAGGCATTTAAAAAAAAAGAAATCCAACTGTCTCAGTGTTTTCACAAAGATTATCTTGGGTTTGGGCCTGCCATTGTTCTAATAGTCAACATACTAATAGTATTGAAGTATTCTTCCTATACTAATAGGAAGAATTCGATGGATTATTTTGTTGTTTTGAAGGCATACTGATTTTTGCCTGTTTATGCAACCTGAATTCTACAATACAGTATCCTTTTTACCTTAATGACTGTGCTGTACATCTATATGGAAAGCACATTTATGTAACTGATTTTTTTTTTCCTGTACCTGACTAGGTAATTCACCAGATTTCTTATTAAATACAGAAGCCTGTTTGAATTGCTATTGGATAAAAATAGTTGGGATAAATTTTAGGCACAATTGCATCTCTGAACAAATTTGCTGTGTGCACTTATGCTCAGTCATATAAGTGCACAGCCTCCAGAAACAGGTCTTGCATCTGAAGTTTCAGCAAGGAGGAAAACATCCCTGGCAAAGTTATAATCGCTTATGAAGAGGAGTCTGTAACATAAATAATCACAACTGTTAGGGGTGCAGGGAGAATGCTCAATTACTGCAATGCATTATTGTTCTTCACCTAAAATCCATAATATCAGATATTTCTTCTGAATAAGTAATCTCTAACTAAACCACCTGGTTCTGGTCTATTTACAGGTTTTTGGTGATTTACCTAAATATTTTTCTTTAAGTATATTCATTTGTTTCCAAAACAGAGAGAAAAAGTTGCAAGTAGCACATCTCATTAGTGGCAGAACTAACAGACCCTACATAACAGGGCAAATCGATTTATTGAAGGAACTGGTAATCAAGAAAAATAAGTGTTTTGACAGTATGTTCCACAAGTCATTGAATTTCATTTAAGGAATCTTCTAAAGAAATCTGCTAATTTGGAACAAATGCTGTCTCAGACAGATCTCTTCTTAATTCAGTGAAAATTCTAAAGTGTTTATTTTTCCTGAAATTTACGCATTCCATTGGTGAAAATCAGAATTATTTTGTGCTAATATAGATGTATAGCAAATGTTCCTAAAGTATGCAATAGGATAGATTTAAAAAAATAATAAAAATGAAGGCAGCCACAAATAAACTGATTACAATTTCTCTTTGCATTTTTAAAATTAAATCCACAACTAGAAAGCGTAGCTGTCATTTCATTCTCTAGGAGATGCTTAGTTAACTTGCAGTTAAAAATAACAATAATCCACTGCTTTTTCACTGAAACTCTTTGCTTTCTCGACCTCAGAAATGTCAGTAGGAAATCCGCGCTGGAGTGTTGCATGCAGTGTTAGAAGCCTACTCTACCAACTATCTTTATAAAAAAAAATACAGATTTACACGTTGCAGGGAGGTTTTAGGTTGTTTTGTTTGTTTCCTAGCAGCTGAAACAGTCCTTTGCTGCGCGTAACAGCTGAGGTGTGTGTTTTGTTTAAAAGCATCAAATGTCTTTAAAAAATGTATTATTTTGTGCCTCAAAAGACACTCAAAACTCGGGGTGTGTGTGTGTGTGTATGCACACAGGGGACTACATGGTACTGGTCCGTGTTTCTGTAACTATTGTTTGGAGAAGACGGATGGTTCCTCCTGCCCCACAGGGTGGTTTGAGGAGTGAAACAATTTCCAAAAAGACTGGGAGATGGCAAGAAGAGAGGGAGAGGGACCCTTTGCTACTGGCAAATGGTCTCCACATCCTAAAAGTTAGCAGGTTATCGCTGTAGGAACAGAGATGCTATGCAGTGAGATGAGATAGAGGATATGCTGGGCTGGCCATAAATCACGAAGCAGCTGAACAAATCTGCACATAAGGAAAATGGCACTCTAATTTTCTGTTGAAAATCCAGACAACGTTCTCACCTTGCTTTTCACTGTGCTGGTGCTGCTCTGCAAAGGAGAAGAAAACTGATTAGCAAATTGTTAATCCAATAATTGTAACAAATAATTAGCTTTGTAATAATTAGACAGAGAAGCATATAGAATAAGAATTACATCAAATCTGAACTCTCTCTCCTCCCTTCTCCCTCCCCACCATGTTCATGACTATTTGTTTAAAATATCTTTTATATGAGATGCCAGGCAGTGTTTTCTTCTTTCTGTATTAATATATTAAAAATAAATAAATTGTAAACCTAATATGATTGTGAACTGAACACTCGATAAGAATAGCAAGGCCAAGACGTTTTCTTTGACCTTCCTTTCGTCTCATTATCCCTTCCTCAGGACTTTCACTCCTTGTTGTGACCCTTTGTAATTTCTCTTTTATTATAAATTGTTAATATAAAAATGCTGTGGCTCATGAAGCTTCAGGTATGAAAATGCTATTCATGTCAGAAATAAAATCAGATTGACATGCTAGCAGAAAATGCTCTTAAAACTGGTGAATATTCAGCTCTGGATAGGATTCCCTGCTGGTTAGACCATCTCGCCTTAATATATTTCTTAAGTGTTTGTCAGCTAGAGCATCTGCTCTTGCAGTTTTAAGGTTTATTATGACTGTTGCTTAAAAAATCTCTTTACATTTCATTTCAAATACTATGTGGACATTTGCACTTATATTGAAACCACATAACGAGACTCAGAACTAAGAAGAGTGCAAAATGTTTAAAGTAGAAATAAACTGACTATGGCTTGTTTGACCAAGGGGGACACCGCTACCTGGCATGGAAAGCTGTCTTACAAGCCCCTGGCTGGATGAGCTACACAGGCAATGCCTTGGGTACCTGGAGAGATGCCCACAGCATAAAATCAAAAGGACCATATTGCCTCAATTGGAGCCTGGTTCTCACATTTGGGGCTCAGAAGGCTGAGAGCTCTTGTTCTGTAAATCCCCTTTCAGCCATTTTTTGGTAACCCCCTCTCCTGCCGAGACCAGGCAAACTTGTCACAGGTGCAGATCCTGCTCCAGGGGGTTGTGCCTGGGGGAGAGCCGCTTGCGGGTCCCCACCCTTGTCACCTCTAAAAGAAGCCACTTCGGAGTCTCCCCTCATTTGCATGGGGAGATTTAATTTCCATCCCTTAAATATGACGAATTACTGAGATTTCCTTCAGTTAACGCTTTTAACAGCTCCCAATAAACTTCATTAATCAGGCCAGCTCTAGAAGCAGCCTGGAAGCAGCTAATTTGCCTGATGAGCCCGCGACTTTAGTGAATAAACAGGTGGATAAGCCGAGGGTTTTATGGCCTTAATTACACTCTAATCAGTTCAGCACTTGGCGGGCAAAAGGGAAGAGGGGAAAAAGGAGGTGGCGGCAGCAAGAGCATCAGCAGCTGCCACTTCTCAGCCCTTCCCTTCCTGCATCAGCTCTGGCTTCACCCTCTCCTCTCCTGCTTTCCTTTTCCAGTGTTTGACTCTCCCCTCCTTCCTCCTCTGTTGTCTTTCTCTCTGGGCTTCACCCTCTCCTCTCCTGCTTTCCTTTTCCAGTGTTTGACTCTCCCCTCCTTCCTCCTCTGTTGTCTTTCTCCTTTTTCTCCTCTCTTTCCACCCTCCTGCTCCTTTCCCACTAAAATCAACATCTGATGGTGAGCCTGGTTTTGTTCTTTCTCTCCTGCTACTTGGCTGCCTCCCCTTTCCCTCTCTTTTTTTTTTTTTTTTTTTATTTTTTTTCCTTTTTTTTTTTTCTTTTTTTTTTTTTTTTTTTTTTTTTTTTTTTTTTTTTTTTTTTTTTTTTTTTTTTTTTTTTTAATTATTTTTCCCTCTCCATACCTCGTTCCCTCTCTCACCTCTCCCCTGCCTCTGGGCTCTGCCTCCCCCCACCACCCCCATCCCTCTCTCCCCTGCTACATATTCTCCCTGTCACAGTTAGGCCGCCTGACAAATCACTTCAAGGGCAGCCTAACTTTGAAGGACAAGACAAAGCTTTAGCATATGGTCCAATCCCCAGATGTTTGTCTCTCTCTCTTGCTCTCTCTCCCTCCCCTCTAAGAAGGGCTACTTAGGAAGCCCAGCGCTTTTTTTTTTTCCCTTTTTTTTTTCCCTTTTATTTTTTATTTCTCCCCTTTCTTAAAGAGCATCACCCACGAGCAACTCATCATTTCGGAAGGAGGGCGAGGAGAAAAGCCTCCATGCCTTATGCCTTAAACGAAGAGGCTGCTTTGCCGTGTG
>NW_015090922.1:4491689-4492288 GCF_001431845.1 Calidris pugnax
CTTTTTTTTTTTTTTTTTTAATCCTTTCCTCCCTCCCCACCCTAAGTTTTGGTGGGGGTCTCTAACTAGCAGCCAGGGCTATTTTTCCCTTTACAGCCTCCCCGCGGAGGAAGGGGTGTTGGAAAGGAAAGGGGAGGGGGGGTGTGTGTGGAAATCACTGCCGCTTTTTTTAAACTTAATGATGTTTTTCCCAGTGCGGGTAGGGACGGTGCCGGGCTTTGGGAGGCAGAGGATGCTCCCGAGCCAGAGTGTCCCCCCCCAGCTCCCCGCTCCCGGGAGGACTGAGCCGGGGTAAGGCTGGCCGGGGGGATGCTGCCGCAGTCCCTAAAGCAGCCCATGGGGAGGGAGGAGCACACAAACACACACACACACACACACACACACACCCTCCACCGAGCAGGGAAGGGGGGGGAATCTGCCACTTCCCCTCTCGCAGCATCTCATGCCCGAAAGGCGAGGGACCGGGAGGGAGGGATGCGGCAGTGATTTTTGGGGGGGATGGCTGCGAGGGGGAGCCACGGAGGACCCCCCAGTCCCGGGGTAGGACCCCCCAGTCCCGGGGTAGGACCCCCCGGAGGATGCGGAATTTGGGGGGGGGG
>NW_015090922.1:4492298-4537298 GCF_001431845.1 Calidris pugnax
CCGAGCGGGTCCCAGCCAAAAGCGGCTCTTACCCTTTGGGAGCTGCGGGGGTCTGCCCTGCCCCGGGTCTTGTTATTTATTTTCACGATTCGGCTCAAAATAAACAGCTGTTCAGAGCCCTGACTGTAAGAGCAGAACTCTTTTGGTAGTGGAGGGCTGGCATTCGCCTGTCGGGATTTTGAGTTAAAAGTTTTGTCCTTCAGTAACAGGAGCCCCCCTGCACCGTGGTCCAGCCAGCATCAAACCCAAAATTGTCTGGATCCGCACCAACGAATGTACTTGGGAGGGGGGGAAAAAAAAAAAGAAAAAAAGAAAAAAAAGAAGAAAGAAAAAGCCGTTTAAAAGGAAACTGTGGCTCATGCCTGCCAGTGGGAAAGCCCAGATTTAAAAAAAAAAAAAAAAAAGCATCGCTGCTGCTTGCAAATGAATGCTGAAGGATGTAACTGGCTGCTCAAACTGGCCACAGAAGTTCTTAGAAGCAAATATATTTTTCCTTTCCAAAAACTTGTCATGAGAAGGATTTGTTTGAACGTTTTATCTCAGCTGTCAGCGGCATATTAAAGGAATAAAAGATTGTATTCTTCAGTACCCCCTTCTTAATACAGTTTTTTATCCTGTACGTGTAACAATATTGAGACTTAAAAAAAAAATGAACTGTCACAAAAGGAAAATGGATTTCATATTTGTCTGTCTGTTTTCAGAGGGATTAAAATGCTCCTATTATTTTGGAAGCTGACATGATTTTCACTTGAAATTTGCATGAGTGTCTTTATGATGTCTCCTATTTATTTTGTTTTTAACTGTGTTAATTAACACTTTTTCACAGCTTTATAATAGATATCTGTAGCGTATGATTCAATTCCATTTTTAAAAAACCTTGGTTTATGACTAGCATATATTATTAACTGTAACATATTTTTTATAAAATAAAACACAATGCATTCTTTGCAGATCAATTCAGAAAACATTTATTTTAGACAATACAACATTTCTCGCTTAAATGAATTTTTAAAGTGGAGAATTAATTTAGTCATCTTTTAACTCTAGTTACTTAGAGCTTTTTTGACCAAAAATAATTATGAGGAATTGACTCTTAAAATTATCAGTGTAAAGGATACCTTTGGAGAAAGTTACACAATGACCTGTCTTTTCATTTTCAGTGTTTTATGGCTCTAAGAATGTGGAGTGTACTTGGTGCTAGGTTTTTGTGTGTCTGCTGTTATGATAAAGTGAAATCTTGACACTTACTCTACGGTATAAGGGAGAAGAAATGGATGACGAAAACTTGCAGTTTTTGCTTACTGTACCCAGATTAAATTACCTGACCCTTAATATAATTACATCACGTATAGTTATGCTGCCTTGATGGAATTTGGGATTGTACTATCCTGCAGTTCATTTCCAAGTCTGCGTTTTGCATTACTGTCCGATAATCACAGCGAATTAAGACATTTTTTAAAACACGAGAGAATTTCCCCAGCACCACACACACACCCCCCCCCTCCGCCCCAAGTTCTGCAAATTCTCAAAGTGGCCCTGGAGAAATACAAATGCACAAAGCGAGAGGCGAAGCCGGGCCTGTGTTCAGCACTCCATCATTCCTTGTCACAGGTGCAGCTACTATGCATTATCCTGCCGTGATTGATAGAGTGGGTTTGTGCAGACTGGGGGAGCTGGGCACGGCTCAGATGGGGCCCTGTCCTTCTGGCTCCATTTCATACTACCTGTAGGGAAAAGGAAAACTTTGACAGGATTGGCAGTGCGGTGGTGGTCAGAAATTTTATTTCTTTGCCCATGACGTAAAGGTCATATTCCCTAAAAGTTAAATGTCGCTCCTTGCTTTACGTGGAAACGATCTGGGAAGCGAAGGAAAGGACAGACACTGCTTATGGGAGTAGTATCACAATAATAAAGCAGTTCTCAGGTTATCAAGTTTGTTTCTTTGTCTAAATTGAGAACTTCTTCAGTGGGCAGTGTACTCAAAGGATTTCCCTTATCTTTTGACTCATTTATTCATCAGAAGGAGCTGACAGAAAGCCCACACTTTGGGCGCAATACTGCCCTTTTAAGATCAATTTGGTGTCAGTGTTACTGGTCAGAAAAACAGAACAAAATATACATAAAGTAGATTGTTACATGTAAAACCAAAACATAATAAAATTCTATTCCCAGTATATAACAAGTGACCAGAAAGTTTGCCTAAAGGAGCTATTATTGCTGTAGGATATATTGTAATGATTTATGCAGTTAGAATCTTTGACACACTTTAGTTCAGCTGGGGAGAAGAGTTTAGGTTTCTTTGCCTATGATCATTCAAGATCTTGACTAATTAATGTAAGATCAAAGATGACAACTATCTTACCAGTGTTATGTAAAACTAAAATATCCTCCAGTTCCTTCATTTCTTCCTGAAATGGCCAAAGGCAAAATGATTTGCATAAAAGGTCTCCAGTTTTAAAATGTAAAATTTCTTTCATTGGGACTTTTACGTGATCCCCAAAGATTTCTACAGATGTTTACAAACTTAATCAAAATGAGCATATAAATATTATATGAGCATATAAATACTATTGCAAGTTATTCTAGGGTAAAACAGAGCTTTGCTTTTTTTTTAAAGTATTAACAAATTACAATAATGTGGAATGACATTTTAAAAATGTGCTTTTTGAGTTCACATCTACGTTTACAGTAATTATTTGCTAGAAGGGGTCACTCTCAGATACTAATTGATGAATCCTAATTTATCATCCTGTAAACTCTCCCCCTCCCCCATTTCATTTCTGTGGGCAAAACTGCCTTGAAATAGGAAAGCAAGGAGGCTGTGTATTTTACACCAATAAAAGAAATTAGGATAATTACTTTCTAATACAAATTGCTTTAAAAATAATCTCAGTATATTTTTCTCTGTGTGGTGTTTTTTTTTTTTTTATACTGATACGAATCAGCACTCAGATTATTCTGTGCTATGGTTTGTGGATTTAAATAATTTGCAGGGAGTTTTATAGACTGTGTCAAACTAGCAAGTATGTACCCACTTTCATGCCCTTTTGGAAATTTTGGAAAGATCACTTTTCTTTCATGAGTATTTTAGTTAAGAAAGGAATATTTTTTATATTATATCTCAGGCCTTTTCAATGAAGAAGAAAAGTATCAACCTACTTGTCCGTATATTAGTGTATATATTTGTGTACAGACACTGATTTATGTGTAACATGCTTGTAAAATTGAGTTTCACTATTTATTTTTTTTAATTTGAAGTGAAGATAGCAAGATCATTCAAAACTTAATTTCTTTCCCCACCTCTCAGCTATCTTACAGCATTTTGGAATATATTCCCCTGAAGAATTTACCTCAGATTTAAACCCTGTCTTTGCAAGTGTGTTATACCAAAACATGTAAAAATGTGAAGCAGCTACTTAAAAAATACTTACCACTGTAGGATAATTAACATCACCCAGGAGTAGTACATCATAGCTAATTCAGTGAGCCCTGCCTTACAGCTGCCACCAAGCAACAAGCAGTAGTTATAAAATGCTCACGTATCAGGATATTCCTTTAACACCTCATTTATTATCGTAACATGAAAAATGTCCCCTTCCATTTATTATGATATCACTGCATTAAGGGTCTTAGTCACAAAGAAATGATTTGTATAGGCACACATATAAAGGTGCAGTTTTCTTGTAAAACAGAGAGAATTTGTCTAATGAATTATCTCTGATGCAAATTAAATGGATGTTTATTGAAAGGATGGATGAAAGTTGAAGAAATAGAGTTGTATGCATAGGTAAAAGATAGTTTTGCTTAAATGAATAGCTAAAGGGTCGTCTGTGTTTTTCTCTGTGCTTAATGCTTATTTTCTGTGAACAAACACAGGCAAAAAGCAGCTATAAACAGAGATGAGAAACCCAGAAAAACAGACACCCAGGCACACACATGAGTGCAGGTTGACAGTTCATTGCCTTTATAAACATATGATAGACCCAGAGGCAAATCCAAAGCTGCCAACAAAACTACTAAATGAGTCTGCCAAATAGCCAGATGCTGCAGCTGGAAAAGCATTTTCATTGTCTTAGCAGCTGCATTACCGCCTTTGCTATCCCGAAAGGAGAGGAAGGAACTGGGAGCACCGTTATCAATTAAACGGTTCCCAGTTATGCTTCTGTGTACCTATGCTTGTTGAGTGCATATGTGTGTAATTACAACAACAACTACATTTACTAGGGAGATAAATATATTCTTTTTTATTTTCTAGTCACTTCTTAAAGGCCAATAACAGAATTGTTTGGGGGGGGTCGTATTTTAAAAACACTTAAGATATCTAGTTCTGATGTTCTGTTTTTTTTTTTAACAGTTGTTCGCTGAGAGACGAATGACAAGCAGTCACCTGAGTGCTTTTGGGGATTCCCACAAAGATGTATCCTTCCGTCCCACATCCCCCTAACCCCTATCCTGTGCATAAGTGATTTTGAGTTGGGAAAATGAATCCGAGTAATCCAAGAGTCTTTAAGACACAGTTTAATGACTACCAGGCTCAGAATGGGTGTTATATCTGGAGCCTCAGAAAGCTCAGAAAGTAACACTCTAACCTTCACTTGTGCAGGACACTTCACGAGAGCATGGGATGACCAGGAGAGCCTGCATGGCAGAGAGA
Organism: Calidris pugnax; assembly: GCF_001431845.1. NCBI lineage: Eukaryota > Metazoa > Chordata > Aves > Charadriiformes > Scolopacidae > Calidris > Calidris pugnax. Next base: position 4,496,953 of record NW_015090922.1, read on the forward strand.
GCATGTGGCTTCACAAGGATGCAAGACCCAGCTAACCAGCTGCTTGAGTTAATTAACAAAAGGAAGCTGAGCAGATCTGTCTCTGTAATGTAGTCATTTTACCTAGAACTAAAGGGAGAAAGGTGAGCAGGAACAGGGGTGACCATCTCTGCAGCCTGTGGTCTGCACTGCCATGGTGCTCGGTCTAGCTCAAGCACTGGCTGTGCACCCGCTCCGAGCAGGAGGTGATATATTTACAGTGACTTGCAAAGACAGATGTGTGCAATTTATAGAACTGCACCCAATTATATTTATATTCTTTTAGGAAACATAGTAGCTGAAATGGTGTTTCCATTCTTTTTCTAAGAAGCTGCACAGATTTGCCCGCTGAACTAATGAAGAGGCCTTTATATAAAATTAGAGATTGGAAAAGTATGTGTTAAAGCCTCCTTGGCTAGATAATTACTTTTTTTATCATTATAATGACCTGTCGTACTGCTAAAGGTTTTTTTTCTTCCAAAAAAGTTCATCAGTCCTGAAAAGGAAGGGACTAGAAGAGAAAATCAATTGAAATCATTATTTCACAGGCCAGATATAATTTTAAATCTTACTCTTTAAGTGGCTGTATATCATTACATACTATTTGTATTATAAAAGTTATTAAAAATTATTAAAAATCCCAACCAATGAACTAATACTAAGTGTAGATCTTGGCTGGCGCACAGTGCAGACAGTGCCTATGTGTATATATATCCATATGCAACTGCTTTTGGAGGGAGTAGAATTGTGCATATATTTATGATATTAAAATATTGAATCTGAAATAATGTGGCATAAATCAGCTTTCACATTTGTCTTGAGGAACAGAGAGGAAGCAAACTGTCTGCAAACGAATATTCCTGCTCTCAGTTTTTACTGGGAAATGATAATGTTCAATATACAGCACAAGGAGGAGAAAAAGTTTTCTCATTAAAAAAATGGTGCACAGAGAATGTAAGTTCCACCATCTTTAGGGACAGCAAATTTCTAGTGGAATATCCATGATCAGTTAAGAGATTTTCAGTGAGAAAATATTGTTTTCATCCTTTTGCGAGACAATCCTTTTTTTTTTTTTTTCCTTTTCCTTTTTTTTTTCCTTCTAGATTTAGTGTCTATTTAATTTGTTGCTCCTCACTCAAACAGGGGTCAGAACAGTGAATGCAAAGAAGTGATGGAATCGCAGCCGGAGCTGGAATAAAACTGAAAGAAAAAAAGAGAAGTCGATGTCCTACAGAGGAAGTCGCAAGGTAGATAAAGAACTTTTGTTCGGCATTTGGTGGAATAGTTGTGTCTCCCAGTAGGCTGAGCAGGCTGGCTGATACATCCAGAGGGGACGGGTGTCAGGCTGGTGCAGGTGTCAGTGGTTGCCAGTGAGTGATTGCACCATCAGCCTCCTACCGTGATCCATCATGCGGGCCCAGCCGGTGAAGAATCACAGCCTCAGCAAGGTGCTGAGCCCAGCAACATATCATTAAACAAGGTTACCACCGGCAGATTTGTTCCCATGATCAATCTGGTCAATAACTGTTCCACCTCGCTGTACATTTTCCCCCCCTTAAAACATAAACAAGTATTATGAAAAAGTGGTGGCAAAACAATGTAAAGCTTTAAGAAGACTTCGTTTCTCCAATGGCAAGCTGCAGGTTTCTCGTAAGTACCTGATAAATCATGAAACATAACCCTTCCTACAGAAACCAATCCTCTAAGCTAATTTATATTTTATGATTTGAAGTTGTTTATTTCTGACTCATTTTCTGGATGGATTTTTTTTCTTTCTAATTTTTCAGCCCAAAGATGGATTTCTAATATGTATTAGGATGTGGTGTGCAGTGTAATACCTATGTAGAATCATCCACAAGCAATCTCCCAGAAGACAGAAATGAACACTCACTTCTGTTATTGCTTTGTTTTCGTTCTAGTCTCTTGTATTAACCCTCTGTCAGACCTTCTCCCACCCAGGCTCACCCAGCATCCTTGTGATGTGTACACACATCCCCGATTACGAAGATCCCTGTGTTTGTATTCACCTGAAAGCAAAAACTTCCTCTGTATGCTCACAGGGCTGTTCACCTTTTCTGCTGTGATGATGGGTCACAAACCCCTGGACAGTAACTGGGGGAACCTGGAGTCCCCCAGCAGGCAGCAGCTCACCAAGAGAGCTATTAACACAGTCTTTGTGCCGCACTCAAATGGCTGTGATATGGGAATTGAGGGCCAAATCAGAGAGTTTTATAAACTCATAGGCACACGAATAAACTGAATTTCTCCCCAGCAGGTGACTGAGCTTTGGGGAAACAAGTAAAGGAGGCTATGGGAAAAACAGAGCCATCATTCCTCCATCATCTCTTTTGCTAAAACAGAAAAAATGCACTGATAAAAAATACAGATATGGGAAGGGGTTGAGAAAGGAGTATACATCTATGGTAAACAGCAGAGTAGACTGTGAGCTGGTGTCCTGTCTCTTTGGTAGCCATGCCAGTGGCCACATAACAAGTAATCCTACTACTACGGGCAGCTTGCAGAGCTGTGCACACCCCTGTTTAAGAACTGGCTGTTATGTCTTAGTGTGATGGAAGGTAGATCACAGGTGTCATCAGCATAGCTTGCTGTGCTCAGAAAGAAATGTAAACCAAGTCCCTGTCCCATACAAATACAGAAAGTAGTAGTTGTCATACTAATATTTAGTGGAGTCAGAGTTAGACTGTCTGTACAAGGATCATCTTTCCTTTTGGTTGTTGTCAGATGTACAGAAAAGCTCAGCTGAAATGCTATCTCTGGAAGGAATTTGCAGGTTTCCGCAGAAAAAAAAGTATCTCATAGTTTTAACCTCAATTGTAATTTTTAAAACAGTTTAGTTAAGTGGATGCAGAAGGCTGGATGAACACTTACTTATGTTGACTGCCCTGTTTTCTTGTTGCCATCTTCTAATCTAAATGAATAAGAAGCCAAAATAAACTTGTGCTGGAATAAAAATAATTTTGAGAAGGCTGTTTCTGGTGGTTCGGCTAAATAAGTTTTCAGGTCCTCCCGTGTAGACAGGCTGACCATGCCTGTGAATGAATGGCTGTTGCTAAACCTGTTTGACCTTCCCATCAACAAGGGTGAGACTGAGGGCTCAGGGGAAATGTGACACATGGTGCTCTTCTCTCCTTTGTACTTTAGGTCAAAAATTGCCTTGGGGACAATGTCAGCACCTACAGCCAGACCCGTAGTTCCCGCAGCCTCCAAGCAGTTAACGCTCTGTTGCTACTTCAGTAGCTCCTCAGCATCACTGGTACCTCAGTTACAAAACTGATGCTTTCCCAGGTACCAAAAATTTATGCTCCTTTGCAGGCCCCCAGACATCTTAGTCTTGCTATGTAACTGTAGCTCAGAGCCTGCACCATATTACTATGCTTGTAACAATAAAATCTTCCTATGGGCAAAAAGAATATGTAAAACCAACTTTTTATTGTTAGCATAATTAAAATTTTAGCAGTCTGATCAAAGTATTGTTATTGCTATATTAGTCCAGATTAATTCCTAGAGAAGAAAAAGAGAAAGAAAGAGAGAAAGAGAAAGAAAGAGAGAAAGAGAGAAAGAGAGAAAGAAAGAGAAAGAAAAGAAAGAAGGGAGGGCTGAAGGAAGGAAGGAAAGAAGGAAGGAAGGAAAGAAGGAAGGAAGGGAAGAAAGAAGGAAGGAAGGAAGGTGGGTGGAAAGAGAGGGAGAGAGAGAAGGAAGAAGGAAAGAGAGAGAGCAAGGGAGGAAGGGAATACTACTATACAGAAAAATTCACCATAATACAGTTAAATTGTGCATACTTCCTAGTTTCTACCCATTTTCCTGGTGCTACGTTCACCCTTTCATTGCTCCTTTGGGTCCTAAGGCCAATGGCTTTATCCTGGTATGTGCAGGAGTGTGGCAAGTCACCAACAACACGAGTCCTTCCTAGGGAGGAACAGGGTGTTAGTTGATGGTTTCTTCTTCCTCACTTAAGGATCCAGATGAGTCCGTGTTTAAATGTTTGCTAAAATGCTTTTACACCTTGAGCTGAAATTCTACATTACATATGGCTTTATTATATATGATGCCTTTTATATTTGTTAGATACTATTTTTTTCCCTTTGGTACCCCTGAAACACGTTCAGCACAGCTCTAGGTGTATATTTCTGTCACTGACAGTTGGTGACAGAACAGTTGTTCATAGCCTTGGGGTCTCCAGTGCCAAACTTGTGCCACATCACTTATCATCCCACGCCTTCATCGTCTTCACAGCATCTTGTGCACAACACTCCTCAAGGCCTCTCTCCTGGCACACCAGACCTGTGTTTCTGATCAAAGAAATAATCTACACTTCTTCACTGTGTTAGAGTCCGAAGTATCTCATCCTGTGCAGAAAATCTAGTTAGTATTAACTAAATAAAATCTATGGTTCTATTATCCAAAGATAAGTCATAGTCAATTGGTCATTTGAAAATCACTGTTATGGCTAAATCAAGAGCAAACAGGCAGGTAAAAAAAACTACAGACAAAGTAAGTCTGAGAAGCCTCAGTCCTGAGGTCTTGCATGGTTGGTACAAAGCCCATGGCTGGTCCTGATGATGGCAACACTACTACAAGGCTAGCATCTTCTGATAAGATGCATGAAGTAGGCATCTTCTTGCCTTCCTGCGGGACCTGATGGACTATATTCAAGCTCTGAAGATACTAGTCATTGGCTATTTGGGAAGAGCTCTATGCAAAAGGCAACAGAAGTCATGGAATAAGGTCTTGGCCCTGGGAAATCAGGGGAGATCACCACAGATTACAGGGAGATCAGGATTTTGAGCCTGACTCCCTTTAAGGATGCTATGGTACTTAGACTGTATTGTGTGTGTTACTTAATTTATTAATCCCTTCCCAAAATCTTAGATAAATTGCCAGTCAGACTATAATAATTTTAGATGATTGAAAATATGGATATGTCTCCAAATCTAGGCTGGCAGAACAATTATGAGATACTAGCTGTTTTCTAGGCTAGCTCTTACCTGGATGTCCCATTAAAGTATCCATGAATCTTCTTCTGTGTTTCTGGTCAAGCAAAATCAGAATTAGAACTTCTCCCATGTCTCCTGATGCTTTCTTTGGTCCTAAAGTTCATGAAAGTAACAAACAGTTCGGGAACATTCTGGGAATGTTTATGTTAGTCTGATTTTGAGGAGGTTTGGGACATTTCTTTTTGGAGTTCACTTCCCTAACATCAAAAGACATTTCACAGTATTCTATATTTTACAATAGGTTAGGTTACCTTTTAAACAGTTACTTTAAGTTACAGTTTAAAAGTGGATCATTTACTGCCTGCACTCATGCATTTGAGAGGAGCTTTTATATTATCATATTATGGAAATAAATTCACAGTGATAGAGGACTAATCAGTTGTGGGGTTTTTTTCCATGTTTGTTTGCTTGCTTTTTCATTTGCTTGCTTATTTGTTTAACCTACAGTGAATTCAGCTGTGGTAATCATTCCTGGTAAAGCCGGTATCAAGACCTCATCCACACAATCTGCCAATAATGGACTTCTAGCCTGTATTGATATATGCACTAGAGAATTGATTGCCTGCCTGGGTAGATAAGAACATGTATTGTTCTTCAGTGGGTGTAGTGCATTACTCTTTCCTGGCTAATGTGATCTCAGAATCCTTCTCAATAACACAATTCCACCAATCAAACCAGATGACAAAATATAAATTTTATGGAGTTGTAGTCCTCAATTCATAATCCTTTGTAAACGACAAATATGGATGAGTGAAGTTTCCCATAATGAAAAAAGCATAAAATTTCACAGTCAGCCAAGGTTCTCTTCTTGATGTGTTTCTTATGTTCATTCTTTTAGTTTTTCTACAGATCTAATTTCCTTTTTCTGACAGTAATCCTGTGATTGTAGATCTAATTTTTCTGTTAGTTAGTAAAGAGTAAGTCCCAGAACTACTGAAGATATTTAATGTAGTTAACACCTGGATGACTTATGGCTTCAATACTGCGTTGGTTGTAGCTTCCCAATAGTTACGGGTGGTTCTTATGGTACAGGAATAACAAAGATAGAAAGGAAATCTGGAAATAAATAGCCAATAATATTGTAAAAGTATTTAAAGAATACATTATGTTTACCCACATATTGTTACCAGCATTTTTTCTTTGTTAGTAATTAGAAGCTGAAGAACATTATAATTTTTTATTAAAAATGTTTTTCTCATCATAGTTTTACGTATATTGCTCCACTATAAAGTTATTTCTAACTCTGCTTTCATAAGATAGGTGTCTGTCTACTTGCATCCAGGTTCCAAAATGGCAATACACCTTTAACCTCACAAAAATAAGGAATTTCTTTATCCCATCCACTAGAACATTATTCAAGGTCAACCTAAAAATTTGTTTTCATATACTCAAAACAGTATTACTGCAATCCTAAATGCTGTAAAAATTCCTAAATCCCTTTGCAATAAGAAGCCTAAATGCCCTACACCTTAGTCGTACGCAGCTAACAAATCAGAAATTCTGTAAAAATAGCCCAGCTACATCTTAGATAAAATTTGTTCTCCGTGGAAATTTTGTATGAAAATCAATCAAAGAATTTTTCAGATTCAACTGGCATCTGCTGCTCACTATAAATTTAACCCTCACAGAATGTAATATACTCTGCATCCTATCACATCCAATATGTACAATTGTTTGCTTGAAACCTTAGTAATAGAGAGTAATAACAGGAAGAAGTAAAGGAAATTGTTACAAAAAATTAACAAATGGAACCCCAAATTAATGTTTACAATGAATTTCTATGTTTCTTTTTACTATACCTTCACAAAAAAAAAGAAAAATAATTATAATATTTGACAAGTTACCATATTATATTAGCATTTAAATTTTTTTAAAGCTAAATCCTCATTGAAGTTAGTGAAGAGTTCTGCTGAAAACTGAATGGAGCAATATAGTCAGTAGAATGGACTGGCTGAGGAGGAATATTGCTGTTTATACTTGCTGTTTCACAGCACTTGTCATTACCTTTCAATGGCAATAAGGTTATGAAGAAGCAGGGCTGTGAAAGATGTCCTTCCCAAAGGTGGTATCTGGCTCCATGCCAGACTTCGTAGGCAACTGCGTCCTGTTTGGAAATTGTTTCTCAACCAAAGCAAGCTACATACAGCCTCAGCTTTTTAAAAGAAATAAAATCTAGACTTTGTCTGTCAATGGCATCAAGAATTGTACCTGTATGAACCAAATCCACTCCAAATGGATTAATCATAGAATCATAGAATCACAGATTAACTGCACACATAAGAACATAAGAACATAGTGGTCAATCAGCCCTTGTTGAGATGACTTTTGCTTTATTTCCTAAATCAAGACAATGTGTGGTAGTAATTTTGAACAATTATTCTTTTTTTTTTCTTCACCCTCTTCCTCCAGCTTCCAAAAGGCCTTAAATTTTCTAGGATCTCTGCAACGTTTTTGCTCTGAGACGTATTACCTCTTCACTGATTCTTTTCACTGCTGTCAAATCCAGGTTTAATTAATAATTTTCCAAAATATCTTAACTTGCATGAAGCCTGTGAAGTGTCACAATGTCCTTTAGTCATTACAGAAAATTAACTGAAATTTGAAAATCATAGTGACTCTTCAGTGCTAGTTATTTTGGGGAAAATTATTAACCATGGCTGGCTTCAACAACCAAGACACATGAATTCTGAAGTTTCCATAACAGTGAGACTGAAGAAGAAAAACAATGAAAAAATATTGAAACAAAATCTTTAGAACACAAGAAGATGAAAATAGGAGAATAAATTCAACAGTTGAAATGTATTCTGCTAACAAAATAAATGCAAATCTATACCTGCCCCTGGATAAACCTACTAATGTTTTAGAGTTGTATTCCTGTTTTATAAAATGCTTTTCTATTCCCTTTTCCTATTTGTGGAAAAGAAATAGTCCGGAGCGAACAAAATGTACTGGGATGCCATATTAACACTTCAAGCAGATATACCAGAATTTCCCATGGAGGGCATTTGCAATGCAATAGTGGTGTTCAGAATTCTGTGCCATTACCTCTGAATTCCCATTTCAACCACAACTCAAACTTACATGGAATATGGACTTATCAAGAGAAAACAGTGAAACTGACTGTACACAGAGATCTCTGTAGGGGTGAATAACCTGAATAGAAAGAGAACGCTACATTTATCATTCAGTTCTTTCATTTCTAGTAATTCATGATGTTAGGAGAACACTATTTTAAGAGTTTAACATGTTTTAAGTGAAATTTAAAAGGTCTGTAAAAGCAGATGGCAAGCTCATTAATAACCCAAATGTAAATTGCAACCTACTAATGAGGAATACATTTCTTTCAGCAACTTTCCCGACCTGGTACCTACCTGTTCTTTACTTTCTGCTGTGCTGCCATCACTTCATAGCACATTATGATTCTTCCTTATTTGGATGTCATTAATGTAAGTAGGCATTGCCTTTCTGGCCTTGCAATCAAAATAAAACTTAAAACCTCATGACTGAAAGAAATAGGGGTTCTCCCAGTGATATGTCCCAGTGACATTTTCACATAAATAACTGGTTATTCCTTCTTCAATATTTTGCTAAAGTCAGTTCAGTATATTAAAATAGCATACAATGTTGATGTCCAAGGTAGATGAGGGATTATTCTTACAGATGCCAGCTGCCATGACATGAAGTGGCTCCTGGAAGACTGAAGTCAGAACAAGAGGAGTCCTGTACTGCTTGTGAGAAAGGGAGATGGGAATAAATTGACCTTCACATTGAGCAGAGAAGGGCTAGGGGCCATGAGTAATAGATAAACCCAGAAAATTTTATAGATAAATCCAGAAAATTTTGTAGATAAACACAGAAATTTTTGGTGATGTCACTGATTAGTTATATCCCATTAGTTATATCTCATTGATCTGCATTTGCAAAAGAAAGACCCTGCCGAACATGAAAGATAGCTATGCTTGACCATGTAGATATGCTGCGTTTATTCCTAGAGCACAATAATTTGTTGTAAGGAAAAACAATGTTTCTATGCAGGAAAACTCCTAGTAAGATAAAGTTATGGGAAAGGACATTAAAACGTAAATGAAAAGATACATCTTGCAGATAACAAGTAAGTTCAAGAGTCCAGTAAGGAACAACAGAAATAACATAGGGTCGAGATCTGGGATTCAGGCAGTATTTACTGACTGGAGGCAGCAAACGGGAGTTTTGAGGAAGGCATTTTGTTTGACTTTTGCCACAGAAGCTTCTCAAAAGTGAAGGACAACCCTAAAGAAGCAAAAACACAGAGGTTCTGACTTACAAAGTTATTAGTTACTACCAACCTTCCTTATTAAGATGCCCGTCCTCATGGCTTTCTGTGCATGTTTTGCCTACATGATATTAAAATATTCTTGTGTCTCATAACAGAGAGAGCCGGTGCCCAGCAACAAGACCTTCCCTGGCTAAACAATGTAATACCAGCTTGGGGTTATCGGAGTGTGTAGGTATAGCCAGGTGGCTTATCAGAAACCTTGAACTTGGTACATGGTTAGAAAGACTGCTTGATGTTTTTATCACAGATGTTTCTTTGCTTGGCGTGTTCTTCCTGACTTGCCCTAAATTCTTATCAGCAAATTATTGTACATAGGGATTAAATTCAAGCAACCTATTAATGGGAACCTGATTACCATCTATCTTTTCAAATACTTACAGAAAAAGGATAATTTTTTAAAATGTGAAATATATGAACAAGTTTGGTATTTGTTACTGAAATTTTATCACACAGGGCTTCTTCCCAACACAATGGAGAGCAAACAGGGAAGTAACAGAGAAGCAGGGAAGAGAGGTAATCTGTTGGAGGTATGAAAAATGTCCATCTATGATTGATAAACTTATGCAGTGTTTTGAAAGTCTGGAAAGATATTAGAGCAGTCCTTTCAAGTACCCTGGAGACATTGTCCTGGGTGCTGCTTAAAGATAGTTATCTATATACAAAATTGGACTATCAAAGTGCTGTCATTACTGCAGAAGATACTCCTTTGACCATTCCTATGTCCTAGGATGCTAGAAAGATATGGGGTTTTATCTTCTTTTTGTTCTCTCATTTTTGCTTTTTCTTTTGCTTTGTCTTCATATTTTGCTCTTTGAATATTTACCTATATATACATATACATACTTTATGAAAAATGATCTGTGAATCTATATGAAATAAAAATGTGAAATATGAGTTGTGTATTAATATTTGTATATACTGATCATATATAGCACTAAATGTTTCCAAATTAATATATCATGTGTTATATCATATCATATATGAATGAACAAGTGAAAAATTTCTAATTAACCTTACCTAATACAACATTCTGCAAGGTGGGATTTTGCATTTTGCAGAACCATCCCTGCCTGAAACAGAGCAATGAAGACAAGGATGCAAATTAATATATTGGCGGGTCATGAGACATATTCATCATCTACACTGGATGAAAAATACAGCTAATATTCATAATATTCAGGGAATTCTGTAACCTAGTTAGCCTTTTCTCATTTTTCTAATTCATCTGCGAAACTCAAAGAAGCAGGATACGTAGGAAAAAAAACAGCTGACTAATGCTGAAGGATGAGTTTAATCACTTTTGAAGAATGTTAAAATTAGAAGTTGATGTGGACAGAATTTATGAGGACTTTGCACAATCATATTTAAGGCATAAAATGATCAGCAGACAAGGTCAGAAAAGCAAATCTAAGTCCATTTGTGAGTATCTGCCAATTTGGCAGGTGTCCTACTTCTGAAACATTAATTTCTGGCAATTCTTAGAAGACATTTTCAAGAAAGAGTATGTCATTAGTCTGTTTCAGTATATAAACTTTTATGATAGAAGTGTTTGGAATTTGTATGTATTTCTTGAAAAGCTCTATGTTATCTAAAACTCTTTGAATGACAAAATAGAAACAAACACTGAAGGAAATGTGATACTATCTGAACCCAGCATAACATCCCCCCAAACCCCAGGTATTCCCAGGGTTATCACATCTCTCTTCTCCTTGATGTGCTGTCAGAAAAGCCTCTCTGCAGACCTGTTTCCGCACTTATGGGCACACTAGACTAAGGGCAGAAATAATTGCACTGGGTGATGGTAAAGATGTCTCAGTACATGTTTAGAGGAGTTTTACATGACTTTAATTCATAGGTACAAATCATGTTTGCTGACAATTCAACTGCTTAGTTATATCCTTAATATTGTAAGCCACTGGGGAGCTCTCCCCATGCTTTTCCTTCTAGGTTTTCAGGAGGCAAAATCCAGGCAGCTGGTTCCTGTCCTGTGATCACACTGTTGGCTGTGTTTTTTCTCTTGTGTATCTATATGCTGTGCCAGCCAAAATTTACCTACTACTGCTTTCACACAGATCTCATAATCACTTCAACAACATATGCCAAATTTTATTGCATACCTTTTCCGTGAAGCTATTTCTCTCCTCTTTCATCCAGTGTTTACCACTGAACTTCAGAAACCAGCTCAGTTAGTCCTGGTGGGGGGAAAAATGCGAAGTTCTCTTGAAAACATGAAATAAATGGTTTGAAGTTACTGAAAAGAGGCAAGCATATAGGTATATTTTTGATTGCATTTGGAGAGCGTGAGTTTAAACACTGATCATTAGATCATCAGTAGTTCAAAAAACAGAAGTAAAGAGCAGCTCTTTAATAAGCTCTCTAATTCAATTTAATGGCTGCTTTTTACCAAATCTAAATTTAGGATTCCACCTCCTATGACTGAGAGTTGCTATTAATTGAGGATTTCTTTTTCATACTCTTACAGGAAATGCGTTCTTCATGTTTTACAATTATATTAACTGCTAAGTCTTTGGCAGTTAACATGCAGTGACTCTTGGCTATTTTTAGAGTGATTCTTTTTTAAGGCAACATGATTCACCTGTGATTTCATCTATTTGAATCATAGACTTTCAAAACCAAGATTTCACCCTTTATATTTGAAAAAAAAAATCTATTTTTTCTAGTATCTTAATTTTAAAATAATTTTTCAGCAATTTTCTTTGCATTTTTTCTGCATTTGACACCCATAGTTACATAAGAAACTCCTTCTCACAGAGTCACAGAATGGCTTGGCTTGGAAGAGACCTTTAAAGATCACCTAGTTCAACCTTCCATCCATAGGCAGAGACATCCCTCACTAGATCAGCTTGCTCAAAGCCCTGTTCAACGTGACCTTGAACACTTCCAAGGATGGTATATGGTTTGTTCGACATTAATAATTTTAACACTTTTGTTAGACATTAATCATCTAAATGCTCATAACCTGCAATAAGGAAGAATTACTGAAAACTGAAGATGGTCCCAAATTAGAAATTCTGGAGTCAAGTTAAAATCTTTCTCCAAAACATTGAGACATTCAGCTTTGAGGAGTCATAAAGTTCAACTCTGAGATCCAGAACACCTGGTAGAGAAGTTGTGTTGCTGATCTATGAATAGAGACCAGGCTGTGAAAAACCATAGTTTGGTTGCATGTTCAAGGTAGCTGGGTAACAGATACTTCTCCAGAGCAGACATCCATGCCCCGTTAGAAGGAAAGGCTTCTTGGTGTGCCCCGTGAAACTGCAGGAAAGGTTGGGCAGGGGAGTCAGACCCATTGCTGGGGCCGTCCAACATCCACAGACTAAAGTGCCTATAGATGTCTTGAGACCCCCAGTAGGAAGTGAGGGGGATACCTGCATACTTTGTAGTGAATGAGCAGTTGTAGTGACCGTGTGGGCTGATCAGCTGTTTAAAGCTAAGTGCGTGCTTGAGAGCGGTGTCGGGCAAGAAATGAAGTTCCCATAAAGAACTCTTTCCAGACAAATAGTTTTAGACTCAAAGCCTGCCTGTGGAGTTAAGAAAAAACCATCAGCAATAGCTCTGTGCATGAGAAGGTAGCCCCTCTGGCAAAAGCCATTAGCTAGAACTGCTTTGTGATGTTCTCAATGCAACTGGCAAGAAGGAGCCCATTCCTGCCCTCATGTTCTGAGGACCCTCAATTGGTTGCACCAAGGAAGGTGCAAACAGATGCAGGCTTTGTTCATTGCTATAGAGACCCCCTGTTTTGGAGGGCCAAATGACTTTTTCCTTACGTGCCCAGTAGAAAGAACAGCCTTGTTCAGCCTTGTGTCTCATTTAAGCAATGGAACACATGCCACTGTACTGCTGATGGGAAAATAATTGCTTACACGAAAGGGGATCATCAAGATATGAGACATGCTGTACTAAGGCTGCGGTGAGGTTAGAAGTGTTGACATACCAATAAAAGCTCCATGTAAAAGTGTTTAGTTGGTATAAAAGCCATTGATGAAAAGTCTAAGGAAGGACTAGATGTCACGATGGTTAATCCTCCTCTCTACTATCTGACCTCTGTTAGGCTGGAAGTAAAATAAGTTAAATGAACTCTGCATAATTCCTCACAGTTATGTGTCATGAAACCACTGCACGATTCAGCACTCGTGTCAGCCCGTTCGGGGGAGGCCCTGCTGCAAGATCAGGGGGCTGTGACGGACCAAGACCAAGGCATAACCCATTGGCGACCGTGTGAGAGAGGACATTCATACTGTACCTGCCTACACTTTGTCTTTTTTCCCCGCTGACGTTGTTGGCTCCAGATTCTGGGTGTTTGAGGACACAGTCATTTGCCGTGCTCCAACTTTGAGGGAGAATTTTTCAATTTTTGACAAGGCCCTTAGAATCACATTGCAGAGAAAAGGGTGTATTATAATTATCAATATCAATAGTAATAAAAGTTTATTAAAGGTCATTAAAATGAAAGGGGATGGCTATAGATCCCATCACTCTGAACTGACTCCCTCCGCTTGTGTTAATTAGAAAACTCAGATAATGGTTCTATGGGGGAGTGCAGGGAAATTTAATTACGAAAGTTTAATGGGCCACTATCTACTTCCTGCCAGATTAAAACCTGATGATTTACACTATTTTAGATACTACTGTGGGCTCACTAACAAAATATGTTGCAGAACAAAGAGTAATGCAAGACTTCACCCAGAATATTTTGCGCACTTTTAAAACAAAGATGTAAACAGGCAGACCTGAAAACCAAACAGCTGTGACAGAGCTGTTACCACCATGATCCAAAAGGAACTATGAGCAGTGTTTGCTAGTTTCTTCAGCTTATTATTTATTGTAACCAAATGAAGAAAACATTTGCATAAGCAGAATTGTCTGTCTCCTCAAAATGCAAAAAAAAATAATAAAATACTTATGGCATAAGTGTGAAAGATAAAATCAGTTCACTTTAACTCCTCATACTCAGATGCCATAGACACCCCATTTATGACTAGTCAGAACCTCAAAATTATTAACTTTTTGGAAAAGGTTGAAATCTATCACCTAAAATTAGTGGCTGTTTTTGAAACATTAGTCTTAATCAGCTCACTAGAAGTGATACTTCAGTGAAGTTTGCAAAACAGCTCCAGGAAGCTTTCTTCAAGACCTCTGTTCTACCTACCAGTTCCATTTAATGTAGAGGTTTATTATTAAATTTCTGTTTGCATTTAATGCAGTGATTTATTATTAAATTTAACTCCTCTCATTAACAAGTTCTATTTTTAGTGGAAGCACTGTACCATATTCAAGTGCAATTGACATATAAATTTCCAGTTGCACTTCTTTTAGAATTAAATTATTAGCTTAAAGGGGTTTTCTACCGAAAAAAAAAAAAAGTATAGCAAAAAATGCGATGTATCAAACCCTGTGTTAAAAAAGAGGGTAAAATAAATGGGAAGAAAAGAAACAGAAGAAACAATGCCCAAAAGCAAAACAACAAAAATATTCTAATGTACTCTGTTTCCCTTTCTGGATAGGTTTTGGTGTCCAAAAGTTGAGAACTCAGCATTATAAAACCAGGGATGGTTGTCAGTTCCAATTTAGGTAGATGTAGACAGTTTTATACAGCAGCTTTGTGGCCTGGAGCTGTCTGTCTTGCCGTCAGAGGCCCACTGTGTCAGCTGCATGTCCTTGAACACTTCAGGTAGAATATAACTCTGGGAATTGCCACCCTCCTGGACTTCAGGTGTGTAAACACAGTCTCGTATCTTTACTAATTTATTACCAGGTAATGAAACAACATTAAAAAGGAAGAAAAAAAAAAAAAAGAAAAGGCATTTGAACAGCACTACTCTTCATGTTCTTCAAAGACCTCAAGCCACCTGGATGTACACAGATTGGGAAATACTCCTTTTTCTTGATCTTTTCCACAGACACAGGGTTTGCCTACCTGCTCTGCAGTTTGGGTCTATCATCACACCCACTCATATTGCACAGAAAAATCTGTTTATGCAATGGATATCAGTTAGAGTTAAATACATTTGCATCAACATAGAATCCAGCCTTTACTGAGCATAATATCCTTCTGTGTTTTGAAAGTGCATCTAAATCTGCAAATAGTGTAAAAAAATGACAGGGCATTACGGGTGTCTAGACTTCACTTGTCTAGACTTCAAATATGTAATGCTGAATAGATATCAAAATCAAGTGGATGTCTTCAGAAATGTAATTGAGAAGAGCATGCATAGGAACACTCATGTGCCTTTTCTTTTATTTGCAGTGAATGATTCACAGATAAGCTCCGTACAGCATTAGTCTGTTCACATCACTGTACCCACCAAACCACAGGAAAAAAAAATTACTCTTGGAGGAGTTACTTACAGATGCTATAGCTATAGTACTTCATTCATTTTGTAGCTTAGATAAAGAGAGAGACAGAAAAGAGAGAAAGAAAAAATAATAAGAGAAAAAAAAATTAAGTTGATTTTGTGTGGTTTTTTTTTTTTTTTTTTAATTGTGATCCTTTATTTGATTAAGATAGCAACTTAGTTGGTCTTAATGCACTAATAAGTTGTTGGTTTTTTCCAGACACTTAATAAGGACTGCTCATTCTCCCAGGGGATCACAACCTGAATTCTTGCTGAAAGACTTGTGCTACAACAGAGGACAAAGAGAAAGGAAAAGAGGTGAATTAACTGGGAAAAATGCCAGTTACTGTCTTGATCACATGAGTGACCATATGCTAAATGACATGGTAAAATGAATGGAAGCACAGTGTGTTGATTTAGTTGTTTTTTTCCCCCTTTCCTTTCTTGTTTGATTGTACACAATGTAATTGTTCCACATGGTAGTGTGTCCACTGTTTCCTTACTGTGTCCACTATTGTGAGAATAATTAGAATGTGATCCGGTCTTTCAGTGGCACTAAATTATTTTACTAAAATGAGGGTTTGAAAACCCTAGTAAGGCAATACAGAGCGATGAATTTGAGACTTCAGCACTCTGAAGTGTTATTGGCCAGAGCCTCAACCAGAGAAAATTGGTGAAATTACTTTAACATCAGTAAAACTCTTCAAAAGTTACATATGCTAGTCAGGGATCTCTCCCCTTTATGTTAATGGCTTTTCCTACTAGCATAGTTTGGATTTGGCTGAAAAGACAAGCCAGTGATATTTTCTTGGCAATTCCTGAAAAGCCAGATACTTACTTGAGCGTAAATACGGATCTGGCAACCTTTATGCTCTGAGTTGTGTCAAATCTTGGTGTACGGATCCGATCCTGCAAGATGGTGAAGAGGACTCGTGTACTGCCCAGTGTGTCGGGCTCTTCCTGCCAAGTCTGCACACAGATGTTACATGCACTTCCAGCTGGGAATTCAAGTGGACAGTTCCAAGTGGAGAGCTTGGCAATCAAATACTAAAGTATTAAGATGCAAACTCTGTGCTCTTTTTAGCAGGAGAAATCCAGAAATCTGGATCTAGTACCAAAGATGGAAAAAATGTGGCTATATGCCAGTTTTATTAGTGTACTTATAAAGATGTTCATCTCAATATTTTCAGGAGTCTCCATAGTCCCCTGTGCTTTGTCTACTTATGTGCTTTTTTCACATAAATAATAATGCCAAATAGTTATCAAAATATGATTCAGATGTTCAACTTTTCAGCTGGTTCTTTGACAGATGGCAAAACAAAGGATGAATGCACCGGTAAATACAAATATAAGAAATTAATATGAATCCACTCTGCATTCCCGGAGAGAAAGTAGTTAAAGAAGATGGCTCTTGCATAATTCCAGATTATTTAAACTAAAAACTCTGTGTGGGAACAACCACGTTTTGTTATGTGTTTGTTAAGTCCAGCCACCAGTGGATTGCCACCAGGGACTGCAGTATTAATCATGAAAGCCAGGGCTTCTTACAAGTCAAACCACAGGAATATTTTTTTTTTACTGCATATTGATTTTGAACAAACAAGTTACCTAGACAATTAAACAAGTTAAACAAAAATTATATGGTTTCAGGCAATTATCCACATGTGTGCTGACCTCATTTGGGAAAATAAAGCATTTCACATTTTATTACCCAGAGTGTCAATGAAAACATATTCAGGTGATGTCTCATTAATGGCTTCATTTTCCCAAACATTGTACAAAGTCACTGCAATACAATGCCAAGTCAATCTATCCATTTGATCTTATATAACCTTCAGGGATATTAATAAAATTCTGACTCAGATTTGCCCTCTGTCAGTCTCTTTTTAGGCATACAGGTGCTTAAATGTCCTTTACATCCTGAATGGGACTTATGTTTAAATTTAAGCACAAATGTCAATACTTTTCTGGACAGAGATGCTTGCTAGAATGAAGGCCTCTGCATCAGAGTAAACACAGTTGTTGATAAGAGTGTACACAGAGAATTTTGATTCGGGTTTACACAACCTGTACTATCATGAGGTTAGAGAATCAAATTGCTAGAGCAATTTAGCATATTCTCGTACCACCAGCCGTGTTCTACTGTTTGCACAATTTCCTTTTTTTTTTTAAGAGACTCAACATGTATTATAAAGTATTTCTAAAGATTTTCAAACATTTTGTTCACAGATTGAGTTTTGCCAGTGAAGGAAAGAAAAAGAGCTTTTACAATTCTCTAGCAAAGGCATTTAGGACTCCCAGAGGAAGACTGGAAAAATCTATCAGCTCTTGTAGAAAGTGCATTATAGTGGAAGGAGCTTAGCATGAAACACATGCAATCAATGATGGGATACTTGAACTTTGCTTGTACAGTTATCTCCTTAGGGAAGGTATTCTGTAGGTGTTGAACTGCTTTTTCTGAGATCAAGAAGCCACAGAAATAAATGAAAGTGATATTATTTATTTATTTATTTTAAGCCTTGATGGAGCGTGGAGGATTGTGACAGACCATTCCTGAATGCTGTGATTTAGAGGCACCAGGGCAGATGCAATGGCGCAGTCACCGGACATATGAGTATTATCAGTTCCTAGGCATGTAGAAGTTGATGTGGGAACTGGGAACTTTCAAAGTATGATTTTCCCTCTTTCGCAGGTACCCCATTTTGTTTTGGCATGTTCATTTGGCTTACTTGTGCAATGGGGAAAGTATCACTGATAATAGTCGACATTAAAAATGTTAGTTTTCCAGCTCCCACTGCACAGGTTCCATGAATCCTCTTCACTTTTACTAACAACACCTATGTCCTGCTCCAGCTGTTTCTGTGATCTATGTAATGGTAAGGGCAAGAAACCAGGGCTGCCTTAGCTGAGCACCTTGCTAATGGAATACTGAATCATGTTGCATGTTTATTGGTTTTTCTCTGTCCTGGTGAAACTTCTAGTGTTTGCTGTATAGTTTCTCTGCTTCCAGAAAAGTGGGGAGGGTTCTCCAACAGATTTGTGCTTAGGGAATTCTCCTGGGAGTTGAAGATACTGCGTTTCATCTATTTGTATACGCATCTTTGGATTGGTGATGTAATGTTGCCCCAAATCCATTAAAATAAATAAAAGATCAAGCATGATCTTGTAATCAGATTTTTCTTTTTTTAGTGTTTGGCAGAGGGAAGGTCAGACTTGCAGACTCCACGGTCTTCAAAACACCAGCTGTATACTAACTCATTAAAATGATGCTTTCACAAATTGGTTGAAGATGGGTATGTTCTATTCTGAACCTGACCGGACATAGTGAACTTTGTGTCTCACCTGGGTGAAATTCTTAGGGAGGTGAGCAGAACAAGAAAGTCATTTTCTTGGTTCAGAAGACATCTCAGGGAAAGCTGCTTATTCAGACTCTCCAGTACAGATGGGTGAGGGGAAGTCAAATCATCAGTCTTCAGCCTCTTCCTGAACCCAGAATAAAACTACATGTGACCAATGGCTCTTAACTTACTAGAGCCAGAAAAGATGAAGAGTTGCAAAATTTTTGAATACATCTTTTGATTAAATTTTAATGTAATAGTTTCCTTTTTTTTTTTTAAATCTTTCATTTACTGGGAGCCCCTTTGAAGTTCCTTTTTGAGACAGATCCAGCTTTCAGCATATGTCATGAAGGCAGCTGTGCAAGGTAGCAGACTGATGGGACAAGAAATCACTGCTGCATGTAGTACTAGAGACTCCTGTAGTAAAAGCCCAGCTTCCCTGGGCACTGGCAGAGCAGCTCCTCGGGCTGGTTTCCTCCTTAGCCTCTCAGTTTCTCCTTCACCCCAGCAAGGAGTTGCTGGAGTCCCCTACTCACCCTGCCCTGACTCCCTGAGCTGGCCACAGGTGCAGGAGAAGGTGTTCCTGCCTTGGCTGCCCTAGAAGGGAAGGGGAGGGAGGAGGAGGGAAGAAAAGGAGGCAAATCAGGTGCTTGCAGTCCTCAACTCTTCCTCTGGCCAGCTGTGCCACACTAGGCTTGTGCTCAGCCTGGATGGAAAGGCAGAGACTGACAGCCTCTCCTGCTGTGCAAGCACTGAGTCTTGTGACTGTGTACAGCAATAAACAGGGCTAAGAAGTTGCACAATTTCAGGGCCCAGAAACACCAAGGAGAAGATGGTGCCTCAGCCAAACCTGCTGGAGAATTCTTAATCCCCTTATGATTTGCACTACAGCTGCTTGCACAGAGGTAGGTGTGAGAACCAGCTAAGCATTCATGAAGAAAACCTTAGAGAGGCAGTTCCTCAGTCAAATTAATAGTGCCTTGGACAGGGGTCCTGCCTTCTGAAATTTTCTTCTCTACCTTATGGAGAGAGGAGACTCTTCTGCTAGACAGTGCTGTTAACATCTCTTTCTCAGTAAATCTGTTGGAGAGCGAGCCTGGGAGGCAAGGGTTCACTCATCCATGAAGAGGAAGAGCAAGTGTTTGAAGGGGGAACTTTATAGCTGATGCTGAGGACATGGGTCAGATGTTAGATGATGATTTTGTTTCGGTATTAAGATATTCGGTAACTGATACATGTAACGAACAAACAGCTGCCACTTTAATATCCTCTTTAGGATGTATTAAGAAATTTGTTTAAGATTGTGTTAGGATTGATTATTTTAGTATTAATAATAATATACTTCTCAGTACTGTGTCTAACTTGTTGATTTGATCCAGCCTGACAGCTGAATTGCTCTCTTCAATCGGTTAGTAATTATGACTTTGGTGACATTCAGTTTTCAATGTTATTTTTGTTTAAGTAGCTTAATAAAAGGAAAAATCAGAGCTAGGCATGTTTTTTCAATAAGTAAAATGGGTCTCAGACCCCTGATGACCTGGGTGTAATCAACCAATCAGCCTAAAAGCTCCCCCCAATAAGCTCTTTGTTGTCTCACAGGAAAAGTATATGAACTGGAAATTTACTTGAAACCACCACAATAAATATGTTTGTTCAGGGAAAATTAAAAGAGGTGAAGCAAGACATGACTTCAGTTTTGAGGAAAAACCTGTTTGTGTCTAATACATTGCAGAAATTGCTCAAGAACTTTTTGTCCTTGTGTAAGGATTGCCCTGTAATGCTGCTAATGTCCTTAGGTTGAGACCTTGGGTTATCGGCTGTGTATGTGCCGATCATGCAAGTTAAAACTGATTTTTTTGAAACATAGCTTTTATCTTTGTGAGTTCATGACACTTCTCCCTTGAAGCTAGATCTTCTCCTTCCCCTGCATTTTCTTTTCTTTCTCCTTTTGGCCTCACTTGCTTCCACTGTGGGCTGCACGTTCTTCTCAACAGCAGTGAAACCTCCAGATGGCACATTACCAACTTCTCATAAATTTGAACAGAAGAGATGCATAAGGCATTGGAATTCTTTGAGGTTTAAGTTTATAGAGATTACAATAAATTCAGTCAGATGCAGGGGGGTTCATTAGGCACTGGTAGAATGCAGATAAGATTGTGCTGCTTTTATTTTCTTCTTAAAGTTGCCATGAGATCATCTCTTGAAGGCTCTGCACTTGGAGGTCTCTGTGATTTCAGATATGTATATCCTGTAGGAAAGGGAATCCAGAGCTGGATCAGAAGAAGGAAACTGTGGTCATAATTTGAGCCCAGTTCTGCAATACTTTCATATACCATACAAGGCATGCAAGCCTTCACTGTTCACACTCTGCCAAATAACGGTCTTGAAGCCAGATCAGGGCAAAACACAACTCTACTGAAATGTGGTAAAAGCTTTTCCTAAACAAGGGCTGCAGAACAAGAGCCATTCAGTTCAGACAGAACAGCATATTAATGCCACACGGCAGAATCCTTTCCATTGGCAGGCTCAGAATCCGCCTGCCTGATCACAAATTTACTCCAGTTATTAAGAGGCAATTAAAGAAAGGCAATACCATGAAAAATGTGAGATGACATAAAGCACTCCATTCTAAAGAAAAACAGAAGAATCGAAAGGTTGTTCTTTGTATTTCTTCTTAAGCTACCACTTTGTTTCACCAAGGGTCAGAATATCATTCCTCCTAATCACCTGGTTAGGCCCTCAAATGTATCTCTGTTAAGTGGAATTCTTTGCTAATACTGTTCTGATTAATTAAGAAGCAGTCTTTCCCATTCACTGTCATCAGTGACCTATCATTCAGTGTCACTATCCTTCACTGTCATTAAGTAGAGTTTGCATATACTGTAATAGGTAAGATGATTTCAGAGAGAACTATTGATCCTTTCCCAGTGGTCTATTGCTAGTTAATGAGCATTAGTTTCTTTAATGATGTTTAATGTTGGTGAGTTATTTTTAAGTGATACATGGCCTGACCCTGGAAAGTGCTGAACGCCCTTAACTCCTATTGACTTCAGTGAAAGTTGAGGGCACTCATGAGATCAGCCCATAGGTCTTGTGTCTGAAATGGTACCAAAAGCTTCTCTCCATTCAGGCAGGAGTGAGCAATGAGCAAAACAGCCAGAGAATGAAGCAGGTTCTTGTAGAAGGGATTTTAAAGTCTTGTTTTCCTTCCTATCATTTAAATGGCTAGCTCTTAAGAGAAGGGGCAGTTTCTACAGAGGACAGACACCACTATTCTGCCAGCTCTTGCCTTCCTTTTATTTTCTTCCCTACCTGTCACTGTCCTCTAGCTTCTTTCTTTGCCAATATGAAGGAAGAGGAATCTCTCACCCCAACCCCCCGCACTCCCCTCAATCCTGCTTGTGTTCCCACATTTCCTTTACTTCCAAATTAAATGGACAGGCAGTCTGTCGCCATTACCTTGAGTTACTCCAACTCTTCTGAGTCTCTTGCAGTCGGCTTTCATTTCTATACTCTCCTAGAGGTGCCTTGATTACCAAAAGCTGACTCTTGGCAAAATCTCAAAGTCAAAGTTTCTTCTCCTCCTCTTTGACCTTACAATTATTATATTATTTTTTTTGGTAAATATAATACTGTTCTGATCAGTATATTGTTCTACCCGTGGCTTCCCCACTGCCTCTTTTGTTTGCACTGCTATTCATTACTTTATCATCCCTTTGGTGCGCATTTCCCCTCCCTTTCCCAATTCTCTGTCCACAGCGCTCTGTCCTATGATGACCTCTTCAAACAATCAACATTTTAAAAAATGTAGGACAAAAAATATTTGCTCTCTCACTCTTTGCATGTACAATTTGCTCCCATATTATTTGGCTTATGTGAGCAAGCCTCATGGCACATAAGATTCAGTCCTAGGTGATTTTCCATTTTTCTCTTACATAAAAGAGATGATGTCCTTAAATGCTTGCACAGGAGAACAGTACAGGGCTGGAAAAAGGAATGTATTTGACTAGAGAGAATAGAATATTTTTTTCCCAGACGCATGGGTGACACTGATTTCTATCAGTGGGAAATACTGTAATGTTCTGCGTGGAGGCATGAAAGTTGCTTTTGGTCCTTTTTTAAAAATTTATTTACTTATTTTTTAAGTATTGTGCAATGGAAATTATGGCAACTGTATGACCTGACTTTACAAAAAATTTATTAAAGAAATAGTCCCAAACTGAAAAACTGATACATTTCACAGAAATTCTAAGGTAAAGTGAGTGTGCTGTGGCATGCATGCCCGACAGTCAAATTTGTCAGTTTGGTGCTTAACTTCACATACAGTAGAACGAAGAGAAAATATATCCTTGGCAGGTCTGTTTTGAAGAATAAGTATTAGACACCATTCATGTTAGAATTAGTCCCTAGAGAAGGAATTGTAACAAGATAAATTGTACAGATGCATATCTTTGTCCTGCGCAAGCATAATTTATTGCCCACAGAAGCTGTGGATGCCCCATCCCTGGAATGTTCAAGACCAGGCTGGATGGGGCTTTGAGTAGTCTGTTCTAGTGGGAGGTGTCCCTGCCTGTGGAGTTGGAACTCGATGATCTTTAAGGTCCCTTCCAACCCAAACCATTCTATGATTATTGCATGGACATTGTCTGTATGCTGGGAGTGGGTGGGGAAATGCAATGCTGCGTGGTGTGAGTGAATTTAGAGACAGTCTTCACCTGCAAAATAGGCTGGGTTTGGAAAAAATCCATATTTTTTTCATTTGACACATGAATAAATATGAAAGTTGGACTGAAGCAAAACCTGAAAAAAAGAACCAGTTGCTCTTTTTTCCTCTACTTGCAAACTCTTCTTTTCTCGTTGGCAAACATTTCCATGGTGCTCCTGTTGGCCCTGCAACATCCTCTTACAAGTCGGTGGGCTGGAGTGGGTAAACTGGCGTGATTCCAGCGGCCAGCTGGACCAGCTCTCCCTCTGGGAGGCTGCACACTTGCTCATCTCTGGGAAGCACTCTGCTCCCAACACTTCTCACTAGTAATAACAGCCTTCCAGGTGAAAACGTACCTGCAGGATGGATAAGTAACCTCTCTGACTCCAAGGAGGACCACAATAGCTGGATAACGTTGCTTATTTTGGATGCTGATTGCTTTCTTTACCTCTGTGTGCCGCCGAGAGGGGGGTTTATGCTAGAGAAAGGGTTAACTGGGATTCTCTATAATGTGTTCCCATTTCCTTTCCCTCCCTTCAGCTCCTTCACAAAATGTTAATCTAATTGTGATAGTATCACTTTGATGACAATATGACAAGACAGACAAATTTGATTTTATTCTCCACAGAGCAAAGCATATGCTGCTTGGGAGACTTTGACAGAGAGAAGGACATAAAACAAATGGAGTTCATGAATATACAATTTTTATTGTACACAGTAGTGACATCCAAACTTCAGAGAATAGGTGGATGAGACTTATGCTTTACTATTGAGATTAATGGGTACGTAAAAAAGTGCCAACAGAGAGTACTACAGTTTATGTTAAAAATGTCGACGTGGATAAGAATAATTTTCTTCTCAAGATGAATGATGCATTTAATGGCTGTGAGACATTCATGCCCAGTAGCAGTTCCTCAAAAGTAATTTTTTGTTGTTATTGTAAATTATATAATCTTAACTGCAATTATAGCCCTGTTTAGGTAAAGGTCAAGTTAGTACAGTGGATGGTTATAAACTAAGAGGGAAATTGGTAAATTTATTCCCTTGATGAAAGCTTATGAATGATTTTAAGCAAGATAATTTTTTTGTAACTCTATTTCTACTTTAATGTAATATAGCAAGTAAAGACAGCACACATTAACAAAGGGTAAATTAGATTTGTCTAAGTAAACATGTATCTGCAATAGGAGTAGTGTTGCTGTAGTAAGGACAGTCTGAAGGTTAAGCGCTCCATGTAAATGGTATAGATTCATTTTCGTGGAAAGCAAAAGGAGGGACAACCTCTGAAAAATTGCCTTTGATGGAATGCAATCTGCGCTCTCCTGAGCAGCACATGAATACTCTGCAACACATGAAACTGTTACCCACCTCTCAGTCATAAGAAATTGGTTAGAGTCCTTTTGGTTTCAAGACCCTGCCCTTAAACAATGCAGACTTCCCTTCAGAGTGATCAGATTTTTGTTGTTAATATAGAGGTTATTAAAAAAAACAACGAACCACCTAAGAGGGAGAAGGTGCCGTGCACGCTAATGAAGGCTGTTTGCTAACTCAGGGCCTGATAGGAGTTCTAGTCTCATTTTTCATGTTTTAAAGTAAAATCTGCATGAAAGCAGGCAGAATGTTGGGCAGCTGTTTAAAATGAGAGGGAAGCTTTCTCAAGTCAGTGGCATGCTTTTGCTCTGAAAAGCCCGCATTAGACTATTTCACTTTTTCACAGTATTTAAGTGAAGCAAAAGCATCATTACACATAGTTGCCATTTTTCCTCTGAGAACTTTTGCCTGTGTGAGCTGTCACTGATCAATTTATCAAGCTGCTTTAAGTACGACTCAGGGTCTTTTCACTCCATCAGACCACAGAAATGTTATCTTTTCTCATTTATTTATCTTTTAGAGATGTATATATTAGGAAAATCAGTGGGGAAAAATACACTTTCTATTCCTTTTAGATGCCAGAGACCTTCAACTAATTTACATACAGATATATGTAATGCATATTCTAATAACAAAATAAATACAGTGCTACATGTTTTTTTTCTTCTTTGACAGATGAACAGCAATGGCTTGTTACTTGAGTTTGCCACCAATTAAAATGCACATTGGATCAGCTCTGGCCTGTCACCTACCATTATTGGGAAAACTTGGCTGAGGGCCACGTTTTAGATGAGCAGGATTTTTTTACTTGGCCATGGTGTTTCTCATCTCTGCTCTGTAAACTCCGCCTGGTAATTTAGATGCTGGGTAGTCATTGCATCTGCTTTTTGGGGAGTTGCTTCACTTAAGGCATTTTAATTGTGGCAAGAGGTAAATCTTCCTAATCCGTCCTGTGTGAGAAGCTATTATTTGAGCTGGTTTGAATCCAGCACAGCACCTTTAGGTCATGATTTACTTAGATATACATTGATTTTAAGAACTTCTGTTAAATTTCTGTTTCATGACACCCACCTTGGGGCTCTTTGAATCTTAACAAAGTAAAACAGTGACATAGAGGTGTGAACTCACCAGCAGCAACAGTGAGTTATTAGTCACTTTAAATGTGAACTTGTCTAAAAGAACATAATCCCACTGAATAACAGCTGTGAGGAATTACTAATATTTGAACACAGATATCAGCTATTGCTCAAAGATGAAATACAACAGGGAAAAAAATTTCAGAACAAGCCCCATTTAAAACCTCACCTTCTTGAGTTACCAGCTACAAGGAAGTTCAAAACAGCAAAACCAGAGCCTGTTTATTGAGAAATGATACCAGTATGCTACAAAATGAATTATAAAATGATCAACTAGAAATTCAACTTAGTATTTAGAGAAAATTTTATGAAATGTTTAGGTTTTTTTCATGAATGAGGTTTCAATTTAAAGCATGCTGAGCTGTTGAGGGACCACAGAGCTTGCTAATGTCACCTCTTTGACACTTGTTTTGTGCGGAGGTAAATAGCAATAAGATGGAAGGCAGTAGAAAATAAGGTCCATCGTCATTGCTTATTGTTTGTAATTTGTGGAGTGTGACAGTATGTTCAGCAGTATGCACAGCAGGAATAGAGACAGTCTTTGCCTCCAACAGCTTGCAGTCTAACATACAGATACAGATAAGATAATGTAAAACAGTGAAAGATTTAGAATCGTGTTTCTTAAATTTTTTATGAATCTCCTTATTGTTGAATTTAGGACGGGTACGATTGTTGGAAGGATACAGGTGTGTAAAGACCTGATATTCAGCAGTCTCTGTTTAGGAGGGACTAGAATGATTAGGAGTTACTAGCAGGAACCCCATAATTGAAGAAAAACATATATACAATCAAAGGCAAATGTGGAAGTAGACTTGAAAACACACAGATGGGCTCATGGGAAGCTGACATTTTTGGTGGGATGAAGTAAGCAAAAAGGTTCAGTAGAGGCAAGATCCATTATGTAGCCCAGTGCTGAGTGAAGATGTATTTTGAAATGAAGACATAGGCAAAAGTTAATATGGAATAAGAAACAAGGAATAAAGAGTTTTGAATAGGAAGAGATGTGACCCAGATATCTTTTATCACTCGATGGAGCTCAGGCAAAGTCCTTCTTATAAATAATGCTTTATTTTATATGGTTCTGTTTTTCCCCAGTATAGATGCTATAGCATGTATCATTGCAACTGTTATAAAACAAAATCCAACCCATAACCTAGCATTAATATATATTTACTTTTTACAAGAGTCATTTATTAATATAATTTTCCTGAAAACTGAACAATTAATGAAAATCAAGTCCAGCAATGTAAAGATTGCACTCACAGCTTTGTTGCTTCTTGTGAACTTTGACACACGCGAGCACATGCATATGCACAACAAGAGGTGAAAATCAGCTGGAAGTTGATAGTATGAGCAACCTTTGTTCAGTCTAGAAAATAAAACCCACCACAAATATGGGGGCAGTGTGTGATAGTTCACTGCTTTCAGCTGGATCAGCCTGAGGATAGTGCTAATTTACATTCTTAACACTTACATTGGGTTTTACTGTACTTCAGTGTTAATAAAAATGGCTAATTAACTGAAACACCCCCAATATTGATGGTATACTGTAAATGTCACCTCTGAAATACACAGCACATTCTTAAAGCAACACATTCCTAAAAACATCGGCAGCCCCTGGAGCAGATTCCTTTCTGTGCAGATTTGTTCCGGGGGAGCACACAATTGTGTTCAGCTCCAAAGCTGTAGTTCTGCCACTCTTCCTTCACCGGTCACAATAAAATTTCCGTGGGAAAATTTGCAGAAGACCCACATAACTCATTGTTTCACTTGCATAGTAATTACCAACTCAAACAGCAGCAAGGCAGCCGCCTATTCCTCTTGGCTGAATGTTAAGCTTGACCTACCCTCCCCTTTCCTCTCAGTTCACAACTCCTCTCATCTTCCAAAATTATGTGAGAAATGATTTTTCATGCTATTTGCATGTTTTAGAGCATCCATCATTATCATGTGCACTGACAGCTTTATACTTCAGCTGTGACAGAGCTTGAAAAATGCTAGTCCTATCAATCAACATATTGTAGGTTTCCAAAATGAGATCTTCCGCAGCTGACATTTTCTTTTGCTTTTTCTTTTATTCTCTTCTCTTTGGCAACAATCTAGGGCTTGCTTTTGCTTTTCATTTAATTGCACAACATCTATAGGTTTTATAACAGTACATTAGAATGAAGTACTTCTGACCCACTTCAAATTATTTGATTTAATTTCTTTGCCATAAATCTTATCTATTTTCATCACAAATACTGACCTCAAAGTTATTTCAGTAACTCTCCTACTTCCACTGTGCTCAGCTTCACCTACCCACGTTATTTATGCACATTAATTTCACTCTCACCTCTTAGTCTGGTGTATTAAAATAGGGTTTCCCTAAATTTTGCAAATATTCGATTCCAGTTAATAGTTCTAAGTGGAAGAAACATTAAATTCAGTAAATCTATACCCAATATGTGACTATTTCCTAAAGCTGTTTTTTCTTGCATTATTTTGGACTGTTTCTAAAGTCACTTCTGAAATGTATGTTTGCCAGCCAAGACACTAGCCATTAAAATGTCAATTTTTCTCTCTTGCCTCCTCATCAAATAACAACATAAAAGACTGTTTTGATTATTAACACTACAGTTTGCTAGCAATATATTGAGAGTGTAGAGCCTTATTTTACTTTTAAAATGTTCCAGCAGGTAAACTTCTCAATACATAAAGTCTCAACTGCAGGAAAAACCCTTAAGAAGCCAAAAGATCAATTGAGATATGAAAGAATGGAAAAAAAATAAATCAATCCTCATGCTGCAGCTTTAGTGTTAGAAGTTAGTTGGTTCAATATTAGAGTTCAACTACATTTAGCAAAAGCCACCCTGTGTGAAAACTGGGGAAAATTGGCAGAAATTTTGTTCATGGAAATAGTAAAAAGAATTAGTCATACTGTAACAATAAATTGGAAAAGCTTTTCCATGAAGTTTTGGTTGAGAACTGTGGCAATATTCTTGTTTATGTCTGAGAATCTTCCTGAGTCAAGTTTTCTAATTGCTGCAAGCTATTGCATTTGCCAAAGGAGAGATAAACTGGAAACGAAAATATGCTGAAAAGCAAACTTACTAGTATTTCATGACTAATATTTTTTCTTCATTGCCACATTGGAAACTATAGCCAGACCTTACTGAGATCAACAAGAGTTTTGCCACTGATTTGGCTGAGGCTCGGACTTCACCCACTGAAATTGTTCAGTAATCTGAATAGATGCACAGAGGTAGCTCTTCCGGAGCTAAACACAGACAAAGAGGATACAAATGACTTTGAGGGTGAGTTTTGGGATAAAGAACCTGTCCTGTCCAGTCACATGGCATTCAAGGTGCAACCCAACTGCTTTGTTTGCTGCACAGTTTTGTAAGGGGTGATTTTAATTAGGGATTTAGTATGGAGTTATAAAAACTTTTTGTTGGCAAGCAAGATTAGCCTTGTTTGCTGTTGTCATTGTGGAAATATGTGAAGGACTAAATCCTCAACATTTTTTTTTCCAAGATTCAGAAAGCTAAGAAACCCCTGAAGTTTACGGCAGGAATAAGTGATGCCACAGTTGCCGTCCTGGGACAGGCTGTGGAGCTAAAGCCTCTGGCCAAGAAAATCCTCTTCACCCCCAGGTACCCTTGGGCTGTTATGATTTCTGGTATCTCTGTCTCCCATGGAATAGGGTCAAGGACTAAGTGAAACCACAATATTAGAGCATGTTTATTGTTCTCCAGTAGATTTTATAATCAGATGACAGAAAAGGTGAATAAGATGCAAGAGCAGCAGAGCAATTAGTCTTCTGCCTGCAGCTGATACGGGTTTCACAGAAGTACTGAACAATTGATTCAGTGTGATGCTGAATTTTAATCAAATGGGAGAATAAGCCAACTTTTAATCAAGATTTTCCATAATGGATTATTTTCCTAATTGAATGAGTTCAGGAGACAAACAAATACAGCCTAGTGCTCAATGGCATTCTTCAAATATTGGTAAGCTTTCAATCTCAAATCACAGTGAAAGGCTCTGGAATAAAACCTGTACAGAACACAGCTGAAGGTTACATTCATCTTCTTAAAATAATCCAGGGTATGCAGGGGAGACCACTACCAAATTAATTCATATTTCAACACAATTATGCCTACTAAAATGTACACTAAGGAGACCAATCCTAAAGGTCAGTTGTAGATCTAAATATGAAGCTAGTTAGCTAGTTATAATTTTTTTTTTTAATGCAAAAGGTAGAGTGATTTTGAGAAATAATTTACAGACATGTGAAAATGACTCTAAGTAAAGGCAGGAAAACTTAAAATCCAGAGATTTAAAAAAAAATGGAAAGAAACAGAACCCCTGACTGTCTTTAGGTGAATGAATACTTTTTTAGAAAATGCAGAAAAATATTTTATTTTTAAAAAATTGAAAATACACTTGTAACAATGACTGAGATGTATAAGTAGCATAGTTGTTATATTGGACTGACATGTTATGCTTAAGGGAGAAAAAAATATATTGTTAGTGCAGGTGATGAGACAGTCACTTAATGGAATTACCCCAAGGAAGGATAAACTTTAAAACAGTAGGAAAAGTTGAAATGAAGTCTATGAATACTTACTGTCTACTGATAAAGCATAGAAGGATTATGGGCAGGAAAGGGTTTTTTTAGGAGTCTTTATGTTGATTTTGTTCAAATGTGTAAATGTGTATTTTATTCTAAATGATTATAAATTGCATTAATAATATTTTTTTGAGATTTCTCACAAAAGTGCTTCTGCTTTGGGGAATGACTTGATGACATTTATTAGGAGACTTGTCCAACAATAGTAGAGAAATATTTTTTGCTCTGTCAAAGCAATTGAAAGTGGTGTCCTCCTCCTGGCACAATGTGCCTTGAGATTTTTTGTCACCAGCAAATGGGAGCCATCAGACTAAAGCTGATCCAGGCCAGCAGCTCCAAGAGCACACAAGCTTGTTCTTTTAGCTTGGCAATGAGAAGGACATTCCTTACTCAGCTGCATAGCCCTTAAAGTCATACCTAAATTTTCTTTCTAGGTGTCTTATTTTATATGTGCAATTCCTGTCCTAAATGTTTTTGGATATATGGAATGAAACTTTCTGCAGCCGTGTTTGGAGAAAATTGTGTAAAATATTAAAGAGAAAGTGGTACTATTATTTGCCTCTTTCTCTTTACTAAAAGCATCACAATGTCTTCTGGGTCTTTTATTCTAAAGCCTGCGGCAGCAAATAGTATACACTATAAAATACTTTTCTCCTTTATCTGAAATCGAATCCTATTTCTGAGCTCCTATAGAGCTGCTTCCCTTTGGTATGTAAGTAACACTAAAGAACCCCTGCCAAACTCATGCTATTTAATGTTAGTAAATATTAACATTTGATCAGCATTCTCTGTTCTGTCTCCCCTTTCTCACAACAGTTAGAAGCAGAGCTGTATGAACAAATCAAGGATGTCACACATTCTTGAGGATTTTTCTGATTGCTTCTTCCCATACTCTCAGAACCTGCTGTTCAGCTGGTACCCATCAGTAATACTGCACTATCACTAAATTATAGAATTGATAAGTAACTGAAGATGTTGAGACTGATTAGGTATAAAATCTATATTTTAATCTTGAAATATTTTAAAATTGATACAGAAAAGGTACATTCATATTTTAGCTGGTGGATAAGGCTAATTCTCATATATATAAAAAAGCCAGTTCTCATCTGAGTAAGTAAGCCTTTCTTCCAGAATACATCTGAAGTAATCGTCTTTTGATGGTAATCATGAACGTATTTGATGGTATGAATCCAATTCTGCCCTTAAATACCCACAGATTTGCTACTTTAAGCAGGAGCATGACTATATTCAGAAAACAATATTAATTAAAATAGAGTGTGAAACTGCTGCCAGTTCAAAAAAACTAATTGCCAATAATCAAAATTTGGCTTAAGGAGTTTAAAGAAAATTTGACTCAATAAAATTTTTTGTTTTAAGATCCATTAATAACTGAAATCAAGATAAAACTTTTTTTACACTATTGTAAAGGGATAATTCAGAACTGATTCAGAACCACAAACACTGCAAGGTGTATACTGTGCATTTTATTTACTAGTAGGTGGAAACTGCTACCAGGCACTGCAACAAATATTATATTTGAGGTGAAAGGAGAATTGCTTCTGAGCTCTGAATTTAAGATTAAACCATCTATGAGTATTAAATAATTGTATTTCATTAAAACATATTAAAAGACCTACAAATTATAGTTCCAGAGTTCTGCAGACTCTGGAACCAGGTTCACTTATAGGTTAGTGGATGAACTGAGGACAAATGTGAGGACCAAAAAAAAAAATTATAAAAAATACCGAACAACTATTGCATGGTTTAGGGCAAAAAATACCAGATGTGTATAAGGAACAGTCTAGTCCTTTATTGCAAAACGTCTGTAGTTTAACATTCTACCTGTGGCATTAGCTATAAAAAGGATACTTTAAAACCCCTAAGTAAGTAGGATAATAGTATCCTAAATCTAATAAAATGTGACATCAGATATCAGAAAATATGATTTTCTGCCAACCAGGCTGGTAAGCTACTTTATGTGACACTTTTCAAAAAGAGAACATTCTTCCTGTGTCTCTTAACATTGTGTCTGAGGGGGTAAACTGCCAGTTAGGGGACATGTGTGATGATGAAGAGACCCTCTGTGCAGCTGACATGTTGTCCACTCATGTATGGCTGTATGTCACCTCATTTTTGCTGTTGCAGGACCTGGGGCAAGTATTTGATGCAATACTGGCTTTTTTCCTTCTCATTCAATATTTATTTTGTCTTGCTGTTTCCAAACCTCTGTAAAACTGCTTTGATAGGGAGAGGGAGTTTTGTTCTTTTTTTCTTTTTTTTTTTTTCTTCCCATTTTGTTTGCCTTTCTAAGAGTCTAAGAGACCAAATACGCAAGGTGTTTCAAACTCATAGGAGATCGGAAATGTTATCATCTAGTGATGCTCAGTACTTCAGAGGATTTGTAAGTGAATCTTGTTCATTTTACTCCAATATACAAGACAGAAAACTAATGGAAAGGTGTTGGGCTGGTTGGGAGTCAAAAGAAGCATTAACTGTGTGCAAGGAAGGTGTGCTCTCCAGAGTGCACTCGTTTTCCATCAGCATGGACATACTAACTTCTCTTACTCATGGTGCTGGAGAGCTGGTGTCTTCCTTCACTTCCCCCAGTGGGTGAAGGGCAGCATTTGGACACAACTGAGAGGACCAACTTGGGGCTGGAATAAACCCAACAAGCTTAACTCGCTGGTGTCAGAATACACTTGATCTCTTTTCTGCCTCCAGCCCTGGCTACCCAGGAAGAAAATCTCTCTACACCAAGTCTTGATGTGCATACATTTATCTTCATAAAACTTCGATATATGTTTAGCTGGGATTGTGCGCTAATCTGGAGTTTTGCGTTCGTAAATCATTCTGAACTGTGATGGGCAGAACTGGATGTGTAAACATCATCTATGGGGTACCAATTTTTTTTTTATTTTTCCTGTTAAATTAATAGCAGAAGTAGTAACTGAGCCAGGGCCCTTTTGGTAGCTTTGGTTTACCCTACCATAATTATGCCAGCGTAAAATACAGAAAAGTGACTATAATGCAACAGTTGAAGCTTTGTCATGTCTCCTTGGGTTATAACATAAAATCTGCTTCCCTGAAACAGAGCTGTGCTAGGAAGGGAGGGAGGCAGGCAGGAAGGCTTTTGAATTGTCTATGCCTGAATGAAGACTGAAAAAGCCACCCAGAATACGCATGTTTTGAGCTATGTACATAACAGAAGACACACAAATATATTGTGTAAAAACCCTATATACAAAATTATCAGATCTCCAAATAATGGCAACAATCGTCAAGACAGATCATTCTAAGAAGTTCTTGACAGTTGCTGTCAAGTTAGCACTTGTACAGTCAGGAATTGGAACGGAACTTGTACGGAAAGAAATGCAGAGATATGTGTGGAATTACTGTTCTCATTCACTTATGACCTGCACTCAGTTCATTAGGCCACCAGTTTTACAACTTCTAGACATCTACACAGCTTTGGAACTGTTCTGTTATGCACAAATGTGAAAGCTGGTTTTGTTTTTTTTTTTTTTACTATACAAAGCTGAGAAATGAGGAATTTCCTTCAGTTCAGTATTTATTAGAAGACATAGGAAGAAGTACTTGTAGGTAAAGACTCAGGGTACAAATACAGTATAGTTTCATCAAGATAAGGCTGGGAAAATAGTGACTGCATCTTCTTTTAAAACTTTATAAAGTATTGCAGGATCACTTATCCATCAAATATATTGTATTTGTAAAGAAATCCTGATATTACTTTGTGGTATAATGATTATATTGTCAGTCATCACAAATGGCCCTATCTCTATTCTAGTCATATGGAATATTCTGCAAGTACTTGCAGTGAATTTTGAAACCTTAACTCACTTTATTACAATAAGGCTTTTGTAATTGTAAGCCTGCTGAAAAATTTCTATAGTAATAAAAGCTTCTCTCTCCATAATGGCTGCCTTTAATACTTTGCATGCCTTAATATTTACCTTCCATTCATGTGTTTGACAGACTTGGTTATCCAACAGAACGACATAGCATTATACAAAAATAATGCAGGTTTTGTCAAGGGCTGGAAACAATCTACTTCTCTTTCATGACAGTTTGAGGAAAGAAGTGCAGTGTAAACGCGGGCTGTGAGCCTGTGCTATATGGGGCAGAAGGAAAGGCAGTAATGACTCTGCCCAGGCACTATATGAATTTGGAGCTTGTGTTTCCCCCTGTACCAGGCTCCAGAAGTAGCATCCCATTGCTGTGCCACACTCAGAACCAGGATTAAAAAGAATTCTTTCAGCGAATAATTGTCCTATCTTAAAACACCTTTGCAATGCCGAAGTGGCACGAGGGGAGCAGAGAGGTGACAGCACCCAGTTGACATTCTCTGAAGATGTCATTTCTAAGCAGTAGAGAAGCTACAGGCGTGATCTGTGCAGAAGGTTGAGTGGACGTCCTTGAAGGTCCAAATAATACGATACCGAGAGAAAGAAAGTGTTTACATGTTGGGTTGTTTTCTTTTCCTTGAATGCTTTTTCAGAGGCAGTAGTTTCATTTAGCCCAAAACCATGCAGGATTTCCTAATCTTCATTTTCCCATGTCTGTGTCAGTTAAGTAGGTTTATACCAAACTTGCTGGGAGCAGCAGTTTCTGCAGCAAGGAAAACACGCTGTAGCCCCACATCAGCCCTGTGGTCAGGCAGCGATAGCCTCGCTGACAGTACGGATGTGACAACGAGGGGCTGTGCTTTGACTTCACAAGCTTCAGTTGTTTCCTGCCATCTCTATTAGAAATTAGCATTTTTCGTTTTACGACCGTTTTAATTATAGTTTCCCTATTTCAGTTCTACTAAATATGAATGAAGCAGGTGAAGTGTAGCCCAGTTGGAGCATTATACTGTTTAGTGCTGGTTACTATCTTTAGCAGAGAAGCTGGAATTCATTCTCATCTCATTTGCTGAGCGCTCTATCATTAAAGTGTCATTGAGAACTGACACCACTTAATTTTAGCAGCTTTCAATTCTCGTTTGCAGCAAGAATAGCTTTAAATGGAGAGGAGTGCAAATTACAGAGAGAGGGATATTTTTACACCACACTCAGCATTTTATCAAACAAAGCAGCCTCACGGGGAATAGGGGACAATACATTATAAAACCAAACTCTCCTCTGATGCTGGTAAATGGGTATTTAATCTTCCTATTGCAGGCATCCACTCTGATGAGCCTGTAATGAATATACTGACTGGGACATTATCTGAGCTGTTGTGTTTTCCTGTTCCCCAAAATATCCTTTAGTTTTTATTTCAGGTGTGGTCAAAGAATAAGCTGGGGAGCTCAGCTGTTCCCCGAAGACCACTGAGGAATCTGTACCTTGTTGCAGGCAAACCAGTTTGGGACGTATTTTCCCTTCTCCTATTCATTGCATAATTGCTTTTCCTCCCACTGCAGTTTGAACCCTTAAGAGGTTAAGAAAATCACATATTTGGGATCAGTGGCAAATTTTAACCCATTCAGCTTGCCTTCCCTGCTTAATTGAATGTAAAATATCCTCTTGAACTACATCCTGAGATACTGCCTTTCTCTTGGAAATCTGCTACTGAAGAGATGCTAGGTTTGCCTCTGTTATCTGTTGCCCTTTCTCATCACTTATTTATATGAAATCTCAAATTTCTAGCTCCAAAATTAAATAATTTTCTTGCAGTTAAGGCACATTTGGCATAGGTAAGTCAATCATAGCAATTAATTTTGATGCCAGAAATACAAATAAATACCTTTTTTTGAATGAAATGTTAGAATAGTTTCAGGTAAAGATAAACAGGTATTTGAAGGCATATTTACAGTATTATAAAACTTGATGTTAATACTCCTAACAATATCATCTTAAGGTAGTAGGTATCTGTGGTTCTGTAGAAAGCCAGTACTCTCAAGTTTGAGTAAAGAAACCCAGGCAGTATAAGGATTCACACAGAAATTAAGGTCCCTGCCAACCCCCGTTCTAGCCTGTGGTGATGGCACTTGATTAAATTATAAGTAAATTAATCCAGTTTGAATTTAACTTCTTTTTGCAAACATTGTTGATTATATTAATACCTTTTTTTCCTGATGGTTTCACTGCAGGAAACGTTAAGAGTAATTGTATGCTCAGAATGGCTTCGTTTGGACATGATGTGAGACCCTGGTAGGATTTTTGCCCTTCATGTACTGATGTCCCCCTCATCCTTAAGTTTATTTCAACACAATTTTTGCCCAAGAGTTTTTTGAGGGTTGGACGTTTATTGTGTGGCTTTCCTCTTCTCCTACCTGCTCGGTTTCCTGGAGATTACACATGATGGTTGCTCACAGCTACTAACTCCTCTGCCAGGGGGTGCCAGTGTCACGTTGCACATCTGGGGTGAAGGTGCTGGTGACATGCGCTGCTGTGCAACTGCAGCCTGTTTCCCTTTCAGAGAGGAAGAGCGGAGGAAGAGGAAGGTGCCCACTGAGTGTCCTGGGGCCCAGCTGCTGCCAGAGCGGGAAGGTGATGGGTGGATAAGCTGTGAGGCAGCATCCAGCTGAGTAATGAAGTGACGATCTAAAACAGGACAGAATCTGAAGGGCCAGACAGGTATTGACACTGCAATTAATTCTCATAGTCTGATGTTTCATTGGGTTACTGTATTTTGACTTGATTACTTGATGAAGCTTGCTGGGGGTGAAATGATGTTGTGGGGTGTTGAGAGTCCAAGTTCAAAGGACTTTCTACTATTCACTGTTAATTTCTCATCAAACTGAAAAGGAAAACCTTAATCCTGGGTCATGTATTCCTGTGAAGCTAAAGACAATGACTCAAAATTTGATTTGAGTCTTTCCATTTATAGAAAGATTTATTTCATCCAACACCACTTTCCCAAGTTGTTTGGTTTGTTTTGGTGTGGGTTTTTTTTTAAAGTATTTGAACTGTTTGCAGTCTTCGCAATCTTCAGTATTTTGCTCTCAGTATAAGATGTTTCCACCTAGAGAGTTTCATTATTGGGCTTTTCTCTGGCATAATTTTGTGTCCCCTTGAGCTTGCATTTGACACTAGCTCAAATAGCATTACTTCATCTCTCTTCCTTGGTCCCTTTAGAGTTTCATATACCTCTTTGAAGTCCCTCATAAGATCCCCTTTTCCAAACAACAGTTTTTCTAACCTACTTTTTCTAACCTTTCAGAATATATAAGACCCTTGAGTCCTTGTATATTCTGGATACCTTTAGCTTTACCTCCTTCCATTTTCATGATACTTTTATTATAAAAAGAAAACCAAGACCACACATTTTACTCCAAATATATGACTTTTTTTTTCCCCCATTATTATTTTATCTGGTTTAGATAGCATTTGATATCTCTTTTTTTCATTCTTGAATTATGTTTTGGTTTGTATTTTTTTAATTACTCCTGTAGACATCCACCTAATAAGACATTGGTCTTCACGATGCTGATTCTTAGAGTTCCATAATGTAGCCTCTGACTTGTATGGATTTTTCCTGTTTTGTACTACTATAACTTAAATCACATTCAGGTCTCTGCACCACTGCAGTGGCACTTTGGATCCTTATGTTTCCTCATTTCCTTTTAACACATCACTTTTTAATTTTGTCAATCCAAAAGACCTTTTTATTAGGTTGCAATTTAACATCTTCTGCAATGGCAGGGACAGATTGTAGAGGCTTGGTGTGACATGGGAGTCACAACTTCTTACTTCTTTGTGAAGTGTGTAAAGTCATAAAATAACTGTAAAATGTTGCCATCCCTGAGGATGGAGACTGGTACTTGTGAACGTAGCTGTGAAGTGGAAGGAAGCTGGCCTGATATCACTGAGATTGCTGTCAGCAGCAAAATCACCCAAACCTTGTGCATTCAGCCTCTGCCTGCTGTGACAGCACAAAGCAGGATTGAAGAGACACTTGGCCATGGATGAGGTACAATTTCAGACTAGCTTGAACAGCAGACAGAGTCATAACTTTGGCCATCAGAGCATATTTTATAGAATAAAGGAATGCTGGCTTTTTGCTACAAAGTGTTAGTAGAAATCAAGTGGTTCTTAAAATGGAAATGTACCAGCATGTTTGATGGATAAATGGGACTAAACTTGAAACTCAACTTCATTTTAAGACCTATATCTGTATTTTAAAGAGTTCCTATCTACTACAAAAAAAGATTTTTCTCTTAAATGTTTGGAATATTATTGTTAACACCAATACCTCTGATTACAAGAGCTGAGAAAGATGATATAGAAAAAAGTTGAAATGTCTGAGCTTCTTAATTGTCAATGCAGAAGAAAGGGGTCAAATGTCAATGAGAGTCAAGCTTCCAATACATTTTCCCCATCTGTCAGACGTTCAGTGTTACATATTTTATTTAAAGTTTGATTTACTATTTCCCTTGGACATTGAGTCATTTTTTGCCCGATGGTCTTACAGCACAAAACAGGAAATGAGAAATTTTTAGAAGATACTCAATTTTGACCATAATTACTGGCAGAATGTGCATAAAATAGTAAATTCCAAGACTTTTCAAACATTTAAAACAACAGGTTTTCAAGTACAAGATTTAATAGAATAGACATGAATGGTTACTTTCTTCAACCAACATAACCAAGAAGACTGAATAAATATATCTGTCTTGTATTCTATCTTCCAGGACTAAGAATAAGAGAGCTATTTATAAATGGTACTTGATTTACTTCACTTCTGAGGCATCCTGACTTTTCTTTGCATCCATAAATTAAAATTTATATAAGGCTACTGAAAAGTAGCCTTAAAACTGAGCAAATTTCTTTACATGGCAAGCAGAGACTAAATCACCAGTCTCCCTTTTTCTGCTTTCAGAGGAGAGAAGCAATCAACCTTTATGTCTGCTTAGACCACAGTTTCCCTCTCCGCTGATAATGTTAACAAGAGTTCCAATTATTGTCAATCATCATGGCATTTTCACTAACATGAATACCAACAGCACTGACTCATTTCTCATATGGTCACCAGTTTTTGTCATTCTCAACCTGATCCAGGTTTGCATCAGTGACTGACAAAAGAAGTGTTCCACATACCATTACCAGGTTCTTCAATCATCCAGTCTCCTCAGTCACTCTGAATTTATTGACCACTTCTTTTGGTATTGTTCCTATTTTTCTTCTTTTCCACAATAGAAGACGTGAAAAGAGAGTATTTTAACCTGGTTTGCTGCTGCATTACTTCAGTTGTGTGATGATGAAACTCATTGAAAATCAATTGACTTGTGATGTGGATATATCAGTGTGATGAGTCAGGCCCACAGATCTTTTAAACCAGTATTTTCCACTGACCTTTTCCTCTACAGTGATCTTCAGGCAGCATTCAGGTATCCTGACTCCTATGCAATCACTTTCTCAGTCATGCCTTCATCTTCTGCATTTTCTCATATCTTCCCATTCTCATCTTACAAGAAGTCCTTCAGTCTTGCATACACAATATACAATCCTTATCCTTTCAAAGTTATTTAATTGC